>NW_024070213.1:44146673-44689184 GCF_014754425.2 Oryx dammah | reverse complement strand
ACCAAGTGCTAAGTTATCTTCCAAGAGGAAGGGGCTCCTTTGTAGGTCCAGCGCATGGGTCCTGGGGTGGCCTTGTGCTTTGAGATGGAGCCAAGGGGGCTGGCTGGGGCTGGGGCAGCTGGCTGCAGTTCCATAAGCCCCCCAGGCCTGGAGCCAGAGTAGTGCCCTGCTGGCTCTGTTCACAGCCCCATGTGCACCCTGCTTCTCCATCAGGAGGGCTGGGGTGAGAAGGGGGAGGAGGAACATCACAGAGCAGCTGCCTCAAGTCTGGAAGCATCATCCCACCTTCCCAGGGGAGGAAAACAAGAGACCAGCCAACCCCAGGCATCAGCTGAACAGCTTCCAACTGCCATCTAGTCCCCTGGCCCAAGCCACCAGCTCAGTCCTTTCCTTAAGCCCAGTCTGGTTTTACCTCGCTCTGTGGGGGGCTGGGGGCTGGAAAAGAGTGAATGGGGTTGGGAGCAGGCTGGGCTGCATGAACATAGAAATTGTGGGTCAGGAAGGAAGGCCAGGGAAATGCACTAAGGAGAGGGGCAGCGGGAGAGAGGATGGAGGGGAAGGGGAGGCTCCTGGGGGCAGGGTCCTTGGGGAGGGTGGTGGAGGCCCAGGCCAAGCCTCTAGGTGGCCTCCATCCATTTGTGATCCCCTTCACATGGAGGAGAAACTGACCACTAGAGCTTGAGAGAACCTGGGCAATATCAGATCACCACCCCTGTGTTACAGTTGCAGAGACTGGGGCCCAGAGAGGGCATGTAACTTCCTCGCAGACACACAGCCAGCTAGAAGCTTCCCCAGAGTCAGAACCCTGAATTCTTGACTCTTAGTCCAGTGCTCCTCATGTGATAACACGTTGCTTTTTGAGGCCTCCAGGCCTCCTGTTTTATTGGATAAAACCTCATCTTGCTGGGGGGCATGTTGCTGCCGCTGCCCGTGTGTGTAACCTGCACTCTGTCCTGTTCTCCCACCTCCATCTTCCTCCCTCCGGGGAAGGGGCACAGCCAGGTGCAGACTCAGTTCAGCTTTTCCACTCACAGGACCCAGGGCTGGTGCCAAGGACTGGGAGCAGCCTCCTGTACCCACTGACCCATCTTCTCAGAGAAGAGGGCCTGAGGGTTGGGGCCTGTGGTGGGCGCCCTCCTGGATGGCCGGGATGATCCACCTCCTGGTCCATGTGCTCTCATGCCATCCTCCCCCTTGAGTGGGGACTGATTTAGTGACTTGAGTCTAAAAGTAGAATATGGATTACCACTTCTGAGATTTGGTTACGAAAGAGGGTTGCTTATATCAGGGTGGCCTATCCCTCTCTCCCTTTCTTACTCAGTGTGGCTGGCTGCCACATTGTGAGCTGCCTGGCTGTGCCAACAGCCTGCCAGCACCGCAGACTTACCAACAGCCATGGGAGTGAGCATGGAAGCTTCCCCAGACAAGCCTTCAGATGAGACCATGGTCCTGGCTGACACCCTGACTGTAACCTCATAAGAGACCCAGCTGAACTGTGCCCAGATTCCTGATCCTAGAAACTCTAATAAATGTATGTTGTTTTATGCTACTAAGTTTTGGGGAAATTTGCTATACAGCCACAGACAACTTAATACAACCCACCACTACCACTTCCTGGAGCCGTTTCACCCCTCTCTTCTGCTCCTCCCACCACTCCCTCCCACTCCCCTGAGACCTAAGGGCGAATTCACAGTTTCAAGTTCTAGTCCTCCACATGGTCTTTCCTGACCTTGGGGAAGTCGTCCCACCCTCTCTTCCTTAAAGCCATTTACTGACTAGTAATAACTTGCCCAGGTACACAGGTTTGTGCACAGGGTCTTTCCCACCTACTCTTTCACCTTGACCTTCATAACCACTTGGAGATGCATTTGGGACAGGTCTCCACATCCCTAAATGACAGAAGAACGAACTGAGCCTCAAGTGAGAGATGTTTCATGGAGGACACACAGTGAGGATACAGCCGAGCCCAGGCAAGTTCCCCGACTCCTGCTCAGGGCCGTGTGTGACGTGGTGTCAGCATTTCCTCCAATGACAGCGATGAAGGTGAGGGCCAGCCTTTGCCTTTGACACAGGCCACACTGAACACACCCTCCACGTAGCATGCCTCCTGTGCTGCAGAAGCTGCAAAACTCCACAACTACATTTTCCAGGCTCTCCTGCAGGTAGCAGTGCAGCTGTAACGTAAATCCTGCCATAAAGAACAATTGCGTGGACTAGAATTTGGAGCTGAGTTCTGTGGGGAAAGAGCAGAGAGCACCGGTTTCCTTGCGTGGACTGTAGTGGAGCAGGCATGGTTCTGGCTGGCAGCCAAGGGGTGACTTCCTTCTTGCACAGCTTTCTGATGGTGGCCCAGTTCTACAGTGTGTTTTGGGCCATTGTTCCTGGAAACTCAGCCCCTTAATATGCTTTTAAAAATTTTATTTTTGATTAGACTAGCTAGAATAGAATCTGTTGCCGCTGAAGCCTGGGAGATAGTCACATCTTCTCCAGTGTATGAGTGATAAGGTCACTGCAAATCCCAACTCTGCAACCTCCCCCATCTTCTGGGAAAGCAAGAGCTTCACTTTTCTTGGTATCCACATACCAGTCCCAGGGGAGCTGTCTGATTGGCTCTGTTGGGCATGCCCTTCTCTGTTGGACCAATCACAGTTGCCAGAGAGATGAGGTCAATGACTGACTGGTCAGATCTGGCTCATTTCCTGCTCTTGTGGCCAGGGGACAGGGCTGGTCCCCAGAAGAAGGGGATGTGAAAGCTTGGGCACAGAGAGAGCATTAACTAACAAGTCTGTGTGACACTCCATGCCAAAGGGAAGCACGATTAATGAATCCCAGGAGGCCATCACTGTAATTAAGCCCATAGGGCAGGAGATTATTACAGGCATCCCAGAGTCCCAGATCATGGACAGTCACACACGCTCCCCACCCCTGCCATGCTGGAGGGATGCAGAACTCGCTTCATCTCTACCCCTTAACAGTGCTTCAGGTGGGAAGGGGGAGACTGAGGCTCAGAAGAAATGAGGTGCCTGGGAGGCCAGGAGACAGAGAAAGAGATGGGAGGTTGGATCCAGGCCTCCCAATTCCCATCCATTGCTGGGCCAGGGAGCAGACAGACCTGGGCTCCGAGTCGCTCTGGCCAGGGTCTCTGTCTCAGCCCCCGTGCTCTCATCCGCCGAATGAAGACGACAGTGGCTTCAGTAGGACAGCCTGTGTGTGCCTACCCCAGGGCCCGGCCATAGCAGGCTATTCCCCATAGCACTGACAGTGGTACTGGTTTCCTTCTGCTGCACAACTTTCTGGTTGCCACGGTGACCACACGAATGGGGAGTCGGGCTTATTTTAGAACTTGGTCCACCCAGTGGTGGCTTTGTCCCCAGGCCCTCCTGCAGCAGCCTTTGTCCTGTGGACCCGTCTCCCAATGCTTGAGCCGAGAGAGGGGCAGATGGAGGAAAGGGGGAGCTCCTCTAGGCCTCCACCTCAACCCCCTCTGTCCCCTCCCGCCAGCCCCTAAGCACAGCCTCCCCTGCCTCTGCTGGAGGCTGAGGCTCGGGTTCTAGTCCTGTTTCTGCTGTGGGCTTTCTGGAGACCTCTGGGGCCTCTGTCTCCTTGAGAGCGAAAAGGAAATGATATTTTTGCTGGGCTTCCCCAAAGCGAAGGAGAATGTCTAGCACCGTGAGATCCAGATGCCAATCATCCCCTCCTTGCAAATGCTGAGAGCGGCTTCTCTGGAGCCCCTCCCCCAGGGCCCTGCAGCTCCACTTCCTCTGAGCATAGCTTCTGGAGCTTCCTGGGGCCCGCTCTGCTCTGTGAGACTCCCCCAGGATGTGGAAGTCAGCCTTCTCTTCAGTTTTCCTGAAAACCCCTCTCTCCTGTGTGATGAAGCAGACTTCACGGAGGATGTGGGGAGGGCTGTGGGGATGGGGGGGTTTGCTCTGAACCCAAGCCCGCAGCTTCATGTTTTCCCTGAGAAGCCGTGTGTTCTTACTGTTCCTTTGGCACTGCCCATCCACCCAGGCCCACCTGCAGGCAGTCCTGGTCTCATGTAGTCTCCCGGGCAAGGTCCAGAGAGGGAGCAACTTGCTCAGGGACACACAGCAAGTTAGTGGTAATTCCCCACCCATGCCTTTCCCCACTCTCCTGGCTTCCTGTTCACCACCTCAGGAGTGAGGGCCAAGAGGGGAAAGGTTTGAGATGCCCCAGGCAGGGGACCCAGATGGAGACCACTATCTCCTAGGCAACCAAATCACTGCATCTCAGACAGAGGTGAAAAGTATATAGAAATGACCCTGCTCTGGAAGCTGAGATGGGACCTTCCTTGCCTCAGTGTCCCCAGAGACCAGCACAAAGCCCAGTGAGCCTGTGGCGAAGGAAGCTTGTATCCCAGGTGAGCCCTGCCCGGGCGCTGCAAAAAGTTTATGCAGAAAGGTCTGGAAACCTCACTGTGGGAGTCGCAAGAGAAGGGACTGGGCTGCTTTACCTGGAGACTGGAAAGCTCAGGGGACACTGATTGCTGCCTTCAAATATTTACAGGACACCATGTGCAAGATGGATTAGATGCATGCTGGTGGCCTGGGGGCAGGCCTGGGGGCAGTGGGAGGAAGGAGCATAAGCCTGTGTTCAACTCAGCTCTAGAAGGAGCCCCCACACCCCTGAACTCTGTCTGAGGGTAATCACAGCAGACGTGCACGCTTGCCGTCTACCTGTCTCGCACCCCACAGGATTTGTGCCGGCGGATCTGTGTGTTCACATCTGTTTAGTCCTCACAACAGCCCTACCAAGCAGGTGCTACCATTGTGCTCACTTTACAGCTGAGACATCGAGCTATAGAGGCTAAGGCACCTCCTAGGGGTGGGATTCAAATCCAGGCGATGAACATCCTGGCTGTGGGGCCATGTGAGCGGAGGTGAGAAGGGATGCAAGAGAGTGGGGGGCGGGGGGGGGGCCCGGGGGCGACAATAAACTAGGAATTTGGGAGTATCATAGACACACTACTGTGTACAAAGGGAACAACTTGGATGGTAAAAAATCTGAAAAAGAATATGTATATTTATGTATTCTATGAATATGTAAATAAATATATGTCAATATAAAATATATATATTTATATATATGGAAGTGTTAGTCACTTAGTCATGGCTGACTCTTGCAACATTATGGACTGTAGCCTGCCAGGCTCCTCTGTCCATGGGCTTCTCCAGGCAAGAATACTGGAGTGGGTTGCCATTTGCTTCTCCAGGGGATCTTCCCAACCCAGACATCAAATCCAGGTCTCCTGTACTGCAGGCAGATTCTTTACTGTCTGATTTGAAACTAACATACCATTATCAATCAACTATACTTCAATTCGGGCTTCCCTGGTGGCTCAGATGGTTAAGAATATGCTTGCAATGTGGGAGACCTGGGTTCAGTCCCTGGGTTGGGAAGATTCCCCTGGAGGAGGGCATGGCAACCCACTCCAGTATTCTTGCCTGGAGAATCCCATGGACAGAGGAGCCTGGTGGGCTGCAGTCCATGGGGTCGCAAAGAGTCAGACGTGCCTGAGCTACTAAGCAGAGCAGATATTTCAATTTAACAAAAATTAACCAGAAAAAAAAGGGGAAGAGAGAGAGCAGGGGAAGGGCTGGGTGAGATGGTTCCTGAGGACCCTGTGTTTCTAGAGGCTCCTCGGGATGGCTCCCTGAAAGAGGTGTCCTCAGGCTGATACTTGCAGATTGGGAAAGCTCAATGGGGAGGAGCAGCAGGGGTGTCTCCAGGCCAGGGAAAGGGTAGGTGTGGAGACCTGGAGGTGGGAGCTTGGAGTGAGTGTGAGGGCTGGTCAGGGACCAATGGGCCAGGGTTGAAGCTGCTTACGGGAGAGGTAAAGCCACAGGCAGTGTCCCTTGTTTGTCTTCTGAGGGCTCTTCCTGTCAGTCAGCCAGCTTACAACTGCTTGTTAACTAGCTTCCTCCCTCTGCCCTTCCAACCTCCCTACTGCTGTCCAGTCCCTCTTCAATCTGATGGGATCCAAATCTCATCAAGCTGCTCCTGCTCAGGAACACTCCATGGCTCCCCATTGCCCGAGTACAAAGTTCTGGCTCCTGCTTTTGGTGTTGTTTCAAGGCCTTCCTGTCCCACCCTCTCCAGCCCCATCTGCCACGTGTCATATGCTCCAGCAGACAGCTCACCATCCCCTAACATGTCTCACGATTTTGATGCCCACTGTGCCTTTGCTCTTGTGCTGGCTACATGTCCGCCTCTCCAAAGCCGCCTTGCCCTTCTCTCCATGCTTCCTGTCCTGGGAGGCTGACCTACAGAACCAGTGTAGAGGTTTCCAGTGGCTGCTGTGACAAGTGACCACACACAGCATAGTAAAGCAGGCAAATTTACTCTCTTACAGGGTTGGAGATCAGAAAACCTCAATTAGACTCACAGAGCTAAAGTCAAGGTGTCAGCAGGGCTGCTTTCTTCTGTAGACTCTAGGAGAACTCGTGTCCTTGCCTCTTCTGGCTTCTGGAGGCTGCCTGCTTTCCTGGGTTCGTGGCCCCCTTTCTCCATCTTCACAGCCAGCAGTGATCTCTTCTAGCCTCTCTCTGTCTCTCTCTGCCTCTCAGGCTCCATCATCACATCTCCTTTCTCTGATTCTGACCTTCCTGCCTCCTTCTTTAAGCACCCAGGTGGCACTGGTGGTAAAGAACCCGCCTGCCAACACAGGAGAGACTTAAGAGATGGGGGCTCAGTCCCTGGGTCGGGAAGATCCCCTGGACAGAGTCATGGCAACCCACTCCAGTACTCTTCCCTGGAGAATCCCATGGACAGAGGAGCCTGGTGGGCTACAGTCCGTGGGGTCGCAAAGAGTCGGACACGAGTGAAGCGGCTTAGCGTGCAAGCACAGCCTGGATGATCCAGGATAATCTCACCTCAAGGCCCTTGACTGAATCCTATCTGCTAAGTTCCTTTGCCCTGTAAGATTCCAGGGGTGCCTCTGTGGACGCCCTGGGGGAGCATAACTCCGCCCACCACGGATGCATCAGTAGGCTACCTGTCCTTTGTCTCTCTGTTGGGTTTGACCAGTGTGTCTCGGGGACACTGGAGGTGGATGCGGGGAGCAGTGAGCTTGGGGACCCTGTTCTGGGTGCCCTCCCATGGGGCTGCTATGTCGGCTGCACCCCTGCAGAGGCTGCGCCTCCCAGCCTGGCCCAGAGGAGCTCTCCCCTCCTCTCGCCAGTCATGGGTGTGGGTTTTTGCTCTCAGGGCCCTGGCCCTCCTCAGCCTTGCCCCCACCTTCACAGGTCACCCTGGTTAAAGTCTCCCTGGGGGCCTGTGCGGGCCTGGCACGGGGTGTGGCAGGTGCAGCTCCTGGGATGCAGATGGGGCTTTCCCGATAGCTCAGCTGGTAAAGAATCTGCCTGCAATGCAGGAGACCCCAGTTGGATTCCTGGGTTGGGAAGATCGGCTGGAGAAGGGATAGGTACAGATGTAAGGAAGATCCTGCTCTCAGGGCAGGGTCAGCTCCTCACCCTTTCATCCCCGCCCGGCCTTGTGCTTGTGTCACTTTTCCTGTCCAGGCGTCACCTCGTGATGGAGCAGTGCTCACCGGAGCCAGGCGCACCTTGACTGATGCCCTGGCTCTCTCCGCCTCCCCTCTCCTGCCACCTACAGCCTTCACTCCCCAGCTTCATGCCCCGTCTCTGCCTCCTCTCCCATTCATAAAGCCCTTTCCAATCCCCTCCCTCCGTCTATCTAAATCCCTCCTTTCTCTCCTGCCTCCCAGTTTTATTAAAGCCAGCCCACAGCCCCTGAGTCCCTGCTCTTCCTTCAGCCTGACGTCCCTCTCCTGCCTGCCTGTCCCGGGGAGGACACCACCTTCTTCCAGTCCTATGGCTGCCAGCACAGCAATGGTCCAGAGGGGATGTCCCCTGTCCATCCAGAAGGCCGAGTCCTCGCTGCCCCTCCCTGGGTGGTGAACTCAAGGGCAGCTGCTGCTCCTGCTTCAGGCCCATGTCCTCGAGCCCAGTGCAGGCACCTGCGGGAGAAGAGCAGACTGTAGATACAGAGGTGAAGGAGCCAGGGCACCCAGGTTGGGATCCCTGCTCTGTGTTACTAAGTCTATGATCTTGGGCTAGTTACTGGGGCTCTCCATGCCTCAGTTTCCACATCTGTAAAGCAGGAACAGAGATGCCTCATAGGATTGCTTTGATGATGAAATGAGATGATGCTGTAAAAGAATAGCCTGGTGCCTGGTACATAGTGAGGGCTCAATCCATGTCAGCATCAGTGTTGTGGTCACTGCTAGGGACTCAGGGGCTGTGGGCAGGCTTTAATAAAACTGGGAGGCAGGAGAGAAAGGAGAGATTTAGATAGACGGAGGGAGGGGATTGGAAAGGGCTTTATGAGTGGGAGAGGAGGCAGAGATGGGGCATGAAGCTGGGGAGTGAAGGCTGTAGGTGGCAGGAGAGGGGAGGCCGAGAGAGCCAGGGCATCAGTCAAGGTGTGCCTGGCTCCGGTGAGAACTGCTCCATCACGAGGTGACGCCTGCTCTCAAAATAGCGGTTCCTGCTGGGGCTGGTGCTGGGGGAGGGGCAGGGCTGAGAACCTTTCTGGGCACGTCCTGGGGCCCTGGGCTCTTCTGTCTTCCTGAGACTGGCAGGGTGCCACAGTGACCTGTGTCTTGAGTGGGTGCGATGGGGGCTTGGGAGTCCCTTCTGCAGGGTCTGTATGTGTGTGTTTGTGTGTGTATGTGGGCTGGGATGCGGAAAGTACCTTCCTGGCTTAGGCATGGGAGGTGTGCTGAGGACAGGCAGGGAATGGCCATAATAATAATGATAATCCGCATAGTGATCCCTTTCATGGCCATCATCCAGAATGAGGCAGGCCCAGCAAAGTTGCCCAGCCACCTTCATTTCCATTCCTCCTTTTGAGAGAAGGACAGGTGTGCTTGGGGCTGTGAACACACCCACTTCCCAGACTCCTTTGCAGCTAGGTTGATCATGTGACCATGTGACCTGCCTCTGGCCAGAGAGATGCAAATGGGAGTCAGCTAGGAGAGCCCTGGGAAAGCTACTGTTCTCCTGTTTGGTCCTTAACTCTTGGGTCTCTGTGCTGATGTCCTTTCCTCCTGCCACAGATGGGTCTTTTCCAACTGGTAGAGGAAGACAAGGCAGGAGAGAGCCCCGGCCATTTGGAAAACAGCATCTGGGCTGTCATAGGAAGAAGAGAGTCACTGGGCCACACTGCCTGGGTTTGCCCCCAGCTCTGCCATGCCCTCTCTGACCTTCCTGACCCTCAGATGTGTCACCTGGGAAATGGGGATAAGAGTGTCTTGCAGTCCTAGTGGCCCTTCTGGGCCGTAAAGGAAAATGTAACATGGTGTTGATGTATTTGACTGCGTTTTGGAAATGTTTTTGGCATTTAGCCCTTTAATTCAGTTCCACAGACGTTCTTAGAGATACCTAATGCTTGGAAACTTGGAGCAAACACACAGACGAGCTTCTGCATCACATTGTATTGCAGTGTTTTGATCTGGGCCTGCCACCAACTCCAGTCAGCAGACATCTCACTGTGGCTTTTTGTGCCCAACTCTGCACTAAGCGCTGGAACAAATAAAACCAAGAACACACCAGGGATCACTGAAGGATAAGGGCCAGTGTGCTCTCCTTTGGTGGGCAGATCTGATTTAACAGGACACAGTGGTGTCTGGAGCAAGGACAGAGCCTTGCTTTGGGAATGCTAGGCTGTTCTGGGGAGGAAGTAGGAACTATGACCAGTTCTTGGCTGGAACATTCCAGCACTTGGATCCCCACTAAGGAAGTCAGGTATCCAGGTGTGGGACCCAAAGAAGCCCTCTCTCCTCCCCCTGGTGCTGGCTCCGATAGCACCTACGGTAAGACCTTGTCCAGCCATGGCTGCATCTCCAGCGCCCAGAATCACCAGGTGTCCTGTTGAGTCAGTGAATGCATGAGTGAGTGAATGAGTGAGTCTGGTGTGTGTGCTCAGTCACTTCAGTCGTGGACTGTAGGTTCCTCTGTCCATGGAATTTTCCAGGCAAGAATACTGAAGTGGGTTCCTATACCCTTCTCCAGGAAATCTTCCCATCCAAGAGATAGAACCTACATCTCTTTATGTCTCCTGCATTGGCAGGTGGGTTCTTCACCACTAGCGCCACCTGGGAAGCCCCAAGTGAGTCCGGGGGTAACTCACAGTCTGCAGGCAAGGCTGACACAGACACCACGAGCAAAGTCTCACTGTGGAGTACTGAAGTGAGTGCAGAGTCATGTCCTGGGCGCCTCGTGGACCTAGGGGCTGCCAGTCTTATGGAGGAGTAGTCGAGGAACTGGAAGTTTCCCTGGACTCCATCCATAGAACCATGCAGACTGTCTTCTCCTCAAGTCCGAGCCTGAGCAGCTTTTCCTCATGATGGAACCGCACGCTCTCACCTCCTTCATCCTTCTCTCGCCTCTGTTCTCCGAGCATCTCATCACCCAAATCCCTTCTGAGGGTCTTTTCTGAGGGTGAGATTTATTCTGAAGATTCCTATCCCCTCCCCCAACCTGCTGCCCAGACGTCCCTGGTGGGTCACACAGCATCCCCATCTCCTCCACCTCCGGGGAAATCCACTTGACTCATGTACAGAACAGACTGACGAGTGGCAGTGAGACCGGGGTCCCGGGCCAGCTCTAGTGCCTCGTGTGTGCTGGGAAAAGTCAGTGAATTTGAGTTTCCTCATCTTTCGTGGGGAAGACGGCAGAGTCCTGTGAAGTTTAAACATGGGGATGTGTAGGAAAGTGCTTTGAAAGCTGCAAAGAAGGGAACAGATGGGAGTGTTACTATCTACGCTTCCTCCTCGCCAGCTTGGGGGTTCCCCACCCAGATGAGGTTTTGGGGACCTGCACAGGGATCCCCTTCTCCCCATGGTGCCTGAGATTCCATCACTGTGGGGTTTTCTCTGCTTTATCTCTAATCCTGGGATTAAGGGTGTGGGTGGTCTATATGTGGGTCAGTAGTGCTTTCTATGGGGGTGGCGAGGAAAGAGAAAGAGGGAGGGAAAAGCTGCTTCGTGGACTGTGGAGCCCCTAGCCTCTCCGTACTGCCCCCTCCAGGCCACCAGAGATCAGAGGGCCACTAGAGTGTGGCGTTTGTCCCCAGTAAGCGATCCAGGGCCATGACCCCGCAGATGGAATTAAACCACTAAAAGCAACCCATGCTCTCCCTGGTTTCCCTCCGGTGGTGAACCATCCCTTCCTCCCCATGGGCTGAGGGTGAATTTCTCAATCCCCATCAAAGTCAGCAGTGTCTCAGGTCAGCTGAGATGAGCTCAGGGTGTGGTAGGGGAGGTTAGACTTAGCTTTGTGCTTACGCTTCTCTGCTCTTTCCCAAGCCTGACCCCTTTTTCCACTTTGGGGCCGTGATGAGAGCTTCCTCCCCAGCCCCTCTGCAGGGTACCGCCCCACCACATCTGTCTCCTCTAGCAGCAGTCACTCAGCCTTCTGCCCCGTGTGTACACTCACGCCTTTCCTGTTTCAGACCTTTCCAGACACCACATTCATGAACTCTCTTAACGTGTATTATAAGTTCTCCCATGCATCAGACCCTGTGCTAGGCACTGAAGACACAGTAGTGGTCTAGTACAAGATAAAGCAGTGGCGACTTTGTTGTTGTTCAGTTGCTAAGTTGTGTCTGAGTCTTTGCTATCCCGTGGACTGCAGCAAGCCAGGCTCCTCTGTCGTTCACTCTCTCGAAGTTTGCTCAAATTCTTGTCAGTGATGCCATCCAACCATCTCATCCTCTGCTACCCTTTTCTCCTCCTGCCTTCAATCTTTCCCAGCATCAGAGTCTTTTCCAATGAGTTGGCTGTTCGCATCAGGTGGCCAAAATATTGGAGCTTCAGCTTCAACATCAGTCCTTCCAATGAATGCTGTGTGCTGTGCTTAGTTGCTCAGTCATGTCAGACTCCTTGTAACCCCATGGACTGTAGCCCACCAGGCTCCTCTATCCATGGGGATTCTCCAGGCAAGAATACTGGAATGGGTTGCCATGCCCTCTTCCAGGGGATCTTCCCAACCCAGGGTTAGAACCCAGGTCTCCCACATTACAAGCAGATTCTTTACCATCTAAGCCACCAGGGAAGCCTAAGAATACTGGAGTGGGTAGCTTATCCCTTCTTCAGTGGATCTTCCTGACCCAGGAATCAAACCGAGGTCTCCTGCATTGCAGGCGAATTCTTTTCCAGCTGAGCTACCAAGGAATATGCAGGGTTGATTTCCTTTAGGATTGACTGGTTTGGTCTCTTTGCAGTCCAAGGGACTCTCAAGATCTTCTCCAGCATCACAATTCAAAAGCATTAATTCTTTTGGAGCTCAGATGGGAAGAATAATGATAGAAGGCTAAGGGCTGTGTATCAGTCACTTATTCTCACAAATCTGTGGATCCACTGGGGCTCAGTGGATCTCTCTGGGCTCCATGGGACTTGGCTTCAGGCCTCAGTAGCCTCCCATCCCTGGACTGCCTGGGACATACTTGTCCCTTGGGATTGGCAGAAGGGTGAGGGGGCAGGGAGCAACCTGAAGACCTCTTAAGGCTCAGAACTGGGACACTTCTGCCCACATTCCACTGGCCAAAGCAGGTCTCATGGTCAAGTCCATCATCAGTGTGCTGGGAGAAGAAACCCTGTCTCTGGGGAGTTGCGGGGGATACTCTGCAAAGCCACAGCAGAGCGGTGTGGACGCAGAGAGAAGAACCTGCCACAGGCTCTGCAGGAGGCAGAGAGGGAGTGGAAATGGATAATCCCTGAGGCTGCCTCTGCGGATGCTGGCAGCTCAGAGCAGCCCAGGCTCGTGTCTAGACCTGGAGGAGGAGGGGAACCTGTGCAGAGACGGGGAAACACATTCCCAGTGGAGGGAACACCAAGCACCAAAAGCCAGGAGTGAGGATGAGCTGCTGGGTCCTTGGCACCGACAGGCAGGTGGGACAGGCACGACCTCTCTGTCATCCTCCACCCTCCTCTGCCTGCCATCAAGACCTGCACACTCTGGTCCAAGCTGAGCACCCCACCCTGGGCCTCTGGGTGCCTCCCTGGCCATCTCTGCCCTGGTCACACTGAAGTAGGCAATTGTCCCAGCTGTCCTATCTAGGCCTGTGACTAGCCTGTGTCTTCTGCTTGGAACATCCATCCTCCTCCCCTAGAGAAATGCTGCTATCCTAAGATTAAACTTAGAGGTCACTCCTATAAGGAGGCCCTCCCCGATGCCCTCTCGAGGACTGAGTGAGGTTTCCAAGGGTTTCCACAGCACGTGGTCCGTCTCCAGCATACTCCCTGAAGACTCGGCTTGGAGAATCCAGTGCCCGCTCAGGACTTGGCGAGAAGGGGTGTGGAGTGAGTAAATGAGGAATATGTTCATCCCTCTCTCAGTCCTACACCTGTGGTTAAAATGGGCTCAGACCCAAAACTTGAACTGGTGTACTTCTGTTCTTTAGAACACATATCCATTGTTGCATCTGGTTCTTTTTTCAACTCGACAAATATTTACTGAGCACCAACTGTGTGTCTACGTGTCTGGCACAGACCCTTGGGATTTAGAGGTGAACAAGACAAAGCTCGGCTCTCATGGAATCGCCTACAAACGGTCAGCTAGACACATGAAGCGATGTTGGGTGGAGTTAAGATATTATGAAGAAAAAATAAAACAGGGTGATGGGAGAGGGGGAAAAGGAATGTCAATTTGTAGTATTTGTTATTTTAAAAACTTTAATTTTTTTTCAGCTGCACAGCACTGCTTGCAGGATCTTAGTTCCCTGTCCATGGATTGAACCTTGACCACAGCCGTAAAAGCACAAAATCCTAGCCCTGGACAGCCAGAGAATTCCCTTAAAAAACTTTTATGATGGGGAGCTTCTCTGGTGACTCAGTGGTAAAGAATCCTGCCAATGCAAGGGACAGGGATTTGATCCCTGGTCTGGGATGATCCCACATGCCTTGGGGCAACTAAGCCTGTGGGCCACTACTATTGAGCCAGCTCTCTGGAACATATTACTCAGGCCCATGTGCCTAGAGCCCGTGTTCCACAACGTGAGAAACCACTGCAATGAGAAGCCTTCCACAAGAAGAGAGTTGCCCCTGCCCACATGTGGCAAAGAGGACCTAGTGCAGCCATAAATAAATGAATAAAACCTTTTATGATGGGAAATGTCAAGCAGATAGAAAGTTACAGAGAATGGATCAATGACTGGCCTCCCTCGCCCAAGGTACCCATCACCCAGCACGGCTGTCTTGCCTCCCTTGTCTAGCACTCCATCCTCTGCCCCCCCCCAAAACTGATTATTTTTGGCAAAGGAGGTGCCTGTTTCAGATGAGATGATCAGAGGAAGCCTCTCAGAGGAGGGGACATGTAATCTTGTATGGAATGTGAGCATCATTGGGAGAGGAGTGTTCTGGGTAGGAAGAAGAGCAAGGGGCCAAGTTCCTGGGGAGGAAGGAGGCCTGCAGGGTTTGGGGAAGAAGGAGGAACTGGTGGATGGAGGTGTCAGTGAAGGTCTGAGTCCTCCGGGCTGCCCCCTCTGTGTGTGGGGGTAACAGAAGCTGGACCGTGACGGAAGTGGACCCTCTGTGGGCTGCAGAGGCCCTGAGGGGGAGGCAAAGCTGGGTTTGGATCTCAGATCTGCACGTCCTTTGGTCACTGTGACCCTGATGCTGGGGAAGATTGAGGACAGGAGGAGAAGGGGATGACAGAGGATGAGATAGTTGGATGGCATCATTGACTCCATGGACATGAGTTTGAGGAAAATCCAAGGGATAGTGAAGAACAGGGAAGCCTGGCATGCTGCAGGCCATGGGGTCGCGAAGAGTCAGACACAACCTAGCGGCTGAACAAAAACAGCCACCGCCTTGGATGCATCACGTCCTGTGTCTGAACCATGGCCTCCCACTCTGGAAGGAGGAGTCCCAGTTCTCCACCTCCCCAGCTCGCTTGCTGCCCTCTCCTCCCACCCCAGCCTTCACACTTCTAAGGGGCTTCTGGTCAGCTCTTGTGGTGCCCGGACATCTGGTGTTGACAATCTCACTGAAGGAGCAGGAATCGGGGCTGTCCTGTCCCAGCTGCCTGCCTGGCCTCCTGCCTGTGTCTACCTCCACGGGGGCACAGGAACTCATTGGGCCCATCCAGGCCTCTCTCCCCATCTCTTGCTCTGACCAGAAGCCAGGCTCAGGTCCCAGCAAAGCCAGGCTGGTGGGGGTTGGGGATGGGGCAGAAATGATGGGTTGATGTCAGTTTCTCTCCTGTCCCCCTTCCCAGGGGTGACTTCTGGGCTGGACAGGCCCACTCTGGTCCCAAGGTCAGGGTGTTGGGCCGAGTGGGCCTGGGAAGGAGCTGTGTGATCCTAGGTGAGCCTCCTCACTTTGCTTTGATTGACTTTTCACATCCAGAGTCAGGATGATGAAATCTGCCTCCTAGGCCTGTTGTGAGAATTAAATAAGGGATTGTGGAAGGAGCACGACCCACGGATGAATTCCTAATCAACTTGCTTGCTTTCGGGGTGACCTTATTCCACCTCTCTGGGCCTCAGTTTCCTAAACTGCAAAATAGGGGGAAAGAAGGCTACCTGGCAGGGTTGTTGGGATTAAGCGGGGGCCAGGAGGCCCTCCTGGGATGTCATACTCCTCTCTCCTCTGCATCCCTCCCTCGTGTTCTTCTGGGACTGAGCTCAGGGGAGGAAGGAAGGGATCCTGTTGTCTCCCTCCGAGGGGGTGTGACAAAGCCAGCCTTGCTCTCTGACTGGCTGAGTCCCAGTTTCCCAGTTGCCACACCCCCCCCAGGATCAGCCCTCCCTGCCACCGGAGGACCACGGGAGCCACAGTCGTTGCCCATACGCTCCTCAGGTGCAGAAGACCTGTCTCCATGCCTTGCTATGGGCTCTCAAGTGTTTTCTGCTTCCAGCATCTTCAGAAGCAAGTCTGAGTCTTATACTTCACTTATAAGAGGAGAAAGTCAGGAGTCTAAATGAAAATCCAGATCTGTTGGACTCCAAAGCCAGGCTCTTTCTGGTTTTGCTTTTCTGTGTGCTGTGTGTGTCGGGGGGCTCTGCCTGCTCCTCTGTCTACCCAGCCTGCAGGCAAAAAAGGGCCAGAAAACAACAGATGCTCAATGGCGAGGGGTGAGTGTGCAAGGGAGAGAATGAATGAATGACTTACAAGCGAGGCAGTGAATGAATGAGTGTGTCTGCAGAGCCCCATTGTCTTCTCTTTCCAGAACTACCTCTCCCCACCATGTTCTACCCCAAACATGTTCACCACAGCCTACCATGGTCCCAGACCCCTCTTTTGCCCACCATGCAGCCATCTAGGGGCTCCCAATAGACAGATCTTCACCTCACCTGCAGCCCACCTGCATCCTTAGGATGTTCTAAGGAGGTTGCCTGGGCAACCATAAGTTTCCAATTGGAGCAAGAACTACCTGCCACGATGTGTGATGGAAAATGACAGGGGAAGAGCCAGCCAGCTGAGAAGGTTGCCATGGCAACTGGAATATTTAAGTCGAACGCCTGGGTCTCAGTGTGGGGAGATTACCACCCTTAGCAAGTCAAACAGACTGGGCCCCCTTGCCAGACAGTTCTGCCAACGCTTTGTTGTGCGTTTGTGGGGAGGGAAACTGCCAGGCCTGCCTTGAAGGGCCAAGACTCTTGCTCTCCTGTCTCTGGTTTCCTCCGACAGGCAATAAGCCCCAGGCGGCTTCACACAGGACAGCTTCCAAGTGGACAGAGCTCCTGGAGCAGGGCTATTGTATCCTCCATTGCCTCTGTATTGGGTTGCACTTTTGGCCACCATCTTACTGCCTGCCCCCCTCTGTTAACTAGCTTGTCCTTTGTCCCCCCGGCAGAAGTTGAAGAGGGCTGTCAGCACAGAGAATGTGGCCTTGGTTTTGTTAGGAGTGGCTGCCGCGTGTGTTAATAGAATGAGCATCTCTCTGGGGAGAACAGGGGAGACGCCAAGGCCGGCAGGTGGCAAGGAGAGCCCAGCATCCGACCCACAAACAGACAAGGCCACTTAGAGGCCCTTTGGCTGCCTTGGGGGACTGTCTGAGTCCCACTGGGCTATTTTGGGGGCAGCTGGTCTTGCAGGGTAGTTGGAGGGGGGCTGGCTGGGAAGAGAATGGGCCCCACGGCTTGGCGGCCTCAGTCCCAACTTCTGCCCTCATCCTTCTCTCTGCTCCAATCCTGCCCTCTGACCTTGTGTGAAGCCCGCTTGCTCTCAGCTCAGGGATGACCCCAGGGCCCGCCTTACTTACCAGGTGGGCTGCACATATGAGCCCACCCTGCCCCCTCCATGGTCTGCTTGACTACGGACATCCCAGCGACTCTGCCCTGCTCCCTGTTCCCCCAAAGGCCCTTAGCTCGGTCCTCAGGCCTGTGGGCCTGCAGAGCCCTGCCTGGATCGCGCTCCCTGGGACACCTTGCTCCCCTCCGCCCTCACACATTGGCCTGGCTCACAGCCCTTGCTCTGAATCAGGCCTCTGTGCCCTCCCTGGGAGCTTGATGTTACTTTGTGTCCCCCTTCCTGCCCAGTGAGTATGATGGAGGAGGGAGCGGTGGCTGCCTCAGGTGCCCCTGGAAAAGGGAGACTGGGAGGTTCCTGGCACCAGGCCAGGCCTCCATAAGGGCAGTCGTCTCTCTGCACCTTCTGTGTTATGTGTAGAGTGAAAAGGGAGCCTCCAGGAGCCAAAGCCTCGCTCCTCATCGACTTTCCAGCTCGTGGTTTGCCGTATGTGTGTGTATTTCTGCTCAAGACCCACCTTCACCTACCCTCCAGGTGGTGACATTGGTGCTCGCGTGGCCTGTTCTTGTGCAAACAAAACACTCTTTAAATAATTATGACACTTGTGGAGTTTGTTCTCCTTCAGGAATATTTCTTAGTGCCATTTTCAGAGACATGGATAGACCTAGAGACCGACATACAAAGTGAAGTAAGTCAGAGATAAACAAATATCATATAATATTGCTTCTATACGAAATCTAGAAAAATGGTACAGAGAAACTTATTTGCAAAGCAGAAATAGAGACATAGATGTTGAGAATAAACATATAAACAAAGCGGGGGAAGAGGGGGTGGGACAAACTGGGAGATTGGGATTGACATATGTACACTACTATGGCACTCCACTCCAGTACTCTTGCCTGGAAAATCCCATGGGCGGAGGAGCCTGGAAGCCTGCAGTCCATGGGGTCGCTAGGAGTCGGACACAACAGAACGACTTCACTTTCACTTTTCACTTTCATGCATTGGAGAAGGAAATGGCAACCCACTCCAGTGTTCGTGCCCGGAGAATCCCAGGGAAGGGGGAGCCTAGTGGGCTGCCGTCTATGGGGTCGCACAGAGTCGGACACGACTGAAGCAACTTAGCAGCAGCAGCAGCAGGTATAAAATGGATAACTAATGAGAACCTGCTGTAGAGCATGGGGAACTGCAAGAAATCTACAAAAGAGGGGGAACTGCAAGAAATCTACAAAAGAGGGGATGTATGTAAACATGTAGCTGATTCACTTGGCTGTACAGCAGAAACTAACACAATATTGTAAAGCAAGTATACTCCAATAAAAATGAAAATAAAATAATGAAAAGACATATTTCTGTGTGATTTCTCCTTTTTTTTCCACCTCCAACTCCTCCTCATCCCCTCCCTCTACCCCACCCTCTGGCCGAGCCTGGGAGATGTTCTTCAGGACCTCACTTCACCCCAGGACCGGGGCCTCCCACAGCCCTCGATGGGTAAATATTTACACCTTGAAGGTGTCCTGGGGATTGTCACCCGCCTTCGGTTAAACAAACAGATGACACTGAAGGAAAATGGTCCCCTGAGTATCCGCCCCACCCGCCCCCTCTCTCCTGCTTTGACCTGGCGGGGACAGCAAGAGCTAAGGTAGCTGAGTAGTTGCTCGAGCAAGAGAGTGCTGTGTACAGGGGGAAATGCCTTTCCCATCTCAAGGCACTGGTGCTGTGACTCTGGCTGAGTTCAGAGAAGTTGAGCAACTTGGGCAGGGCAGCACAGCTATAGTCATAATAGAGACTGCGCCCGCCTGTAGGACTGTGAGCCTGAGGAACTTTGCACAATTCATGAACAGGTGTTGGGTGGACTCATCAGTGGCTCTGGGTTCCTGTATCAGCCTGGGCAGTCTGCCCACCTCTCTCTCATTCCTAGGACGGGGGGAGTAGTCGCTACCCTCTCTGAAGGACAGCTCATTTCTGGGGTTCAATTGGGGAGGGAGAGACAATGCTTGGGCTATCCAGCAGATCTAGGGGCTGGGGCTTGGTGGTACCTCTCCAGCTAGGATTCTGGTTTATAGGAAAGTTTATCTGGAGGCAGCCCAAGCACTCTGCAGGGAGAAACCATGGCATGGGCGGCAGAGGGCCAGGAAAATCCCTAGTAGCTCTTACTCTTAGCAAAGTGTGTCAACCATGCATTTTCTTTGTGACCTAAATCCTACTGTAGATGCCCCAGAGAAACAGACTCCTCTGACCAATACTTACACGAAAGGGAAGTTCAGGCGATCGTTTTGGAGCATGAACAATTGGAGCCAGGCAGCCAAAGGCTGAGCTCTTGTTGTGCCCTTGCCTTCTTCTGTCACATGGGAACAGGCAAGCACTTGCTTTCTCTGAGCCTCCGTTTCCTCATCTGTAGGATGGGGGTGCTAATAATCTAACCCAAAAGCAATTGTGTTCCATGGGGTCCAGTCTTGGCTTGGTGACGCATGCAATGAGGCAACCAGGAAGTAGTCTAAGGAAACTCAGATCTTTATCTTTTGACTTTCCAGGGAATTTCAGAGTGGGCGACACAGTTGGAGTCAGGGAAAAGTTTATTCCTCATTTACAACAACATTTAGAAATTTTTCCTTCTAAACCTACTCCGCCACTGCCTGCACCTTGCTCAGTGGATGACAATCCCAGGACCCAGGTGGATGCTGGTTCCTGTCACTCTCTCCAGCACCCTCCCAGGCCCTGGAAAGGGGGCCTGGTCCCCAGGAGCAGGTTTGACTGCCCCAGCTTTTAAAGAGTTTAAAAACCTGCATAGGGAGGGCTGGTGCCCAGGTCCACTTGCATGCCAGCTTTCTCTTTCATTGTCTCAGTGGCCCTCGGGTTGTTCCTTTCAAATGTCAGCCCTCTGGGATGTGGAAAATGGGATTCAATTACAGCAGCTTGTAGGGAGCCCTGGGCCTGTTAGAGAAAGGTCCTCTTCCCACCTCTCAGGGGAGGATCCAGAGAGAAGGGAGGCCCAGAGAGGTCAGTGAATGGCTCAAGGTCACACAGCTAGGAAGGTGCAGGGCAAGGCCCACCTCAGGTCTGTGTGTCCCCCACACTCTCCATTTTCTGCATCACACTGGTTGGGATCTCAGGCCGGGGTGGGAGACAGGAGTCCCTAAAGGTCAAAGATCAGAGGGAAAGGAAGGGACTGGAAGACTCAGAGCCTCCCCAGACAGAAAGGGGCATAACAGTACCGACCCCAGGCAGGGAGCCAGCCTGTGGCTCCTCCCCAGGCAACTCTAGAAGTCTAACCTGCTAGACTCTGGTCTTTAATGTTTTAGTGGTTTATACACAGTGTTTCTCTAGATGCCCCTTACTCCCACGGGGAGGGATTGCTACTCCCAGTTCACAGATGGGGAAACTGAAATTCAGAGGAAAGTTCAATGAAGGACTAGATACAAAACTACGTGCACAGAGCTGCCCACCTCAAATTCCTTTCTCATTTAGTTTGAACAGCATCCGAGTGAGGTAGGAATCCCCCATTTGTGCATAAGAAAAAAGGCCCAGAGAGGTTTAGCTCAGAGAAGTTAAGGAAGGGGTGAAGCTTGCCCAGCTGGTGGACAGCAGAGCTGGGCAGCGTTTGGCCTGCCTCTGGGTCTGAGTTTGGTCCTGTGTTTATCTCTGCATGTTCCGGGGCCGGTGGACTCTCACCTGGGCTCCACCAGAGATCTCTGACTGTCGGTCTCCCTCTCTCCTTGCTCAGCGCTGAGGGGAACTTCCAGTGGGACCCCACCATCTGAGCCAGATTGTTCAGCAAGGATTCTCTTCTCTCCCCCTCCCAAGGAAGGCTTTGCTTCTCTGTCTCACTGATTTGGGGATCAATCATATGACTTGCTTTGGCCAGTGGAATAAACCACAGCAGAAGCAGAGGCCTTGAATGTATGTGTATGGTGTAATCTGGCCTCTTGCACTCCTGGCCTCAGGAAAATGCTGGTCCAAGGAGGAGGAGAGACATGTGGAGCGGACCTGGATACCATCGCAGCCAGGAGTTGAGCCCACGCACCCAACCTGCAGCCTGAAGCAGACCTGCCCAGAGGCCCATTCAAGAGAAAAATAAACTGTTGTTATTGTAATGAGCTTTGAGGGTGCTTTGTTAGGCAGCATTATTGCAGCAGTAGTTGCCTAGTACACTTATGACATGTGAAAGGATCCCTACAGCTGTATCCCCCCACCCCTCTTTCACATCCCTCCAAGCTACCCAGATAAAGATATATATATATGGTGAGGTCATGGAAACAGCTTTGAAGGGTAAAGTTGGAGAGGAATGCTAGCCAGGAGTGACGTGCAGACCCCAAGGTGTATAAAAGGGAGAGGGGAGTGAAAGACCATACCTGACCTTCCTACCCTCTCTTTTCTTTAATGACAGACCATCTCTTTCCTGTGGGAATACATTTCCATTCCTTAGAAGGAGAAAAATGTTCCCATCCTCCACCCCTCATTCAGGAGGTGGGTCTGTCACTTAAGCCTGGCCAATGAGAATGTCTCCCGTCCCCTTAGCCATAGCTCAGGAATGGATACATGTCTTTGTCCCAGTAGAATCCTCCCTGGGGATTTTTGCAGCACTCTTTTGCTGGCTTGTGGGCTTTGTACTTGCTATATGAGGACAGTCTGTTTACAAGATGAAATGAGAAATAGAGCTCTGGTGATGTCATTTGAGACCCTTGAATCAGCCAGAGCTGAAGCCTACCCTAATGGCAGGAGTCCTGAGACTATGGGAAGCCAGGAAGGAAGGGTGGGAGGAGGACGGAGGAAGGGGAGGGCTGCAGGCCAGGCAAGCAGGCTGAGAAGCATCCTTGCATAGTGTCTACCCCTGCAGACGCTCCATGAGGGAAGAAAGAAGGGTACTAGCGGGGCCATGTGTTCTGAAGGCAGTATAAGCTTTTTTGCTCTCCAGGGCTGACGAAGAGGGGTTGTCACATGGTGTGGCCCTGAAGACCTCATAGTCTGAAAGTTTAGGGATTGAGCAAGATTGTCCAGTGGGGGTGTGGGCCCAACTCCAAAAGTAGAGGGGCAGAGGGGATATGGGTCCCTTAAGGGCTTGGGCCATAAACCCCCTAAACCAAAGATTAGGGGATCATGGATAGTTGGGCTTGGGGACATCTAGATCTGAATTGATCTTCCTGTGGCCTACTTGGTGGCAGGGATCGAAGGTTTTGTAGAGGGACCCACTGTCCTGCACAAGCCTGCTTGAGCCACCAGAACAAAGCATCCCAGACTGGGGGTTTGAACAGCAGAGATTTATGTTCTTGAAGTTCTGGAGACCAGAGTCCATGATCAGGGTGTCGGCAGTGTGGGTCTCTTCCGAGGCCTCTCCTCTTGGCGTGGAGATGGCGTGTGTCCTCACCTGCCTTTCCTCTGTGCCTGTGCGTGTCTGTGTCCAAAGCTCCTGTTTTTAAATATTTATTTATTTGGCTGTGTCGAGTCTTAGTTGCAGCATGCAGTGGGGGGTGGGGGGGTGAGGGGAGGGGTTCTTCATTGCATCACATCGATCTTTCCCTGCAGCATACGGACTCTCGTGGTGGTGTGCTGGCTCAGTAGTTGCAACACTCAGGCTTAGTTGCTCCACGGCATGTGCGATCTTAGTTCTCCAACCAGGGATTGAACCCCCATCCTCTGCATTGCAAGGCAGATTCTTAAACCACTGGACAAACAGGAAAATCTCTAAGCTCCTCTTCTTAAAAGGACATCAGTCACACTGGATTAGGTTCTGCCCTAAAGATCTCTTTTTCACTTTAATTACCTCTTTAATTCCCAAATCCACTCACATTCATAGGTCTTGTGGTGAGGACTTCAACTCATGGATTTGGAGGAGCACAATTCATCTGTGATAGCTGTGCAGTGGGAGCCCCCACAGCTGAGGCCAGGGCCGCCTCTGTTTTCCAGGGACCAGGTAACCTTGGGGTTCCGTGGCACCCACAGGAAGGGAACGGAACAGATCTCCCCACTCCCTCATCTGCCCCAAGGATTTCCTGCTAATCTTGGGAGTGGGTTGAGCAGCATTTGATTCCACTTGCTTTTTTTTTTTTTAATATTTATTTATTCATTTGGCTGCATCAGGTTTTTAGTTATGTGCTCAGGCTCCTCATTGTGGAGCTGGGGCTTCCCTCTGGTTGCATGACTTGAGCTTAGTTGCCTCACATCATGTGGGATCTTAGTTCCCAGATTACGGATTGAACACACAACCCCTGCATTGGAAGGTGGGTTCTTAACCACGGGACCATCAGGGAAGTTCCCCCTCCATTTGTTTATTATTATAAGCATTTCAGTTTACTCCTTGAGAAGGTAATATGGGTGCATAGCACAGAATTCACAAGGCTTAGAGGTATTCAGAGAAAGAGCCTCCTCCTTTTCCGCCCATCGTGCGTTGGGTCTTAGCTGTAGGTTGCCCTCCCAGACACAGTTCCTGGGGACCCCTTGCCTCGTCTCTGTCTTAGACCAGAGCTTCTCAGTTTGGGCTGCACACTAGAATCTCCTGGGGAGTTTAAGGGTCCTGATGACCAAGTCTCACCCCCATGTCATCAAGACTGCAGTCTCTAAAGGCAGGCCCAGCACTGGTCCTTTGAAATGCCCCCCACTGATTCCCGGCAGGCACAGCTCTGCCTGCTCCCTGGCTCTGTGGCCACCTGCATCTCAGTCCAAGGAGAAGAAAAGGGAGGGAAGGAGGATGCTAGGCTTGCCTGGGTTCCAGACCCTTGCAGGCACACTCTGGCTTCCTTTTTGTGACCCTCTTGCCAGGTAGTATCGTTGCCATCCCTGTTTTACAGGTGAGGAAGGTGATACTTGGGGGGCCATACAATCCACCCAGGTCCCCCAGTCAGCAGTCGGGGAGCAGAATCCAGGCTTGGGAGGGTGGCTCTGATGTCTTCCTTCTTGGGGCCATGCTGATGGGAGGATAATAATAAAGCGGCCGCTCAGGGACTGTGGGACTGAGCTGTGTTAATGGAGAGAAAAGGGTTCAGGAATCAGCCAGGCAGCCTCTTACTGACATGCACGTTCATCAAAGTGCTGAGATGGGACCAGAGAGCATCGGGGCCCAATTTGTCTTCCTTTGATCAAGTTTTCCCTCTGCCTCCAGCTTTTGTTTTGTCCCCCTCCTTCTCTTGTTCACCTGCTGAACATTTTCTCTCTGCTCTTTCAGACTTCCATTCTGGAAAGCTCTGTGCTCAACCTCATCCCCTGCCCCCAGCTCCTCCCTCATTCTGCCTTTATCCTCTGTCAGATCCTGTTCTTCAGTCTGCTACTCTGCCCCTGCCTGGGTGGCTCAGGGGCTGACCCACTGATTAGCAGGACCCAGTTTCCTGAAGGGAGAAGTGGAGGAGCTATGACAAGCTCTCAGCCCTAAAAAGCAGTGGAGAGGAGGCAAATGGTCTCCCTCAGTCTCCAGCCCCAGCCTTTACTGGGCATCTTTTATCCTATCTACCCTTCCATCCATCCATCCACCCACTCACCCATCCATCCACCCACCCATTCATCCATCCGTCCACTCACCCATCCATCTATCCATTTATCCACTCACCATCCATCCACCCATCCATCCACTCATTCAACCACCCACCCATTCACCCATCTATCCATTCACCCATTCATCCATCCATCTACTCCTCTCTCCAACTTTATTTGTCTTGTGGGCCAGGCCCTGGAGATACGGCCATGAACAAGAGAAACACAGCCCCTCTCCTCATCCATCCAGAAGACATCCACTAAATGACTGTATTAAACAGAATGCTATGGGACAACGCTCAGCTCTGGAGAAGGTAGCCTTTTGCAGTAATGCTCAGGGTTAAAAAGACAGACTCTGTGTTGACAGAGAGGTATGTGTGATGGAGCAGGAAGTCTGGCTGTCTCCGGGTCCCTGCTGGATGCAGCTTTGTATACTGTACACGTTCACTTGTTAGAGGCTCAGCGGGACCTGGGAGGCTGGTGCTGCCATCCTCCTCTAAGCAGATGAGGCCCAGGCGCAGAGTGGTGAAGTAACTTCCCAGAATCACAGAGCTGCGGCAGAACCAACTGAGGCATTTTTGCTGGGCTAATACAGGAGGGGCTGTTAGACCGTGTTGTCCAGGGTTGGGTAGATCATATCCTGCCACAGGACTGTCCTGGGGGATGTCCATCCTGCCAGCTCAGCTCTTAGAAGATGTCTGGGGCCATCGTGGACCACCACCATGGACAGTAACAGCTCTGAGCAGTCTCTAGAGGAGAGGGGGAAGGTAGACTCTGCTTACCCTCTTTAGGGGGAAAAGGGAATAGAGGCTGAGAGCTGAACTTTGGGGCCAGTCTCCAGGTTTAAATCCTAACTCTGCCTTTTTATTAGCTCTGTGGCCTTTGGCAAGTTACTTGACCCCCCTGTGCATTATTTTTTTAATCTATAAAATCAGAAGGACAAAATGCCTCCCTCAAGGTTGCTGTGAGGGTGAAGGGATAATCATGGCAGGGTATTTTGCTATGTTCAGTTGCTAAATCATGTCCAACTGTTTGCAACCCCATGGACTGCAGCATGCCAGGTTTCTCTATGCTCCACTATCTCCTGGAATTTGCTCAAACTCATGTCCTTTGAGTTGGTGATATCACCCAACCATCTCATCCTCTGTTGTCCCCTTCTCCTCCTGCCCTCAATCTTTCCCAGCATCAGGGTCTTTTCCAATGAGTTGACTCTTCACATCAGGTGGCCAAAGTATTGGAGCTTCATCTTCAACATCAGTCCCTAGCCTTGTGTTATTCATGATTTTATGTGAGAGACTGTGAGCAGTTTCCTCAGTCCCTCCAGGCCCGGTCTGGTATCACATGTGATGGGAATAAACCCAACATGGACCTCACATGTGAAAGAGGCTCATGGAGGAGGGGATCCCCAAGCATCCAAGGGATGGATACTCCTGGACAAAGGCATAGGTTCTGGGAGGGTTTGGGAGGCCAGCACTTTATACATATATGATTTTTAGTCTATTTTCTTCGGATGTAATTTACTAAAGTCTAGCATTTTTAGTGCCCAGATTTGCAAGTTTCGACAAACGCACTCCACTGTGTAACTGCCACAATTAAGACACAGAACAGTCCTTTAAATGCTCTCTTCTCAGCTTCTAAGCCTCTCCACGTGCTGCACTTAAGAAGCAGGCTGCCCACGCTCGGCAGAGGGAAGACAGAATCGCTTTGGGAGTCTGAGCTGTGGACCAGGCCTGGCTGTGACATTTGCTCCTGTGTCTGAGAGCACTGGGCAAGGAGGAATTTGAGGCCAAAGACAGGTTGTGCCTCAGGCTGCCTCTGTCCTGGACGACTGAGTCTCCCACTGCCTGGAGCAGATGTAGGGCCGACAGCCTCCATGGGGACCGTGGGCAGGGCTTGCATCCATGCTTTCCTTTCCTGGGTCTTACTGCTTCTTTGAGCACAGTCTTTGGGCATCCAGGGACACCTGAAGAGTCAGGGATGGCTTTGAGGGGCTGGACATCTGTGCCAGCTCAGGAAGTCAGCATTTGACCAATATGGGGGCCCCCCAAAAGGCCCAGGAACACCACATGTTTCTGAGGGAGCAGGAGGTGAGGGGACCCATCACTTTGTGTGCTGTGAAGGGTTCTACCAGGCTGACCCGGCTCCCCTGTCATGGGGGCCTGACTGCTGTCACTAGACTCCTGTCTTTGCCTCGCGGATACCCAGGTATCACATTTGGGGGACTTTTGGAATGGTGGCACGACCCCTAGAGTTCCTCTCGACTTTCCTGTTGAGAGCGCCTCCTCTTGAGATGCGACAGGAACGCCGGGAATCCTTTCCTGACCAAGCAGGGAAAGGAACCCTCATCTCGAGCTAGGAGGCGGAAACGGGGCTCCTCTTGATTTTGGCGGGACCCTCGGTGTTCCTCTCGAGTGGAGAGGGGCATGTAGTGTATTGGCTACACATGTGACAAGTGCATGCTGGACTCTGGGGCCCAAATTCCCTGAGTTCAAATCCTCACTTCACCCCTGACAGGCTCCCGAACAAATGCATGCATCCTAGGAGTGTTTGAGAAAATTGTGTAACCTCTCTGGGCCTCAGTTTTCTCATCTATGAGATAAGCATACTAATAACACCTATCTTACAGAGTTGTGAGGTTAAATGAGAAAACACTTAGAAGAGTGCCTGGTACATAGTACTTGGAGCAGGTCTATTTTTGTTGTTTAGTCACCAAGTTGTGTCCGAATGTTTTTCGACCCCATGGACTGTCGCCCAACATGCTCCTTTGTCCATGGGATTTCCCAGGCAAGAATACTGGAGGGCTGCCATTTCCTTCTCCAAGGGATCTTCCCAACCCAGAAATCAAACCTGTGTCTCCTGCTTGGCAAGTGGATTCTTTACCACTGAGCCAGCTGTGATAAGTGTTAGCTGCTATTATTGTTATTGTTATCCTAAGTGGGGGGAGAAACCTAGGTTCTGGTTCCATCTGTGCCACCAACAGGCTGTGTGACCTGAGCAGTTCATATGCCCTCTCTGAGGCTTTGCTTCTACATATACGATTAGTAGACAATAGAAACAATAGTGCTGCTTAGTCGCTAAGTCGTGTCTGATTCTTTTTCACCCTAAGTTGTGTCTGACTCTTTTCGACCCTTTGGACTGTAGACTGCCAGGCTCTTCTGTCCATGCGATTTTCCAGGCAAGAATACTGGAGTGGGTAACCATTCCTTTCGCCAGAAACAGTAGTAATAGTGATACTTATAGAGGTCTCTGCTTCAGCCCACGCTACATACTTTATATTCTTTGTCTTATTTGATACTCACGACGTGTCTTTATGGTAAGGTTTTTAAAAAACTTTTTAGAAAACAATGTTATTTTATTGAAATATTGTTGATTTTACAATGCTGTGCTAATTTTTGCTGTACAACAAAGTGATTCGGTTATATATGTGTGTGTGTGTGTGTGTGTGTGTGTGTGTTAGTTGCTCAGTCACATCTGACTCTGCAACCCCACGGACTATTGCCCGCCAGGCTCCTCTGTCCATGGTATTCTCCAGGCAAGAATATTGGAGTGGCTTGCCATACCCTTCTCCAGAGGATCTTCCCAATCCAGTGATCAAACCCTGGTCTCCTGCATTGTAGGCAGATTCTTTATTGTTTGAGCTACAGGGAAATCCCAAACAGTCCATGGAATTCTCTAGGCCAGAATACTGGAGTGGGTAGCCGTTCTCTTCTCCAGGGGATCTTCCCAACCCAGGGATCAAACCCAGGTCTCCCATATTGCGGGCATATTCTTTACCAGCTGAGTCACAAGGGAAGCCCAAGAATACTGGAGTGGGTAGCCTATCCCTTCTCCAGTGGATCTTCTTGACCCAGGAATCGAACCGGGGTCTCCTGCATTGCAGTTGGATTCTTTACCAACTCAGCTATCAGGGAAGCCCCTGACATATATATATATATATATATATATATATTCCCTTATGGTTTATTACAGGATGTTGAATATAGTTCCCTGTACTACAGAGTAAGACCTTGTTGTTTATCCATTCTATCTGTAATAGTTTGCATCTGCTAACTTCAAACTCCCAGCCCTTCCCTTCCCCACTCCCCCACACCCTGGGCAGCACACGTCTCTTCTCTGTGTGAGTCTGTTTCTGTTTCATAGACACATTAGTGGTGTCGTGTTCTAGATTCCACATGTGCATGATATCATATGTTTGTCTTTCTCTTCCTGACTGACTCCACTTAGTGTGATGATCTCGCGGCCCATCCATGTTGCTGCAAACAGCACTGCTTCGTTCTTTTTTATGGCTGAACAGTACTGCACTGCACATATGCACTGCACCTTCATGTAGCCGTCTCTTGGTGAGCATTTAGTTTGCTTCCACATCCTGGCTATTGTAAAAAGTGCTGCAGTGAACATTGGATTGCACGTAGCTTTTCAAATTATAGTTTTGTCCGGATATATGCTCAGCAGTGGGATGGCAGGATCGTACGGCAACTCTAGTTTCAGTTTTGTGAGGAACCTCCATCTGTTTTTGTATGGCAAGGTTTCAATACTCCCTTTTACAGATCAGGAAACTGCGGTTCAGAGAGAATAAACAGCCTGCCCAAGATCACCTATTTGTAAGTGGCTGAGACCAAAGTTGAGCCCACACGGACCTAAATCTAAGACCCAAGTGTTTAACTGCTGTCTTTCACTGCCTCCGCTTTCTATTGAAGTCAGGGTGACAGTCTCAGGAGAGGGGAAACACAGATTCAGGCAGCCAGGCTGGCTGTGTCGTCTGCCTGAGGCCTGGGGGACAGCAGACAGGCTGAAGAAGTCAGCGCGAGGCCAGTAACTTGACAGAGGGATGGCCTGGCGGACCTAGGGACGCTGACCTGGAGGCCTCCCCTGGATGTGTCCCCCACCTTCCCTCCACCAGAGCACAACCAGCTGGAGTGTCAGGATCAGGTCATGCATGAGTCTCCCCTCCCAGGGGAGCCTTCCTTCTAAGCAAGGAGGCTGGAGAGGGTAATGCTCAACCTGAAGGAATAACTCAGTAGTGACAGGGGACTCAACTTCACAAGGCAGCTCTCAACCTTCCTCGGCGCTCGACTGTTGAAGCCTCCTGCTTACACTGAGCCCAGCGTGCCCCCTGTCATCAGCCCTGCTTTGGCCCCTGGGTGTCCCCCCCGCCCAGGTCTAGTTAGTTTCCTCTTTCCAGTGGGTGCCTTGCAAGTTTTGAAGACAGAGCTCATCCATGCCCCACTGTCCTTTCTGGTCCCCGGGCTCCCATAGCATCTCCAACCCTATTCATTTCTTTTTCAGATACTTCCTGATATTATTTTTAAAGGCTTTCATCTTCTGTCATGGAGCTTCCAATTAAGCAAATCATTTCAGAGAGTTCGCTTTGGCCAGGCATTATCCTCAGTCCTAAGGAGGTAGAGGAAGACTGACCTTCCTCTGTCTGAACCCGCTGACAAACGGCTTGTACATTCAGCCTCCTCCAGAAAGCCTTCCCGGATTCTTGGGTTAACATAGGAGTCCTTCTTCTAGGCTTACAAAGCCTCCAGACTACTCTGCCATGACATTTAGCACATTCTTTTAAAAAATTATCATTTTTGGCCATGTCACATGGCATGTGGGATCTTAGTTCCCTAACCAGGAATTGGACCCACGCCTCCTGCAGTGAAAGCATAGGGTCCAAACCACTGGGCCTCCAGGAAAGTCCCCACTTAGCACATTCTTGGCCTCCCTTTGTCTCCTGCCCTAGATCATAAGCCCTGAGAGGACAAGGACTGCGTGTTGGTCTCCGTGGCTAAGCCCAGCCTGGAGCTGGCGTGTGACCTCCAAGTGCACAATTGTTTTCTCCACAAATGAGCTGTCACAAAGGTGGTTCTCAGAAGACCCAGAAGGAAGGGAACTTCTTTGCCATTTCTGGAGGTGTGAACAGTGCTCACAACATTAGCCTCTGCCTGGGGTGGCCTCCACTCTCTCTGGTCTTACATCTCTTCCTCGCTCCCCATCGCAAGCTGCAGTACAGGAGTCTGGCATGCCTCTGGCCCCCAGAGCATCATGGCAGAATCAGTCATGGCCAAGTCAGTCAAACATCTGCTTTTGCAGAGACTTGGAATCCTGGCTCAGCCACGAACCAGCTGGGTGGCCTTGGGCAAGGGACTTACTTAACCTTTTGGAATCTGACTTTCCCTGTTTATAAAATGGAAACCACTGTTTTTTCATTGGGTTATTGTGGCGGGTGAAGGAATTCAGGCCTGCCAAGAGCCTGGTGCTTAATAAGTGTGCCACAAACTTTAGTTCTTACCTTCCACCAAACGGGACTCTGCCAATCTTTCACCTTAGACTTGGGGCTGGAGGACAGTGATGGAGGATGGAGTGGGAGGTGTCAGACGGCTTGGATACCCAGTGGCTTTCTTAAGTTGGGCTTGGCATTCCCACGCAGCAAGTCCCAGGTGACTGGGAGAAATCTGGGAAGTGACCTGCAAGGAAACCCAGGACAACTGTCCCAGGCCACAGGCTTGATTTCCCAGGCCAGGGGGCAAGCACAGATTGATCAGCATCTCAAACTGCACCCGTGACTGAAGATGACACTGATGTCCACAGAGGTCAGATGACTTGTCCAAGGTCACAAAGCAGACGGTCCCGGATCGCCAGATTCACAGCCTTTTTTTTTTTCCTCCCTCCTCCTTGTCCAAGAATGTCTCCTTAATGATTTCTCCTTGGAGATGACTAGTCCATGAGTTGTTTCTTTTGTTCTTTTTGTAAATTTATTTTTTTATTGAAGTATAGTTGATTTACAATGTTGTGTTAATTGCTGCTATACAGCAAAGTGACTCAGTTATACACACATCTATAAGATACTTTCTCTTTTGTATTCTTTTCCATTATGGTTTATTCCAGGATATTGAATATAGTTCCCTGTGCTATGCAATAGATCCTTGTTCTTTATATATTCTATATATACAAGTTTGCATCTGCTAAGTCCAAACTCCCAGACCATCCCTCTCCCCCAGCCCTTGACAAGCACAAGTCTATTTTCTTAGGCTGTGAGTCTGTTTCTGTTTTGTACCATATTTTAGATTCCACATGTAAGTGGTAGCATATGGTATTTGTCTTTTTCTTTCTGACTTACTTCACTTAGTATCATCATCTTTGTGTCCTTTCTTGTTGGTGTTGTTTACTTACTAAGTCTTGTCCGACTCTTTGTGACCCCATGGACTGTAGCCCAATAGGCTCCTCTGTCCATGGAATTCTTCAGGCAAGAAGACTGGAGAGGTTTGCCATTCCCTTCTCCAGGGGTCGTCCCAACCCAGGGATCAAACCCAGGTCTCCTGCACTGGCAGGCAGATTCTTTACCACTGAGTCACCAGGGAAGCCCTCTATGTCCATTCATGTTGTTGCGAATGGCATTATTTCACTCTTTTTCACAGTTGAGTAGTATTCCATTGTACATATATATCACATCTTTTCTATCCATTTATCTGATTGACACTTAGGTTGCTTCTGCGTCTTGGCTACTATGAACATTGGGGTGCACACATCTTTTGAATTATAGTTTGGGCAGGAATCGCTTCTTTATCCCCCCAGTGACACAGAGCTAGCCAATCCTCTAGCTGCATTGGAGTCCTTGCATGCACCATGCCCTCTCCTTCCACTCCTTTGCCCTTGTGGTTTCCTCTGAGCTGCCAGGCAGGCTGGCGGCTCCCACACACAGTCCCAGGGGCTCCCAGGGTGCAGCTGCTGAGCTAACAGACCAGAGACCAGCTACTCATTTGCTGCCCTTGCCAGGCTGCAAGCTCCTTGGGAGCAAGTACGTTCTTGTCATTAGCACCATCTTGAGAATGGCCGTCCTCTTGCTGGTTACCATGTCCAGTGCTATGAAGTAATGAAACAGTTGTGCCCATGTAACATGGGAGGAAGAGAGCTGTGGCTTAGGTAACCTGCCTGGGTCATCCAGCTAGTTGCACTGAGAATGAAACCTTAGCCCAGGGCCTTCCCTGGCATCCAGTGGTTGAGACTTCACCTTCCAATTCAGGGGGTATGGGTTTGATCCCTTGTCTGGGAGCTAAAAGCCCACATGCCTTGCAGCCAAAAAACCAAAACACAGGACACAAGCAGTATTGTAACACATTCATCAAAAAATCTTTAAAAATAATCACACGAAGAAACTCAGTGCCTAGTGCCCTGATCTATGCACCCGATGCTAATGCTTCTGGTGTTTGAATTATTTGCCAGACACAATTCTAAACACTGAATATATCCTAACTTGTTTGAACTGTGGTGTTGGAGAAGACTCTTGAGAGTCCCTTGGACTGCAAGGAGATCCAACCAGTCCATTCTGAAGGAGATCAGCCCTGGGATTTCTTTGGAAGGAATGATGCTAAAGCTGAAACTCCAGTACTTTGGCCACCTCATGAGAAGAGTTGACTCATTGGAAAAGACCCTGATGCTGGGAGGGATTGGGGGCGGGAGGAGAAGGGGATGACCGAGGATGAGATGGCTGGATGGCATCACGGACTCGATGGATGTGAGTCTGAGTGAACTCCGGGAGTTGGTGATGGACAGGGAAGCCTGGCGCGCTGCAATTCATGGGGTCACAAAGAGTTGGACATGACTGAGCGACTGAACTGAACTGAACTGAACTTGTTTCCTAGGCACGATGGCCCTGTGAAGTAGGCACTGCTCCTACTCCCATCTTCCAGATGAGAAAACAGAGGCAAAGGGAGGTTCTGTTTCTTCCCCGAGGCCACAAAGATAATAAGTGACAGAAAGTGAAAATTAAGATCACTCAGTCGTGTCCAACTCTTTGCGACCCCATGGACTATATAGTCCATGGAATTCTCCAAGCCAGAATACTGGAGTGGGTAGCCGTTCCCTTCTCCAGGGGCTCTTCCCATCCCAGGGATTCAACCCAAGTCTCCTGTATTGCAGGCAGATTCTTTAGCAGCTCTCCTGCATTGCAGGCAGATTCTTTACCAGCTGACCTACAAGGGAAGCCCAAGAATACTGGAGTGGGTAGCCTACCTCTTCACCAGCAGATCTTCCTGGCCCAGGAATCAAACCGGGGTCTCCTGTGTTGCAGGCAGATTCTTTACCAACTGAGCTATGAGGGAAGCCATCAGTGATAGAGGTAGGATTGAAACCCAGTGGGGCTGGCTCCTGAGACCATGTTCTTACCCAGGATGCACCTGGTGAGAAACCCTCAGTGATGCTAAGGCTGACAGTGCTTGAAGAGGTAGGTTGGGGGAGAGAGGGGTGTCTCCCTCAGGGGTCACCACAAAGGAGGCGATGTGAAAGGTGGGGCAGGAGTGAGCTGTGGGGAGGAACAGAGTCCTCCTCTTGGCACACGACAGGATTCTTCCCTCATCTGGTCCTGCCTGGGCTTCTGGAGGGTAAGATGTGGGCCAAGCAGCACAGGTCCTTTCTACCCAACACAGGCCCTGCCCTAGACAGGTCTTCTCTGTGAGGTTCTCAAGACCCACAGTGACGGAGGATGTGGCAAAAGGCAAGACCATTCTGCCTACTTTCCCTACCCTCCCCCTGACTTCTGGCCACCTCTGCCCCATGGTGTCTGTCGAGGGAAAAGGGAAGGCACGGATTTGGGAATCAGGAACCAGATCCCCATCGGCTCTCCCTGCTCCCCAACTCAGCTGGGGCCGGAGAACAGAGTGGTTAGCACTGTGGCTCTGGAGCCTGACTCACTTTCAATGCCAGCTGTGTCACTTGGGCATGTGGTGCTCCTAGGGAGGAGGACCCCAGCAGGGGGAAATTAGAGCCATCTGGGTAAAGACGGGGGCAGTGGGGAAGGGGCTGAGGCTGATGAGTCCACTGGGAGGTGGTGCTGTATGAGGGGGCAGGAGCAGGTCTTGAAAGTTTGGGTGCCAAGGCCAGGGCATCTGATCTTATCCTGTGGGCAGTGGGAGCCACTGCGAGGTCCTACACAGGGGAGAGGCTGTTCAGATTAGCAACTGACTTCTACAAACTCTGCTGTGTAACACAGAACAAGTGTCTCCTGTCCTCTGTCAAGCGAGGCATCTGGGCTTGTTGGTCCTACGGTCCCATCTAGTTTCTGTATCTGGTTAAGAGGCAGGGCCTGGGCATAGGGTCAGCAGGGTGCCAGTCCTCTCAGGAGGGGTCTCAGAGCCATGGGAAGACCCCCGCCCCTAAAGCGCTGCTAGTGCAAGCGCCACAGGGCAGAGTCCTCCATCCGGTGCTAGGATGGTCTGGGCCTCATCTTAATCTTCGTTCCCAGCCACACTTGTCTCTGTGGTCCTCCATCCATCCTACAGCCCCAGGATTCTTCTGGGGGAGGGAATAGCCTTTGCTGAGTCATTGGCCGCACGGGACAGGAGGCCTGGTCGTGTAACAAGCTTGAGGGGAGGGGGCAAAACCACCCTGCAGGAGACCAGTGGATCTGCTGTTGGAGGTGGGAGGGGGGTGGGGTGGGGTTGGGCAGAGACAGAGGAAGAAGAGAAGAGAGAGAGGCAGGCAGGCATTTTCAAAAACTTCAGGATATACTTAATTGAAAATAAGAGAAAAACCATACTTATAACACAAAGGTAAAGAACACTAATCAAAGTGTATTCATTAGCATGGAGTAGATACTTACTGTATAGAATGGCTTCAAACCCTTGAAGATATCCCAGGGACTTGACAATGGAGCCTGATTCTGTAAACGAGTGGAAAGAAGCAGTGTGTTTAGCTCTTCTATTGTATTAACACATAAGGCCCTGTTAACTCTCCTCAACCTCCTTAGTTTCCAAACTTGCCAATAGGTATCACATTATTGTTAGTGTTATTTCATCAGGAATTGTTTCTCTGACTACCTGCTGTGCATTCCATAGGCATCTTGGAAAGATGCGTTTAAAATTTTGTGTTATTTGATATTTTATTATGGAAATCACTAAACAGGATAATAAGCCCTCGTGGACCCATCACCCAGCTCTGCCACTCTGGTTTCATGTCTTCCCCTGTCCATTTCCACCCCCCCGCCCCCAGGAATTGCATTGTTTCTCCCATACATAGAAAGATGTTTGAGCATGGAGAGACATCTCCCTGGACCCTTCAGTGTGGGTGGATGGAGGCAGGCCTGGAAGTTGCACCCTACTTTCAGGTATAAGATGATGCTGTCTTGAACCCAGGAGGCAAGATGAGAATGAGAACCCCTCAAAGACTCATTGAAATATTGGCACTCTTCCTCTAGGCGTGGAGCTGAGAGTGGATACAGGGTTGGGGTGTGGTCAAAGCTATTACGTCAAGGCTATTGTACGACATTTAGCTCGTGGCCTCTAGGATCCCAAACCCCTGGACTGTCAGAGCTGGAAGACCCTTAACTGCCACCCAGCATGTCTTCTCACTGGACAGAGGAAGAGATGTAGGTCCAGCAGGGGAGCTGTCCCGCTTGAGGCCTTGCATGAAATCCGTCAGGACTCGGGCTGAGAAGCCAGGGGCCTGGCTGTTTCCTGCTGGCTGTCCCTACAGTGTTTAGCAGCCCCTGTTGTATACAGGGTGCTGTCAGGGGCCCGTGCATCCCAGGGCTTCAGTGGACAGTGCAGAGGGGCGGGGACACTGTCACCTGGAGAAAGGGGGGGTTTCTTGTGCAGCATCCCTAGCTCCCTCTCCACCCAGGAGTGGCCTGGGGACCCCAAGACCTCCCCCTTGACCCCGGGCAACCATGGGAGCACTCGTTGTCCAGCTGAGGGATGCTCAGAGAGCGTTTGTCCCAGTCCTGCAGATGATGGTCAACCAAGTCTTTCCTGCTCATGCAAACATACACCCTGTGCTGCTTTCTCCTTAAATTCTCTCTCTCCTCCTCTCTCCTCTTCTCTTCATCAACCCACACGCATCTCCCCACCCCTTCTCTCCTCATTTCCCTCCTCCTCCTCTCATAAATTCCCTCCCCTGGGACTTTTTGCTGAGGGGTTGAATAAACAGGAAGAGAGAGAGGGAATAAATTGCAGAGGAGTCTCTGGACAGGCTCTGGGAAGGTTTCCGATTCTGGAGACCATCACAAAAGAGCCTTGTGGCCTGTTTGGGAACCACAGCCTGGGTCTGGAGGGATGAGGGGCTGGGACCGGTTAGCAGTAGGGGACAGTGCCATTTGAGGTCAGCATCAGCCTAGTGAGCCACCGCGCGATCCTCAACATGAAGCGAGGAGAGAGGCCCTGCTTGCCATTTTGCTGTGTGACCCTGGGCAAATCTCATTGCTTCTCTGAGCCTCAGCCTCCCCATCTGTAAAAGGAGTGGTTGGATTAGATGGCTGGGAGGGCTATCCCAGCCCTGATGCTGTAAGGTTCTGAGGCTTCATCTTCCATACAACACAGGAGGTCTGTAGTGCCGGGCCTCAGTGAGCAGCCCTGAAGGTGGAGATCGTGTAGACTTCAGTTCTCCACAGCTCCCCGAGGGCCTCAGGCAGAGCCCCCAGCTGCCCTGGGACATGCTTGAGGGGAATGAGGGTAAGAAGGCCTGGTCCCAGCTGGAGGCCCCAGCTCAGCGCTGGCTCTGGCTTTACAACTTCCACTCCTGGCTTCCCTGGATTCTCCAGGAGAGCAGGGCCACAGCCCAGAAGATGGGAATAGACATGTGGGCTTTTGGTTGGCGGAGCTGACAACATCACCCCTCGTTTCCAGACAGGCTGGGGACTTTGGGAAAACAACCATAAATATGTGAGTGGTGGAAGGAGAGGAAGGGTGAGAAGATGGGAAGGAAGGAGAGAGAAAGGGCAGTGAGGTCTAGGGGAGGCCTGAGTCGTGGGGAGCCTGTTGTGTGCACATGCACCCTCTCCAACATCATTGTTTCAGCATCAGAGGTCAGGTGTACATGAAGATCTGTATCGGTCTGCGATTTCATCTGTGCATCCCTGGGGGAGACAGTGTGAGTTTCTGTGTGTGGCTACCGGGGGGCAGTTTGATGTTTTGAGATCCATCTCCGAAGCTCTTTGTAACCATCAAAGCTCCGTGAGCTCAGAGACAGAGAGCTGCCCTGGAAGTTAGGAGATCCATATTCCAGCCTGGGACCTGCCACGGTCTTGCTGGGCAGCCTTGGGCAAGCCCCTGCCCATCTGGGGCTTGAGAAGCCTCAGTGGCAAATAAGAATAGCAGCCAACTCTGGTGGAGCACTTACTCTGTGGCAGGCCCTGTTCTGAGCGCGTTACAGGTCAGAGCTGTCACATCTCCGTGTTACACATGGGGAAACGGACACACCCAGGAAGTGGAAGAACTGAGATTCCAGCCCAGGCAGCCTGGCTGGAAGGGTGAGCTCTTTAACCGTGCAGTTATCCTGCAAGGAGCGGGGGGTAGGGGAAGGAGGGCTGACCACACAAGGATCCGATTCAGACTCCTGGAGGTCCCAGTGCAGACCTGTGGGCCTCACTCTCCCCTCTCTGAGAACTGTGGCTCCCCTGGGCCAAGGTGACTGGCTGGAATGCAACTCCTCTCCCTTGGGTATCCAGCAGGCCTGTGTTCATCTCTCAAGGTTCTTGGTGTTCCAGGATGCTAAAGACTTGGTGTCTGAAACATACAGTCCAGAGCAATAAATGTCACAGGAGGAAGGATGGGACCAGGCTGCAGAGGAAAGACACCAGGACATTCCAGATCTCCCCCTCCGCCGCCCCGCCCCTGATTCACCCCAGAACCATCAGTTACGCTGTCCTTCAATCCCAGAGGCCAGCAGCTGCTTACATGACTCTGGTTAGTGGTGGAACCTCTACTCCCCGCAAAGCTGGAGGGTTGGTGATGCTGTGATGGAGTGTCTGTGTTGCTTTTCAAGCTAACGAGCACATTCTCTTTCTGTCCTCCTTTCCTCTGTCCCTGGACAGTCTGATTCAGCCAAAGGAGGGGAAGCAGGAGGAGTCAGGGACAGCTGGGGCTGGGAAGGAGAAGTCCAGCTTGGTGACAGTGGGGAGGCAGAATCTCCTGGCTTTTCCATTTCTAGATACAGGCATGCTCATAAAAACTGAGCAAACCCAGGCCTGTGCTGGTCCCTGGTGGCCCGAGCTCTGCCTGTTGCCGGAGGCCAGGGGTGCAGACCGAGGGGAAGGGGTCGGCCGCTTTCCTAAAGCCAGTTGTCAGGCTGCTGACCCCTGGGAGGCAGCATGGTGCTTGGAAGGGCTTGCTGGGTACTGACCGCCTTGGAGAAAGGGGCTGTCAGTCACGGTGCTGGGCAGTGAGCACAGAGAAGGGGCAGAAATGGTCCCAACCTGGGAGAACATTGTGGTCTAGAGGTGGCAACAGCAAATTGGTAGAGGATTGAGACAAAGAGGCGAGGACAGAGGTGGCCCAGGGGAGGCTGGGAGGATTTGGGAAACCCACCCCCCACCTGGCAGCCTTAAAGCAGAAATCAGACTGAGCCACTTTCTGGTTTAAACTCTCACTAGTATTAAAGTGTGTAGTTGCTCAGTCGTGTCCAACTGATTGCAACCCCATGGACTATAGCCTGCCAGTCTCCTCTGTCCATGGACAATTTCAGGCAAGAATACTGAAGTGGGTAGCCATTTCCTTCTCTAAGGGATCTTCCTGACCCGAGGATCGAACCTGGGCCTCCCGCATTTCAGGCAGAGTGTTTACCATCTGAGCCACCAGGGAAGCGCCCTAAACTCTCACTGACATCCCTTAAAATGGAACCCAAGCTCTTCCTCTCATCCTACAACTTGGGTCTACCCTCTCTCCACCCCCCAGACACACTGAGCTATTTTCCTCCTCAGGTCAGTTACCACCAGGAAATCTCCCTGCCCTACACTGTGCCCTCATTCAGGGCTCCTATTAAGTGTCCCCTCCTTGGAAGGGCCTTCCTTGGTGACCCGCCCAAAGGGTTCCCCTGACATTCTCTGTGTCAGCCCCGCCCCTCAATGGATAAAACTCGTTACCATGTATAGTCAGTTCAATCGTCTGTTTAACTATTTTTGGCTGTCTCCCACTAAACTGTCACCTAAAACAGGGGCCATGTGAGTGCTTGATAAATATTTGCTGATCATCAGAAAGATTGTGTGTAGGAGGCATAATGGCTCCTCTGGCTTTGGAAGGTTGTGTAGGAACTGGGGAGGTGAAGAAAAGACATGCTTAGCTGTAATAATAGAAAACCCAACTATCAGTAACTTAAACCACAGGACATCTATTGCTTAGTTAGTGAGATGTCTGAATGTACATTGTCCTAAGGTTAATTCTGCAGCTTAATAATGTCATCTTTCCATCTGGCTTAGTCATTCAGGCTGCTATCAAAATCCCATAGCCTGGGCAGCTTATAACAACAGTCCAGAGGCTGGAAGTCCAAGATCAGAGTACCAGCATGCTTGAGTTCTGGGTGGAAGTCTGTTGACTTCTCCTTGTATCCTCACATGGCAGAAGGAGGGCATGAGGTCTCTTGGGTCCCTTTTGTAAGAGCACTAATTGCATTCATGGAGCTCCATCCTCATGATCTAATTACCTCTCATGGTCCTAACCTCCTAATTCCATCACATCGGGGATAAGGATTTCAATATCTGAAGATTTGGGGGATATAAACATTCAGTCCATTGCACTGTCTTCCACTCTAGTACCCTCAGCATGTTGGTACTTGTCCTTAAGCTTGATCTTTCATGGTCACAAGATGACTGCCCCAGCTCCAGGCATCACATCCTCATTCAACAGTGTCCAAAACAGGAACAGTGGGAAGGGAGCAAAGGTGGCCTTCTTCCATCAGAGAGGAGAAACTTTACCTTGCAGCATCCTGTTACTCACCACATGCTTCAGGGTTTCTTCTATATATTATTATGACTCTGAATGGCACCACATGCCCACTCAAGACCAATGAATGGTAAAGGGCAGAGACTGCTCTGAGAGCCTTAAACCAAGTGGGATTCATCTAATCACCTCTTAGGTTGTATGTGATTCAATCTGAGAAGGTTCTGTCAGTGGGAAGAAGGGCAGACAATAGCAGTAGCTGCTTCACTGTCTCTTGGGAACCTCCCAGTGCCCCGTAGGAGGCAAAGGGCTACCTACCCTAGTCCATAGAGCTTTAATTTTTTTTGTCATTTGGAAAAGCAAGGTTCAGAAATATGTTCTACATCACATAGAAAACTAGAAGGAAATAGAAGTTAGCCTCTATCTCTTATCCCAGTACCTAGGGTACTGCCCAGGGTGCTTGTGTGGCCCCTCTGAACACTGTTGCTTGTTTAATTGACATCCTTCCCACAAAACTGTGAGCTTCCCAAGTGCAAGGACCTTGAGTCTGCCCACACTCTGCCCCTGGCCCCTAGAACACAGTTTGCTGAGTAGATAAATAAATGGGTCTTCTGTGTATAGAACAGAGGACATCCTTGACCACGGCGTAACAGTCCTGGCAGCAAGCACGTAGTATGAAGCCTTTGGGCCCTTAGCTGATACAGGATGATGGCATGATGATGAATTTTACTCATGTAAATCTGCCCCGTGGAAGAGCGTAAGTGAAAATGGAAGGTACGGCCAGTCCTCACGGTGGGTAGAAGTTTCCAAGAAGGCGTCAGCTCTCAATCAGAGCTATTTGAAAACAAAACTGGCTGCCTCATGAGGCAGTCAACTCTGTTTTTGGAGGTGATAAGCATCTCTTGCAATGTATAAGGTAGAAACAAAGGCCACTCGAGGATTATGCTTCTGAGATACGTTGACTTAAGAGTATGTCACAACAGCATCCACAGAATTCCCATAACAGGGCCCTACTTTGATTTTAACAGCAGAGGAAAGTGGAAAACAGAAAAGTGAGGTGACATGCCAAGTCACGCAGTTTGTTTGTGGGAGAGACAGGATGAGAATGCAGGCCTTTAAGCCTCTGGCCCCTTCTCCTGCCTCCTTAGACATCTAAGGCTCTGTGATCCTAAGAGTTTTGACTCTAGCATTGTAAGGGTGTATTTCTCTAAGATTTTATGACCCAGAGCCAACTCTGTGATTCTAAGCACCTACGATGCTGCCCTCTGTTTCGGGGATCCAGTGTGCTCCTGCTCTGTTATTAAACTTAATTTAGTTTAAAATGATCGGCTTGTTTTAATTTCTATTACTTTGTGTGGAAGAAAAAAACCCACCCCAAACCCCAGTAGATGCTGGCCCTGTCTCCGGGCCTGCAGGTCCAACCATCCATCCTGGAACTGCTGTCAGTGACCTGCCAGGTATCAGAACGATGCAGGAGAGCTGTCAGAATCCTTGGATTGGACCAGACTCCAGCCAGTGCTGCCCCAGGAGGGGGCTGGGGGGCTCCCTCCTGGCCGCCCAGCCAGATGGGGACTGCTGTGGGGTTGCTGCTCAGTGGATGAGAAAGGGGGTGGGAGGGAAGAGGCCCAGAGTAAGCAGCGGGGAGTGAGGGGGGACCAGAGATGGTGGGTGTGCTAGCAGGCAGCAGATTCTTCCAAGGGTCCATTCCTGCAGACCCCCATGGGAGGCCCTGAGACGTGAAGCCATGGCAGGCTCCGGGCGATGAGCCTGCCTATTCACACACCTCCCCACAGCAGACGGAGAAGAACAGGCTGGTGGGGAGCCTTCCATGCACCAGCCCCAGGCGAGGGCCTCTGCATCTATCGATGCCTTTAATCAGCCGCCCTGTTTCTAGGCAGCAGCGCCCCGCACATGGGCTTGGTCCCTCCATCTGCCTTCCGAGAGCATCGGTCTCTGGCTTCTTGCAGCCCCCGTCTCTTCCCCTCTGGGGGATGCCCCCAGGAGGCTCCCTCCCCATCCCTTCCTCCTCTACATTCTCTTCCTCGGCGGGTTTGTGCGTCCCCTGCTTGTAGCCCCATGTCTGAGTGGATGCTCCCACATCCCCAGCCCCGGCCCAACCCTCCTGGGCCCAGGCCTGTGCCTGAAGCCTCACACTTGACGTCTTCCCTGGGCGGTCATGAATGTACCTCCTGCTCAACTGTGAACCTGAACTCAGGCGAGGTTTGCCTATCACCTCTGGACCCACATGTGCACCAACCAGTCCATACCCTTGGCATTTACAGGCTTCTCATCCTCCCCAGACTCTGTCAAGTGCTGAGACTAAGAGTTTCATTAAAAGCATCACTAGGGACTTCCCTTGTGGTCCAGGGGCCAAGACTCCGTGCGCCCAATGCAACGGGCCCTGGCTTGATCCCTGGTCAGGGAGCTAGATCCTGCATGCTGCAACTAAAGATCCTGCATGATGCCAAGAAGATCTGGTGCAGCCAAATAAATATATATTTTTAGAAAACCATTACTGAACTCAGAGAAACATGGTGATATAATGATACTATTCTTTTCCTCCATTAATGAATACTTGAAGTGAAACTATCATCCATATAGTCCTTTAGAGAGAGTCCATAGAATCCTTTAAAATTGCAAAACATTGTGAAACTGGAAAATTTTGGAAACACTTCACTACACCAATCACAGTGTCATTCATTTACTATTATTTGGCTCTTGTGCCAGCATTTATCATTCATGTGCCAGCACCGGGGCTAGAGATGAGTCAGTGAACAAATGACTGCAGTTCCTGCCCTCACAGAGCTTATATTCCAACGTGGAGACAGACAGTAACACTCCAGGTAGATATGTGTTAAGCTTCCACTAAGAACTATGTGCTGTTCTAAGTGCTTGACTGCATAAGCCCATCTAACTCTCACAGCAGTACCACAGGAAGGTCGTTTGACTGGCTTGTTGCACAGATAAGGAGGCTAAAGCAGCACAGAGAGATGCAGGAACTTGGCCAAGGCCACACAGCTGATGCGAGGGAAAACTTCTTTGTAAACTCATGCAGTCTGATTCCTGAGTCCATGCTCTTGACCATGGCTCTCTCAGGAGGCAAGCAATGATATAAATAAAGTGTGCAATCACAAACTGCGATAAGTGCTGGGGAGGAAAAGCCCTGGGTGCTGGGGATCAAAGAGAGAGGCTCAGCCTAGTCCCGGGGGCTGGGAAAGGCATCTTTGAAGAAGGGCTACCTCAGTGGAGACTGAGAGAATGAATGGATATAAACCAGGCGAACAGTTGTGGAAAGGGCACCACGGGCAATGGAAAGAGTCTGTGCAAAGGCCCTGAGGCAGCCAAGTTCAGCATAGGGAGGACAGTTCAAGCTAGTGTAGCAAAAATAAAATAAGGGAATATGTAGATGATGGGAAGTGATGTGGGGTGCAGGAGGATGGACACTGGGAGCAAGGAGATTTGGGGAAGATGAGGCTGGAACCTGCAGGCATCAGACTTTAGATTTTATCCATCCTGCATCAGGAAGGGTTGATAGCAGGGTCAGGTCCAAGTGACACCCACGTTCCTCCTGCCCTAGGGGGACACAGGCAGCTGGTGGCACGGTGGGATTTAGGGGGCTTGTAGAGACTTGGCTGGTCTAAACAGGCTCCATCAGTCACCCTGAAAGTCCACCACTGCTGAATCTGTCCTTGGGCTGGTGAGAAGCAATCCCTGACATCCAGTCTGGAAAGTCAGACATCTCCAGGAGGAATAAAGCCTAGAGCCTTTATCAAGTGCTACCTCAATGACCAGCATCTCCATCAAGAATGAGCCCCTGCTCAGCTCCAGTGAGAGGACTTTGCCAGGACACAAGGTGATGGGGAGGCAGCCGAATGGTGGACTGCTGTGCAGGGGACCCAGGCTGTGGCCTCAGGGCAGCTAAACCCAGTGATGTTTCCAAATTGGGAGCGATATCCCCCACGTAGAAACAGGAGGGTCTGGGAAGGCTTCCCAGCAGAGGTGATATTTGAACTGGACCCCAGGCTCATCAGGTGAAAAGGGGAAAGGCATTGCAGGTGGAAGGCCCAGCGTGGGGGACAGGAAGATGCGCTGGGGTCATGAAGAGAAGGGCGGGGAGCTTCTGCAGTCCTCAGAGACCCACCCCCAGGTATGGGTCTGGGGAGGTGGGCTTCTGAATCTAGGAGATGACTGAAATCATTATCTTCATTTAACAGATGGGGACATATTTTAAGAGTTTCTATTTTATTATTATTATTATTGGCTGTGCTGAGTCTTCGCCACTGTGCACGGGCTTTCTCTAGTTGTGGTGAACGGCTTCTCATTGCGGTAGCTTCTCTAGTTGTGAATCACGGGCTCTAGGGCACGTGAGCTTCAGGAGTTGTGTCTCATGGGCTTCATTGTGTCATGGCATGTGGAATCTCTCCTGGACCGGGGATCAAATCCATGTCTCCTGCATTTGCAGGTGGATTTTTTACCACTGGACCACCAGGGAAGTCCCAGATGGAGAAGGTGAGCTCAGAGTTTAACTGATTTTTCCCAAGGGCGCTCTGAAGAGCTGGGATCCAAACTGCATGACTCCAGAGGCGGGGCTCAGACCCTCCAAGATACATCACTTCCCATGTTTAGCAAATACCCCTGAGAAGCTGGATAGTATTGACAAGGCAGTGGGACACTGGAAGGTTCTAGTCCTGACAGCCACTCACTCTGCAGGTCTCTTCCCTCCTCTGGCCTCACATCCCTCATTTGCCAACAGAACAGCCTTTTTCTCCATCACAGGCTGCTGTGAGAGGTCAAGGAGACGGCAGAGGCCACAAGCCTTTGGGACGGAGACCCTGGCAGGGCCTGGGAGGGCCAGCTCCTGGGAGCGCAGAAGCTGCCAGACAAGGTGGGCTGAAGGAGGCTGGGAGGAGGGCCCTGAGATGGATGAGGCTGTCCCTCCCCCTCCTCCCCCTGCTGGGCCAGTGTAATCAGGGCTATCCATCACCCTCCCTGGGGCCATGGCAGCCTGCTCGGCAGCACAGCGACAGCATTGCCAGCTCATCCATATTTCATCAGCCTGGAGAGAGAGGAGCAAGGGAGGGAAGGATGGAGCCAGAGGGAACCTGTCCACCAAGCACGCCAGCCTTCTCACTCCAGGCAGCCCCTCAGTACAGGCTCTGTCCACTGGCCCAGGCCACGGGACAGGTGTCCTTACTGGAGTCACTCTGTGGTGTGGCTTGGGCAGATGAGACATAATAGAGACATAGATGGTGATGGTGATGATAATGATGGTGATGACAATGGTGATGATGATGGCAATGGTGGTGATGATGATGGGGCCGATAATGATGGTGATGCTGCTGCTGCTAATAGTGATGCTGATGACTTGTTCTCACATTGGAGCCCTGGCCTGGTGCCGGGCTCTGTGTAAACACTTTGTGTACTGCATTTTCTCATCCTCTGAATTACCCCATGAGGAGGGCTCTGCATGACCCTCATGTATAGATGAGGAATTTGAGGCTCAGAGTAGTAGGTAGCCTGCCTGAGACTCAGCTAAGACATGGCCAAGTTGAGGTTTGACTCTCATTCACTAGGGCCCCAGCATCTGTGCTGTAATCCCAACCATCACCCTTCCCTGCACGGGTCCAGAATCAGCAGACTTGGGTTTGAATCCTGGGTCCACCACTCCCTGGCTGAACAATCTTGGGCAATGTGTTCACCCTCTGTGTGCTAAGTCACTTCAGTCGTGTCCAACTCTTTGCGACCCCATGGGATGTAGCCTGCCAGGCTCCTCTGTCCAAGTTGATTCTCCAGGCAAGAATACTGGAGCAGGTTGCCATCCCTTCCTCCAGGGGATCTTTCCGACCCAGGGATCAAACCCACATCTCTTTATATCTACCTGCATTGGCAGGGGGGTTCTTTACCACTAGTGCCCCCTGGGAAGCCCCCTAAGCCTGTAAGATGCCTTGTGGAGCTGCTCAGAGCCTTTGGTAAATTACTGTGGCTCAGAGCTAGCTCCCCCTCCCCGCGCCCCAAACCCTTCAAGTCTGCTCAAATGCCACTGCAAGGCCTGGCCTGACCACCTCTCTTTAAATTGCAACGGCCCCATTCCCCTTGCCCTGTGCTCCTTGTCTACTTCCACGTCCCATATCACCTTTTCGTCTGTTCATTTACTGCTTTCTCTGTGGTTGGGCAGGTAAGCACTGGAAGGCAGGGGTCCCTGCTCAGCTGCATTCCACGTGCTAGGACAGAGATGGCGAAGGACAGGGAAGCTAGCATGCTGCAGTCCGTGGAGTCTCGGACTCAGACACGACTGAGCGCCTGAACGGCAGTAGGACAGCACCAGGATGGGCAGTTCACACGGGTTTTCTTGGGGAATGAACGCAAGACAGGAGTTCTCTTTCCCTTCCTCAGGGGCTTCTTAGAGGCTGGAGGACCCAGGGGATGAGATTTAGCTGGCAGGGTTGGGATGAGCTGGAGAGGCTGGGAGGGAAGTATTTGCAAAAGGGGAAGAAAACACACTAGGGGGACTTCCCTGGTGGTCTGTGGTTAAGAATCTGCCTTGCAACACAGGGAATGACAGAAGCTCAATCACTGGTCGGGGAACTAAGATCCCACATGCTTCGGGGCAACTAAACCAATGCATCACGACTGTGGAACCTGCACTATAGATCCTGAGTGCCGAAACCAAGACCCGACACAGCCTAATAAATAAAAGAACTTCTTTTTTTAAAAAAGAAAACACACTGGGTTCTGGGGTCAGGAGATGCAGTGAGGTATGGGGTTGGGATGGGCTTCTCCAGAGCAGGGCGTGGGTGGGTCTGTTTGCCATTTCAGATTTGTCTCCTAGCCACCCTCCCACCCCTCAGCTGCAGAGGGTCCATCAGCCTGGCCCGGAGCCTGCCCTTAGCCCTCGTATGCACCCCTAGTTCCCTCCTCTCCCAAAGGCCACCCAGATGGGCCCTTGCTGCCCCCACATCTTGACTTTTCTCTGATTTCCTGCTCAACCCTTCTTGGGGTCGAGCACCCCCATGCTTCTCAGTAACGGTGTTGATTTAATAAAAGGTCATTCCAACCCCGAGTCATAAATGTCAGAACTTCTCGGACTCAGAGATTCCAATCCTCTGAGGAGGGAACGAGCTCAGAAAGAAGGAGTGACCACTCGAGTCGAACAGTGAGGTCAGCCCAGTCCTGTGTCCCAGACTCAATGGATGAGGAGTCTCAGCGTACCACCCACGCCATTCTCTGCACCTCCCCAGCTCTCAGCTTCCGTAAATGCAGCCTGGCTTTTAAGCTCCGGAAAGAGCCAGGCGCCACCACCCAGCTCCCCAGCCTCTCACCCTGCCCCAGAACTCCCTGCCCAGCTGTGTGTGCTCCCTGCCCCAGCTGTGCTCCCTGCTCTGACCACTGCTCAGGAGCACACTCTGCCCCTCGGCCTTTGCACATGTGGTTCCTCTGCCCGGGAGCCTACTCTGCTCCAGCCAACGGCCACCTCATTCCTAGGATGCAGTATGAGTCCCCGCCTCTTTCAGGAGGCCTTTTGTGTCTGCCCTATGGTTGATTCTGCCAGCTTTGACTCACAAGGTGCCATGTATTGGGATGTGTGTGTTTTCAGATCTCCTCTGAATTTGAAGGGATGTGGAGGGGGTGTGGAAGGAGACAGGGCAATATGTGGGTTTATAGTTTTCTGCTCCTCCAAAGTCCTGTGATCTTGGATCAGTTAATTAACTCCTCCGAGCCTCAGTTTTGTCCTCATCTACAAAATGAGGCGAATGAAGGACCCCTTCCTTGGCCAACTCAGGAGTTGATATGAAAGGGCTGAAATATGCACAGATGAGGCCCACCCTTGTTCTTGGGGGTCACGAGCTGCAGTGAGCCCCAGTGGGCCTCAATCAGCAAGACAAGGCCTTCTTGGTTGGGACCCATGTTCTTCCCCATCTCCCCCATGGGTCCTGGCCCTGAGCTGGGTACGTGGGAGGATTCAAGATATATAGGAGAACTCATCTTAGGTATCAGGGCCATCCCCGGAGCTGTCCGTACCCACAGACTGCCTTCGCCTTGAGGATGGGGACAGAGTCTTTGGTTTTCTCTCCCCAGAACCCAGCACAGGGCCAGCTCAAAGCAGGGGCTCTGTTCCTGATCCTAGAACTAAGGGTGGGTGCCTGAGACCCTGGGAGTGTGCTTTAGCCCAGGACAAGCCCTCAGAGATCATCTCATCAAGCAGCATCACTGGGCCGATGGGGAAACTCAGGGCCAGAGAGGGGGTGGGGCAAGCTGAGCTCAGGGGACAGACCTATCTGGGTTTGGGTCCAGTTCTCCAACTTCCTGGCAGTGGGAACTTGGGCGAGCCTTTTGTCTCTCTGAGCCTCATTTCCCCATCTGCAAATGGGGCTAATAATGAGGGCTGTCATGGGGATGAAGTAGGATTTTCTCTCTGAGAGTGTATGTATAGCATCTCACCCGCTCTTGGTCTCCAATAAAGTTTTGTTTTCTTGCCCCCCCCCCCACTCCAGGGGGCAGATGGCAGATCTGGGGAAGGAGGACTTGAGGTGGGTGTAGAACCAGGTCACCTGTTCCCCGCCTCAGCTCCTTTCCACCCCTTTGATGAAAAGTAGCTGGCTGATCTCCTCTCTGAGCTGGCCCAGCCCAGGCAGCCAATACCTGATTCTACCCCAAGTGCCCTCTCTATGGCAAGGGGCTACTGAATCTCCCCAGGAGGTTCTAATCAATGCAGTGATGGGCAATTTCTGCCAAGATCCAGATCTGGTGTCCGCACCTTCTCCATTCCACGGACACCAGTCCCACCTCTCAAGTGGCTTCCAGCCCGGAAACTCTGCTCACTGAAGGTCAGTTCACCTCCCTCCCCAGCTCCCAGAGGAAGCGTTTCCCTCCTTCCTCCCTCCCAGACAGGCCCCGCTCCCCACACCAGGCACCCTGGAGAGAAGGAATAGACATATCTGAGCCACCACCGCTGGACCAGTGGGTCTAGATGACAGTGCCCCAGCCACGGAAGACACCTCAGCATGCAAGCCCAAGTGCGGTCGAGGGAAGGTACTTAGCAGCCAGAGAGTTCTGGATGGGAACCCCTGCTCTGCCCCTCACCAGCTGCCTGCTTCTAGGCCAGCCTCTCTGCCTCCCTTTGAATGAGGACCAGAATCCCTGCTTTGCATGTTTGTAGACAGAGTGCCCAGCGCAGCAGCATCTTCACTGCTGGCTACTCCTGCCCTGACTTTGGCCGCCGCATCTTCCTTGAAGGAAGCCTCATTCTCTGGTCTGGGCCTTTCTCACTGCTGCAGGCCCTGCCTGTCTTGACCACCTCCACCTGCTCACCCTATCCTGTGTCCAAGCTCTCCAGGGTCGGACTCTCCTTAACGTAGCCTCCTAGCATGGCACCTGCCTCGGGGAGCTCAGATTAACTAATTTAACTCTCATAACTGTCTTATGAGGACAGGATCACCAACATCTCCATTTTGCAGATGAAAAGACTGAAGCTTAATGAATAGCTTGCTTAAGGTCACGCAATTAGTAAGAGAGAGAGCTGGGATTCAAATCCAAGCACACTGGTTACCACACTCCCAGACTCCCCAGCTTCCCACCACTCATCCATCCGTCTCCCTTATCACCTGTTTATGCATCCTCTTTCCATCAAGTCATGGACCCATCCGCCCATCTGCTTACCCAATTATCAGCCATCCCTCCCTCCATCTGTGCTGCCCCACTTGGCCATTCCCCTGCCACCAGATTTTTTGCACTGACTACTGAGGCCACCATGGTGGCCAAGGTCCTACTCACATGCATATCAGATTCTGATTGGAAAGACTAATCAGGTGATGACAGGTCATTGCAATGACTGTGGTGAAGGGCCTCGAGTTCTGCAGAAGCACAGTGGGAGTGCCTGCCCCAGGCTGGGTGTACGGAGAAGGTAAGCCCTGGTCTGAGCCCCAGGGGAAGGGTGCCTGAGAGGGGAAGAGCATCCCTTTAAAGAGAAATGGAAAGGCTTGGCTTCTCAGGAGAGTGTGGCACACAAGGGTAGCTACACGTAAGCCTTTCTCGTTGAAGGTAGAATTCTAGATGAGGCTGAGGGTGGGGTGGAGGGGAGGCTGAGGTCAGGTGGCACAGGAGTATGGAACTAGGCCAGTGAGTAGGTAGTGGTGATGGGAGCCAGTGAAGGGTTTAAGTGGGGCAGTGATGCAGTGTAGGGCAACATTGGGTCCCAGAGCACTCTGGCCACTGCAGGGAAAAGAAGGTGAGGCCAGAGGCAGAGAGAGGGGAGCAGGCTGTTGTAGCGGGTCAGCTCCCAGTAGGAAGAACCCTGGACTGAGATGGTACGCCAGGAAGGGGTGGGAAGTGGGTGGGTTTGAGGCCTGTTCAGGACGCAGCCTGGATGGGCTGGATATGGGGCAGGGTACCACCTCCCCAGAGATGACCTCCAGGCCTGCCTCAGGGGCCACCCTCTGTGTCTTATACCCACAAGCTTTTGCATAGGCTCCTTGGCCTCCTTGGAAGAACCTGACTTTGAAGGTCATGTGAAAAATGTTAGCTTAGCCAGCAGGCTACAGAGAACTACTGCCTGCGTGATCAGATGCGGGTGTTAGAAAGACTGGCCCCAGGGATGGTCAAGGTCAGGTAGGTGTGGGGGAGGGATGTGAGACTATGGGTACCAGATCCCAACAGAGCCATTCTGTCTTCAGAGCTTCCTTCCCTGATGTACTCACCAATCCTAACCCAGGTTTCTCTCTTATGATTAAACATCCCACTCTGAACTTTCACATAATTTTCAGTTTTATATTTATATGTCTCATTGATTAATTAAGCATGTGTCTCTCTCTAAACTATATGCTCCATGAATATGGGGACATTATCCTTGTGTCGTCATTATATCCACAGCAACTAGCGCCGTCTTTGCATATGTGTGTTAGTTGCTCAGTTGTGTCTGATTCTTTGTGACCTTGTGGACTGTAGCCCACCAGGCTCCTCTGTCCATGGAATTCTCCAGGCAAGAATACTGGAGTGGGAAGCCATTCCCTCCTCAGGATCATCCTGACCCAGGCAGATTCTTTACTGTCTGAGCCACCGGAGAAGCCCTTGGCACATATCACTAAGTCACTTCAGTTGTATCCAGCTCTTTGTGACCCTATGGACCATAGCCTGCCAGATTTCTCTGTCTATAGCATTCTCCAGGCAAGAAAACTGGAGTGGGTTACCATGCCCTCCTCCAGGCATCTTCCTGACGCAGGGATTGAACCCTTGTCTCTGTTATCTCCTTAATTGGCAGGCGGATTCTTTACCGCTAGCACCACTTGGGAACAAACTAGGTGCTTAATAAATGATACAGTGTATTAAAAAGCAGAGACATCACTTTGCCAGCAAATGTTCGTATAGCCAAAGCCATGATTTTTCTAGTAGTCTTGTATAGATGTGAGAGTAGGACCAGAAAGAAACCTGAGTGCCAAAGAATTGATGCTTTTGAACTGTGGTGTTGGAGAAGACTCTTGAGAGTCCCTTGGACTGCAAGGAGATCCAACCCGTCAATCCTAAAGGAAATCAATCCTGAATATTCATTGGAAGGACTGATCCTGAAGCCAAAGCTCTAACACTTTGGCCAACTTATTGGAAAAGACCCTGATGTTGGGAAAGATTGAGGGCAGGAAGAGAAGGGGGTGACAGAGACTGAGATGGTTGGATAACGTCACAGACACAATGAACATGAGTTTGCGAAAACTCAGGGAGACAGTGAAGGACAAGGAAGCCTGGCGTGCTACAGTCCATGAAGTTGCAGAGTTGGACACAACTTGGCAACTGAACAACAGCAACAATAAATGATGGGTGAATAATGAGTGAGTGATCCTGGTTGGAGTGTGGGCAGTGCTTGGATCCCTGGGTACAAGGTTAACTGGGAAGAAGCTGCCAGTTGGTAGAACCTGGAGGCCAAGCTTAGATGAACTCTCAACTCCCCAACACCCACTTTGAGGAATATCTACAGAAAAATAAATTTTAAGAATTCTAAAATGCGAAGTGGGTGCAAAAAGACCATCAGGCCTCCCAGAAGAAAGCTGGCAGGGCTCAGGGGCTGCCCATTTTTCGGGATTACTCATCTGGTGCCAGCAGCCTTCTATTGGCACAGAGAATGGAGCTGCAGCCCCGGCTGTTTTGTACATAGGGCCTGGATCTGGACCAGGTACTAAATAAAGGCTGGAACAAAACGTGCCACATTTTCAATCCTGAACATATCTCAGTGTCAACAATAAAATATATGTTTTTAATTTTTAACAAACTACAAAGTGAATGAGATTTGCTTTTTAACATCTGGTGCACCAGTTGAATCCAGAAGCCTGATGTGAAGGGGAAAAAGCTCCATCCAGGGCTGGTCTTGCCTCTCTGTGCCAGCTTCCATACAGGCTGACTCTGTGGTCAGTCACTTTGCTCTGGGAGTCTCCATTTTCTCATCAGTAAAATGAGGAAAGTATCTTCTCCCCACTCAACTCACAGGCATGGAGGCGATTTTGGAGGTTAAAATACACTGAAAACCAAAGGGCATTGGATAAGTAGGAAGTGTCACTTAGGCAAATTAATTAGGTATTAATTAGGCAATACTTCTAAGGTATTTGAGGTACCTTTCAAAAGCCAGGATACTGAAGCATCTGTATCTCTTTCCAAGCTCTGTGGTACATGTGAATATGTTTTTTGATCTGCTGGCTTCATTCTCTGCATCTCCCAATTCACAAAGAGAAACTGAGGGGTTCAGTTCATCTTTCTGCCTATGGCTACATTATTAGGCCCTAGCCAATGGGCTGGCTGCCTCCACATCAGACTCCTGCCCCCTGTCCAATCAGCTGCAGCTGATGGCTTACATGACAGGCTTTCTAATATGCTTTTCATTGGGGTCACGAAGAGTCGGACACTTACTGAGCGAGTTCACTTTCACTTTCATGCATTGGAGAAGGAAATGGCAACCCACTCCAGTGTTCTTGCCTGGAGAATCCCAGGGACAGGGGAGCCTGGTGGGCTGCCGTTTATGGGGTCGCACAAAGTCGGACACGACTGAAGCGACTTAGCAGCAGCAGCAGCAGCGGCAGATAGGTGCTATTATTGTGTCCATTTTATAGGTAAGGAGAGTGAGGCACAGGAGAGATAACCCAACCAATGACACAGAGCTATTAAAATCCAGAATCAGGATACACTCCTTCCACTGTCTTGTTCATCTTTATCTCCAGGGCTTCTAGGAGTGCCTGGCACGTAATAGGCACTCCGTCTGCATTTGCCAAGTGAGAGTTTAGGAATAATAACACTTATTTTACAGGTTTATTATGAAAATTAAGTAAGTTAATATTAGTGAAAGCATCTGGCCTTGGCCCTGGGATTGAGTGGTGGTGAATAAATATTGGTTTAATTCACCTGTGGATCATTTACACATCCTCCCTTATGGCTTGGGGGCCATTGCTCCAGGCAATCACAGGAAGAAGGCTAACCCTCAGGCAGGTGTTCTGCAGATGGTGTTGGCCTTAGAGCCTGGTGACCTTTCTTTTCCTCTTTCCTTCTGTTCATCCTGAGCATCTGTGAAACCTATTTGCCAGTGGAGTTGGTGGTCGAGGTAAGCCCCTCTCTGACCATCCTCCCCAAGCCTGCCTCCCTCCTCTCCTATGTGACCTTACCTGCCCCCATCAACACACACTCCTGCTGCAGGACTCATTCTGGGCTTTTTCTCTCCTGCTACCCGGCTCCTGGGAGGCTTCCTGTCCAGCCTTCCAGAATATTCTTTTCCGGCCAGAAACCACCTCTCCCATTCGCTGCTCCACTGCTTCTTGATCTATACCTCTCTTAAGATATTTTGCAATGGGGACACCACTGATTACCCCATAATGCTCATTCATGGTGGGGTGGGCATGCGTGTCTGGGCAGGTCCACACTGGCCCTGTGACTTGGGCAGGTCACCTCTCCTTCCTGAGTCCATGCTTCCTATGGATAAAAACAGAATTAAATAATCCCCACTTGGCAGAACTGTGAAGGTTAAATCAAGTGATTAAATTAGAATAAATAACAAATGTTAGTTCCTTTCTACATATGATGCTTGTTGTTCAGTTGATGAGCCGTGTCTGTCTCTTTCCAACCCCAAGGACTGAAGCACACCCTGCTTCCCTCTCCTTCACTACGTCCCGGAGTTTGCGCAGATTCACGTCCACCGAGTTGCTGATGCCATCTAACCATCCCATCCTCTGCTGCTCTCTTCTCCTTCAGTCCTTTTCTGATCTGACAGTCTACAGCACAATACGTAAAGGAGCGTCGGGTCCAGCGCTTTTCAAATTTCTTTTCCACTGAGCGGAACCGTGTTTCCCACAGAAAGTTAAGCAGAAGTTCAGTATATAGGAACAGATCCGCTGGGGCTGCTCGTGTGGAGGCGGAACCCAGAGCTCCATCCACTTGGCTCCTCCCCCTGGTCTCCCGCTCACCCCAGGTCCCTAGGCACCCCTGTGAGCCCCCAGGCCCCTCAGTGATGTTTGGAAGCCTCTCAAGTGGGCTCCCCACCCAGAGGGGATCCCTGGACCGTTTGTGACACGGGATCAGGAAACTCAGAATAAGGGCGCTGCGAGCGGCATGCGGGGTCTGCTGTGGGGGGATGTTTCTTTTTTCTGGTTGGGAGAGTATGTATTCTCTTCACAGAGTTTGAGAAAAACAAGTGAAGAAGCTGCAGGGTTGTTCCCCCCACCCCCCCGCCCCACCTAAGTCAGATCTAGTGAGGTATATATACTTTACATAGAGTAAAATTCCCTTTTTAAAGTATACAGTTTAGCAGGTTTGAACAAACAGATACAGTCATGTAACCATCACAGTCAAGATACAGAACGTTTCCACTTGCTTAAAACTTCCCTCCTACTCCTGGCAGTCAGTCCCTCTTCCTACCCCCAGCCCCTGGGAACCCCTGACTCGATGAAAAATAATTCACCAGTTTTATTTCTGTCCCTATGGTGTTGCCTTTCCCAGAATGTCACGTGCAGCAAATCAAACAGTGGTTACTTTTGGTTTCTGGCTACTTTCATTTCCCACACAGTGTCTGGGAGTCATCCCTGTGGTCACATGGATCCATATTTGTTCCTGTTGGCCACCGAGTAATATTCCGTTGTGTGAATGACCACAATTTATTTATGGCTGATGGATATTTGGGTTGTTTCCAGCTTTTGGTTGTTATGGTTGAAACTGCTATGAATATTCCTATAAAATTCTGTGTGAACAGAAAGTGTCATTCCCCTCGCATAAATATTTAAGAGTGTGATTGTTGGGTTAGATAGTAAGTTTATATTTAAATTCACAACAAACTGCCAAACTGGAGTTAATTTTTGGTGAGTGAACTGTGTTCCTTTGTCTGTGACCATGTGACTCACAGTTTTATAAGGGTTGCTTTGTACTTTTGGTGAGTGAATTACGACTTTCTATGTTGTCTCTCCCAAGGACATTTGCATTTTAACCAGAAACAACTGTTCCATGCAAGAATCGCTCCCCCATCATGTAAGTCAAAGGATTAGCTTCTTCCTTCATGAGGAAATGTTTCCCCTGAGCTAGCAGGTAGGAGAAGGTGATCCTAGGCAAGGAGAGATGGGAATGCCATGTGGGGTACCAGTGAAGCATGTGTTAGCCTAGAACTGCAGGTAGATGGATCCCTGGATCCCCTAAGTACGCTGACACCCAGAATTCTGCAAGGGAGCGTGACCAGTGTGGAAGCAGTTCTGGAAAGAAGGGGGCTGCTGGAGTGGTTCTTCCCTCCTATCACCATCCCTTGCTGTTTTTGCTCAAGCCCCTCTCAGATCCCATGTTTGCTACCAGGTGCAAAACAACCACTTTTTAGGCAAAGACGTGACAGAGGAGAGCTCTCCGGGGACCATCTCGCCTGCCCCATGCAAACAGTGGCAGAAGCAGAGCAGAAATGGCCTGCAAAGAGAATTCAGTTTTATTTCATGCATATCTTTGACTTTGTCCATCCACTTCTCTCCGACTAACATTGAGTGGGCACCTATTATGTGCCAGGTACTGCGTAAGTACTTTAGTCAGTGTTAGTCACACAGTCATGTCCGAATCTTTGTGACCCCATGGACTGTAGCCCACTAAGCTCCTCTGTCCATGGGATTCTCCAGGCAAGAATACTGGAGTGGGTTGCCATTCCCTTCTCCACAGGATCTTTACCACCCAGGGATTGAATCCAGGTCTCCTGCATTGCAGGCAGATTCTTTACCATCTGAGCCACCAGGGAAGCCCATGTAAGCACTTTACATGCAGTAATTTTTTTCAATCAACATGAAAATCTATGAGGGAAATTCAATTATCAGCTCCATTTTACAGAACAAGAAGCTGGGGTTCAGAGGTATGAAGAAAATCCCCTAAGATCATTATCAATTCTGACACTGCATGCCTCCATGCCTCTGCATATAGGGACTTGCTCAAATGCGTGACTAATGAGTGAGAGAATGAAAGACAAAAGGAACTCCCATTTTACTGGTGGAAAAGCTGAGGCCCCTCTATAGATGAGCCGCTTAACCAGGTCATTCAGTGAGGCAGACTGGGAAGCTGGAGGGCAAGGCCTGAGGGTGGGACTGGGTTTCCCTGATGCCCCCAACCCCCAGCCTCCCAACCATGTTCCACTTGAGCCAGGCGCCCCAGAGTCAGCCAGGCTCATCCCAGGCCTCACACTCTGATGCTTTCTTCCTCCACGAGACTCTCCTTACACTCTCCCCGGAGCTTTCCAAAGCTTGCCCCTGGGCAGCTCTTCCCAGAAAACCTTAAGGCAGCTTCTAAATCCTTCTACTCTTGCTCTCACACCCTCCAGCACCAGCCTGCCGCAATGGCATGCATAGCCCATGAATCAAGCCACCTCTTCAGTTTTTCAGTTCTTCAAATTATTCTTGCTCTCTCTTAGCTCTCTCTTCTCTGTGCAATGCAGGGAGTTCCCTCCTTGGATTTATTCTCCCAAAGAAGCTTTGTGTTCAGTACAAATGTCTCTTAGCAACATGTTGTAACTCATCTTCTCATAGAAGGTATTTCGCTGATGATCAAAGGTCTATTTTTATAGACTTTTTTCTTCTCAGGATTGCAATAAAATTTGTCTCATATAGGTACAGAGTGTTTTCTTTCAGTGATCCTCATGAGAACCACAGGTGGTGGGTATGACTTGTCCTCACTGCACAGATGAGGGGCTGCAGAGAGAACTGGCTGTTTGGGCACTGCGGTATGTCCAGACCCCGTTGTTGTTCAGGCGCTAATTCATGTCTGACTCTTTGTGACCCCATGAACTGCAGCACTTCAGGCTTCCCTGTCCTTCACTATCTCCAAGAATTTGCTCAAATTCACGTCCATTGAGTTGGTGATGCTCTCTAACCATCTCATCCTCTGTCGTCTTCTCCTCCTGCCTTTGTCTCTCCCAGCATCAGGGTCTTTTCCAATAAGTCAGCTTTTTGCATCAAATGGCCAAAGTATTGGAACTTCAGAATCTGTCCTTCCAATGAATGTTCAGGGTTGATTTCCTTTAGGATTGATTGGTTTGACCTCCTTGCTGTCCAAGGGACTCTCAAGTGTCTTCTCTCACCCTAGAGGTGAATCCTGATTGGTCTAAACCAAGCCATTTCCCTTTGCCGGTGATTGGTGTAGGACCTAATTCTGGTCAATGAAGTGTAAGTAACATTTTCCTTCCTGCATAGGAGAGGGGTGTTCCAGGTGGCTCAGTGGTAAAGAATCTGCCTGCCAGTGCAGGAGACTTGAATTTGATCCCTGGGTTGGGAAAATCCCCTGGCAGAGGAATGGCAACTCACTCCAGTATTCTTGCCTGAAAAATCCCATGGATAGAGGAGCCCGGCAGGCTATAGTCCATGGGGTCACAAAGAGTTGGACTTGACTGAGCACGTACGTATGCGCAGAAGAGAGAGAGCTACCCAAGGAGAAGGCAGAGAAGGAAACTTTTTTTTAAGGTAACTCCTTTTAGCTTTGGATACTATTTATAAGGATTTGATATCCAGAGCTGTGGCAACCATTTTGTGACATGAGGCAATAAGCTTGAGGGTAAAGAGTCAAAATCCCCAGAATGGCAAGAGTCGGGAACTTGGATCCTTCTTGACAAGGCTGAGCCAGTGGTCTCGGCCTGGGGCTACCTCCCTCCATAGTCTCACTGAGTCAACAGTAATGTCCTTAGAGTTAAGCCGCATTGATCTGGTTTTCTGTAACCTGAAGCTGAAAGCATTCTTTATTGCTAACAGGGAGGATTCTCTCATTGACCCCCTGACATGCCTAGGCTGCTTTAATATGTGCCACAGGAACTGCAGACACAGGCGCTGGGTGCAGGTGGGGGGCTTGGGAAGACTGGGGAGTGGGGGTGGTGAAGTGAGGAGGCCGAGTGCAGGCTCTGAGTCCCGCTCCACCATGATCATCCGAATGGTCCAGGACCAAGTCACTTCCCCTCTAGCTCTGCTGTTTCCTCCCTGGTAGATGCAGGGTTCAGTTTCATCAGGGGCCTCTCCTAACAATGACTCACAAGCTTCGAGACTTATAAGCTCTCAGACCACATGGACTGCCTGAGCTTTTACTGATGACAGTGACGAGTGGAGAGGGTCCAAGCTCAGCTCACTGGTGAGTATTTGGAGGTGACTCAGTGAAGAATCAGAAGGCCCCAGAGTTTTTATTTATTCCTCTTCCCCATTTGTCAGAAATCCTTCATTGTGCCCCAGTTTCAGGGTGTATTTTTAGTGGAAATAAACTTGAACAGCTCAAGATGACACGATTCCTTCAGGAGTTTCAGCATCACCTGCTGGAGGGAAGGGCAGGTGGAGTCGGTGAGAGCTCCTGACTCAGTGGTTCAGGCTTCGGGGCTCACCAGAGAAATCATTTAATCTGCCAGAAAAACAAAAGAAAAATCTCCCATGGCTGCAAGCCTGGGGTGAGGTGAGTGCCTTCAGTCTGGGATTCGGGATCAATGCTTTCAAAACACTTGGCATCGGGGCTTCCCTGGTGGCTGGGTGGATGAGACTCCACCCACCAATGCAGGAGACAAGGGTTTGATCCCTGGTCTGGGAAGACCCCGCGTGCTGAGGAGAAGCAAAGCCCCTGGGCCACAACGACTGAGCCTGTGCTCTAGCGCCCGTGGACCACAACTCCTGAGCCTGCATGCCCTAGAGCCTCTGCTCCCACGATGAGAGAAGCCATCACAAGGAGAAGGCCCTGCACCACAACTACAGAGGGGCCAGTGCAGCGACGAAGGTCCTGTACAGCAAAAACAAGGCAGCATCTAGCCGGGAAGCAGAGCTGTTACTCGAAACCCTGTCTGCCCTCTAAATTTGAGCCTGGATCTTGCTTGTGTTTTGCTGAGCCCTTTGATACATTTGGATAAATATGCTTGGGAGTGAGCAGCTGGGGAGAGTTTAAATCCTCTGCCTAAATAAGGGAGGAGAATTTAGAGTTTCCAGAGGCTATGGAGAAGGCGGAGTGTCATAGACACAGTTAGCGACCTGCCCAGACCCCCTGGCAGGACTGATCTGCCCCAGCTCCTCCGGATGTGGATGTTGACCATACCCTTCAATGCGTTTTCTTCTATCCTGAATTAGTAAGAGCACGGCAGGACCACGTCAAATCCTTATGTAATAACCACAGCAAAGACGTACATGGTGCTAGACTCAGTTTTTTGTTTTTTAAAGGTTATACTAATTAATTTTTAATTAAGTGTAGTTGACATACAATGTTGTGTTAATTTCTGCTGTACAGCAAACTGATTCAGTTATACATATATATGTATTCTTTTCTTTAATAATCTTTCCCATTATGGTTTATCATAGGATCTGAATATAGTTCTCTATGCTATACAGTAGGACCTTGTTTATCCATTTCATATATTTAATAGCTTATATCCTCTAACCCCAACGTCCCACTCCATCCCTTCCCCAACCCCCTAGGCTCAGTTCTTGATTCTTTATAAATACTAACTCCAGTCTCCCGTTTTTACCATTCGGTCAATCAGCTAAGATAGGGTGGCAAGTGACTTGCTCAGCATCACACAACTGAGCCTGCAGCTGACTCCAGAGCCAGGGCTCCCAGCCTCTGTGGCCTCCTCTCCCGGAGCTGGGAGGGGGCGCTCTGGAGAGCACCACATCCAGCCCTCTCACTTCATGCAGGTGAAAACCTGGCGGAATGAACGTACCCCCTCCACGATGAAGCCACAGTTTGCTCAGTAATAAACTCAGTAAAAGGTCAGGAATAGCAGATCACCCTTGACATTTCCTTAGGCATCGTCACATGGCAGCCCCAGACTGTCTCTAATCAAACCAGTACTACCTGTCTTTCCTCCAGATCTGGCTCTGATCCCCGGCTCCTCACCTCTACCCAGAAATAGGAGCTGGTGCACATGTAGGGTCCAGGGAGCATCCTGAGACACTGGATTCCAGCTCCAAGAGGGGCGAGCAGGACCGGAGCTGATGGGGAAAAAGGTCGGGAAGTGCCCTCACTCTGGGGGAGGGGTGCTCGGTTTGGGAGGGAGGCTGTGTTAGGAGTGGGCAGGTCTCTGCTGTGTGGGTCTGTCCTGTGGTTGCTGCCACCACCTGAGTACAGGTGGCATCTCCATCATGCAACAGAGAATGTCCCCAACGTGTTTCTCAATGTGCCCTGAGGTGGGACAGGGGCAGAGGATCAGCAACTGGAATGATGCTCGTTGAATGGCATGGGGTGGACAGTCATCATGTTCTCTCTCTCCCTCACACACACACACACACACACACACACACACGTGCACACACACATTCTCTCTCTCATTATCCACGGGGCTAATTTCTGTAACTCCATCCAGCTTGGGGATGCCTTCTGTCATCCGCACAAATAATAAAAAGGAACGTTTATTTTACTTTCCCAAAGGTTAATTTGTCTTTACTGTTGGTGCAGTTTTAATAATATTTTGATGTTAAAAATTCTTCGTATTTCAGAACAACTGTTCTGAATGATGACGAACCTGTTCACTTATTTGGCGCAAGTCCACGTGTATTCTGTTGTGGTCTCTGGTCCACGCATTGCTCATTTACACTGAGAATCATGTCTCCAGTGGCATTTGGCGTGGGAATTAATGCCCCCAAACAAAATAACTTCAGCCGTCAACTCAAAGGAGGCAATCTGCCGCGTGTGGCATAAATTGAATGCTGGGTTCAAGAGTCCTTATTACAGGCCACTTCTCAAACTCAGCTCATATCAGAGCTTGAATCAGCCAGACAGCTAGCTACAGTGCAGATGGCTGCCCTCCCCACCTCCACACCGTGTGTGACTCAATAGGTCTGAGGTAGGGCCCCTGAGTTTGCATTTCTAACAAGCTTCCTAGTCACGATGATGCTGCTGATCTGGGGCCCACATCATCCTCATGGTTAACGCACTACCCTAATTACAAAATCTCTTTCCTGTCAATAATTTAAAAACTAGGTATTTCGTATGTGTATTCATTTCAACACATGGCTCGTTCACTTGTTCAACAAGTAATCGTGGAGCAGCTACTGAATGGCAAGGTCTAGGTACTGGGAACTCACAGTGGAGGAAAGAAAGCCCCTGACATCAGCCAGGACGTTAACAATCTAGTATCACCAATTAAAAATATCTTAAAGTGACAGGCAGTGAGAAGTGCTACCAGGAAGAGAATAGCGGGGGACGCAGAGGGATGAGAGATGCTACTTTAGAGAGGATGGTCAGAGGAGGACTATTGAAATGGGTGACATTCGCGAAGACTCAAGCTAAAAAAGATTGTGAGCGGTGCAGACATCTGGAGAAGAGCATTCAAGGCAGAGGGAATGTCAGGGGCCAAACCCTGGTGGGAGATACACGTTTGGTGTGTCTGGAGGCTCAAGGACACCTGTAGGGGTGGAAGGGAGGGAGTGACAAGGAGGGGGTAGGAAGAGAAGGCAGAGGGGTGGGTGCCACAGGGAGGGTCTTCCAACCGGGGCTGAGGTTTTAGCTGAAAGAGAAGGAGAGTTAATGCAGAGGGTGACATGATCCGATTTCTGTTTCCAAAGGAACTCTCTGGCTGCTGGGTGGAGAGCAAGATGGCAAGGGCTGAGGCTGGAGGCCGGTGAAGGGGCCGCTGCTCTCACCCAGACAAGAGATGGCAGTGGCTAGGTGAAGACAGGAGGAGGCTAGCGATAACCGGAAAGATTTAGATAGGATTTAGGCTGACAGAGCCAACAAGATTTGCTGACAACCTTATATAGGAAGTGAGAACCAGATGGAGTCAAGGGCCATAGGATTTTTAGCTAGGGCAGCCGGAAACATGGTGCTTCTTCAGCAGTTCTTAGGCTCTGGCTGTGGCTCCTGGAACGGCCAGCAGAGAAACAGACGGTGAAGATGTGACGTCCGCCCTCAACACCTAACATCTAGTGCAATACTCAATAAACATTGAGTGTCTGGATAAAGTGACTCCCCAGAGCAGGGGCAGTCCCTTTGGGGTCACATGTTACCAGCTTATCTGATTAGAAACATCCCTTTCTGGGCTCCACTTGGGTAACAGATGTCAGGTGAGAAGCTGCCTTGGCATCACATACATAGCTGGCTGAGCATCCATGTAGGTTAGAGATCTGTGGTTTACAAACTCACTGGACTTGGAAAGAATCAAAGAAATCAGTTGAGAAGAATCAAAACGGCGTCCAGACAAAGTCTACTTAGGCGTATATTATATCTGTTATATCGCAGGTATGGTATGCTCTAATAGATTAGTACTCTTCCAGCCATGGCTGGCCAGAAGGGTGTTTTAGTTTTAATTATGCAATGGTTTCTAGCTGGCAGGACAGAGGAGGAGGATCTCAGATTTTCTTGGTATTATTTCTAGTCATCAATTGTTCCTATGTAATTCAGTGTCAGATGGGAGCCTTCCTACTTCTTGAAAGCTTCAAAAATTAATATCCATCTCCAATTCCATACACAGTGGATGTCTAAATCAAAATTTCTGTGAATTTGGTGGGAAGGCAAGGACTCTTACTGTCAAGGTCACTGCTATCTCCAGACTATTGCTTCTGCTGGTACTGTCTTTGTCTCACACCAAATTGATGGCCCGTGAAGCTCATTTCCTTCCTTATCCTTATTTTCTGCTGTAACCTGATTATAAGCAAGGGTCCCATGTGACCCAGCCTTGGGATGGAGTTGTATTCAGGGAGAATAGTTCAGCAAACAAAGGTAATTAAAAAGTAATTCCAATCTTTATTTGTATCTTTCCAATCAAACTTAAGAGGATCTCAATCAGATCACATAGTTTCATTTCTTAAGACTCTCTTATCTTGCCAGACCTCACTTACATCCCCATGTGCTTCTATAGTTTTTCACCTGCCAAACCTTTCTCCCAAGTTTTCCATCTTCCCTTTGGTCTTTATAGTTCTATTTCTTTATTTCTGATCTTTCTTTAAATTATCACAAAAGGTTGTAATATAAGATGCAAAAGACTGAACTTGCATTAGAGAGAATTAGAGGAAAGCTTTATTAATGCTTTTTATCCCCATTCTCTCTCCTGAAATCTGCCTACTAAAGTACTAAAGATAATTTTCTTTGTTCTCTTCACTTCTGCCCTTCTTCCACAGTCACCAAAACAGTCATTAGTGAAGAACAGTTCACTGGAGATTTGGTGGGAGACAGGTAGGGCTTCCATCACAAAAATGCGAATCACTTTAAAATGTGCATTAGACATCTGTGCTTTTAAGAGACATTTCAGCCACCACCACTGGGGGTTTGCCCCCAACATTAGCCCGTCTCAACCCATTTTAATGGCTTCTTTATGCCGCTTGTCTCCACTGATCTTCAGTATGTCTCCTCTGCTCCTCTGAGGTACGTGCTCAGTAGTTCAGTCGTGTCTGACTCTTTGTGATCCCATGGACTATAGCCTGCCAGGCTTCTCTATCCATGGGATTCTCCAAGCAGCACTGGAGTGGGTTGCCAGGCCCTCCTCCAGGGGATCATTCCAACCAAGGGACTGAATCTTTGGCAGGCGGATTCTTTACCACTGAGCCACCTGGAAAGCCCACTCCTCCCAGAGGCAAACCACAAATTCTGCTCCTTATCTTTGCAAAACAGTTCGGCCTGTGAGCGAAGGGGTTGAGGGCAGGGGCACCAGAGCCCATCTGCCTGGTTTGAATCTCACCTCTGATTTACCAGCTGTGTGATGCTGGGAGAGCTTCCTACCTTCTTGTCCTTTAGTTTCTTCACCTGCAAAATGGAACCAATGCTCATACCTTCCTCATAGGATTGTTAGGAGGATTAACAGGCTAACTGACTTGCGGTCCTTGGGGAGGCATCTGGTGCCTTCAGGGGCTCCTGAAGCCTCAGCTCTTACGACTTCTTGGTTTTGGGGCTCATGTGTTGTCTCCTAACAAAGAGATTTGTCAAAGTCTTTTCCAAACAAAGGCCATTTCCTCTCCAGGAAGGATTTTGCCCTGTCGATGCTGCTTCACCCTGTTGCTTCTGTAAGGGACTCTGGGTTCCAATCCTGACTGCTGTTTTCTAGCTCAACCCTTCAACTCTGAGAGTCTCAGTCTCCTCATTTTAGTTTTTCCTTAAAATATTTTTGTTTATTTGGCTGTGCCAGATCATCTTAGTCGTGGCATTCAGGATCTTCAATTTTCATTGCAGCTCGTGGAGTCTTTTAGTTGCAGGATGTAGAATCTAGTTTTCAGAACAGGGATCAATCTTGGTCTCACTGCATTGGGAATATGGAGTCTCAGCCACTGGACCACTAGAGAAGTCCCCCAGTCTCCGCATCTTTGAAATGGGGATAAGAATCCTAGGATTGTTAGGGTTAAGGAAAATTGCATGTGAAGCATCTATGATAAGAATGGTTTATTTAGTATTGGCTGGGTACTGGGCACTCTCCCATACGCAGGTAACCCTGCTTTTCAAAAGTTTTCATTACATTACTTCACTTTTGTGAAAGACCTATTAGAACCTGTTTCATTAACTGAAAGAAAGTCGAAGCAGAGTTTTGCTTTTATGAAAAAAAAGCAAACAATGAACGTGGCCTTCAGAGTTTGTTTTGCAGGGAGCCATGACAGAGGCATTGCCTACCCCTGGGAGCAAGAGGGGCCCTAGCTCCTTCCCGGAGGGCTACCCTCAGCCTCTTGGCAGCAAGCCACCATGACTGCCAAGGCTGTGAGCATCTGTGCTGTGTCTCGATCCATTTTGTTTGTCTGTTAGCAAGATGTGTGCTTAGGTAATTGCTTCTTTGCTTTCCATCATTTTGGCTTATGGAAGGTTTCATAGGAACCTCTGTACTTATGGATAGCAGGGGACACCTGTAAATTCTCTGCTCAGTGACCAACACCCAGGATGGTCAACAGATGTTATATCAGCTCATCCCAGAGAGATGGGGAATGTGGTTCCTTATGAAGGACAGGTGCTCCTAAGTAACATATGATTAGAGTTAAGGTACAAGGGAAAGTCAAGGGAGGGCAAGATCCCCAGACATTCGTGCCAGAGGAGGATGTATAATCAGGGAGGATTTGAACAGGGAACGGGGAAAGAACAGCAGAGGAGAGGGGCACCCGAGCAAAGGCTGGGAGGTAGGCCTGTGCTTTGGTGCTATGTTGCTCCCCCAAACCACTCTTCTGATTCAGCCAAGTGCACCAGCAGGAAGCAGAGCAGCTGACCTGGCCAGGCCAGAGGGTCCCCATCAGGGGCGGGTGAGCGACAAGGGCAGAACAGAGGGCTGCGGGAGGCTCCCTGCCAGGCGGAGGTGTTCAGACGTCAATGTTATTATTAATAATCATAACAAAGCAATAAGATGGAGCATGATCTGTTGTGCTCCAAGGTACCAAGCACTGCCCTAGAGGGACTGGATTCTCTCATTTCTCCCATTTTGCAGATAAATGGACTCAAGCTCAGAGAGCAAAGACCACACATCGAATCAATGTCAAGGCCTGGACTGAGTGTCAGATTCACCTGACCCCAAGGTCCGGGCTGTGGCTGTAATGAGAGCCAGCGTCGGCCTGGGGTATCAGCAGCCTCTGTGTATTTGACAGGGGTCACTCTTAAGGGACAGTTCTCTTCCAGGATGCAAGGAGGTGGGGACAGTCTTGTCCCCTCCCCCTTCCCCTCTTTTTCCTCAAATCCCTCTGCACAAGGCCGCAGCCAACTGAAGGCTCCCTCAGGCCACCCTCAGCGCCCCCGTGGGCCTGTCATCCATGGAGTCAGGTTTAATAACCATGGGTCCAAGTGTCCCAGGGCCCCTACTTTCAGCTTTCCTCATCTGAATGGGACCTAGCGAAGTGGAGACGGCGGGGGCAGGAGAGGGAGAGGAGACTCCTCTCTCTGCACTTCCCCAACCCTGCTTTGGCATTTTATGTGCTGGGAATGAGAAACCTAGCGTTGCTATGGAAACTGCCATCCCCTGCTCCCTCTCTCATTCTCTGTGGGCAGTTCTTGTGTGTAACATGGAAGTGCAGGGCTCTCTGCTGCCCGGGGGGTGGGAATTCAGGAGGACCATCTCTGGGGGTGGGGATGCAGGAATGGATGGGAGCTGACAGAGGGTCCTCCTGCAGTTCTGCTCCCAGGAGGGGTTTCAGGGCTTCTGACCTGAGGGCAGTGTGAGGGGCAGCCATGGAGCTCAGGCTGCATCTCTGGAGTGAGCCTGGTAACAACGCTCATTCACACTCATTGCAAAGAAGAGTTCACAGAGTACAGTCAGCTGGGCTGTTTAGAAAGAGCTTGGGCCCTGCAGTTTCTGAGACTCAGGCTTGAATACCAGCATGGGTAACTTTTCCAAGCTTCCATTCCCCACATCTGGAAGCTGAGCAACCTCAGAAGTGGTCACATGGGACCAAGACTGTGCCCCTGTCCCCTGCCTGGAGGCTACTTCAGAGATAGCATCTGCTTAAGGGAGGGGGGAGTCCCCTCTCCTGTCTTCCCCATCTCACCTGATTTCACTCAGGTAGGCAGTATGAGCCCACTTTACAGAAGAGAAAACTGAGATCCAGGCCAGGAAAGGAAGGGGCTCATAGTCCATAGAGTCAGGGCAGGGCCTAGGGCTGAACAGGAGCCTTGCACTCTCCCCGGTTTCCCAACAGCCCTTCTCGCTCTTGGCACTGCTGCCTGGAGCTGGCCTTAATTGCCAGGCACATGACCTGCAGGACTCCCTCCTTCTGAGCCACGTGCTAAGCCCCAATCCCTCTTGATGGTGTCATGGTGGGTGGGTGGGGGGGGGATCAAGCCTGCAGCAGAAACACCTCTCTTTTGGCTTTTAATACTAAAATAGAATAAAGTGCTGTACCTTCTCTGTGGGAAATGAAAGATGGGACTGGGGAGAAAAACAGCCCTCCAGTCCCCAAATCAACACCCCCGTCAGCACCCCTCTCAGCTTCCAGAAAGAAAACATTCCTTCCAGGTGATTTGTTAGCTCTTTCTGGGGCAGAAGAAGGTGGAAAACTAATTTTAACTTCTCAGGGATTTTTTTTTTTTAGCTTTTATGTTTTTCAGATCAGAGGTAGGGCATCAAGTCCACTGATTTGGGGAAAGACTTGGGGCAGGCAGTAATTTTGCCTCCACCAGCCAAGTCCTGCAAATCTCAGTAGGAAGAGATGCCGAATAGGTCAAGGTCTGGTGCTAACCTTTCCCAGATAAGCTCCCGCTCCTCCTTCCCCCAAATCCAAGGAAAGTGTCACCCCAAGAGTTAGGAGACTGAAGTCAGACATGTGAATCTGTGAAACCTAGATCTGTTGTGTGTCCTTGAGCAAGTCACTTCCCTTCTCTGGGCCTCAGTGACCTCATCAGTCAGAGGGGAACAATAATTGCTGTCTTGACCACTTCCTAGGTGGCTGTGAGGGTTCAAAGCAGTGCTGGGCTGATTTCTTGGCCCCAGTATTTACAAGGGCATAGCAAAGCTGGCAAGGGTCCCACAAGGAGTCATCAGAATGGGGAAGGAACCCCTAGTCCATCCACTGGAGCAAGAGAACCAAGAGATCAGGCTCTCTGTTGTGCTCAGCCTAGTGTCTGGCACATGGGAATAGGCACAAAGGTTAGCCTGGAGAAGAGGCTGATGGGAAACTGGTTAATTGATCTCCAAGCAGCAGAATGACTGTGATGGAGTATAAAGAAGAGATGGTTAGAGACAGGTCCTGGGACCACAAGTAGACTCTGTAAGAGGACAAATTTCAATTCCACATGGGGACTATGGGGGGGGGCAGTGAGCTTACATTAAGCATTTGCAGTGTGTCTGGGTTCTGAAGAAAAACAGCTAAGTCCTCGCTGAGAGGTTGTAAAGGGTAGGGAGAGAACCCAGTGGCTGGAGCCAGACAGCCTGGGTCCAAAATTTGCCTCTGCCACTAACCAGCTGTATGGTCTTGGGAGAGTTACTTCCCATCTCTGAGTCTGTTTCCTCATCAATAAACTAGGGGCAATGATGTTATTGAACTTGGGAGTAGCTGTAAGAATTAGCATCATAGACATATATATATATCAATCCCAGAACAAAGCCTGGCACAGAGTAAGTGTTTAGTAATTGCTTTGTGAGTGTTGGCCAGTATCATTACTTTCCCTTGGTCTCAAGCTACTTGGTTTCATCTAATCTTTGTAATGATCCTCTGAGAGGTATCATTTTCATCTCCATTTTCCAGATGGGGAAACTGAGGTCCATGCACTTGTCTTGAAAGTGGCAGTATAAGAACTTGAGCCCAGTGCTGCCTTCTTGGAAGCCTGCACTCCTAACAATTGCAGGGCTCCTATCATCTCCCCAAGGGGGAACCCTGCTATGCCACCATTTCCCAGCCTAGGAGGCAGATGCCCAGAATGAAAAAGGTCATGCACAACTCTATGTCTCAGAGCCGTCCAGAGGCAGAGCTCAGGTTTTGCTCCAAAGCCCACAGGCTTGCTTTCCACTGCACACACCTGCTAAGCACGAGTGCCACTGAGGGTAGAATGGGCCACCTGTCTGCCTGTCGCTGGACCAGCACAGGGAGAAATGCTGCTGAGGCTCAAGATGGCACACAGGCTCTTCCACAGCCTGAGGGTGGATGGTCACGTGAGGTGATGAGCGTTGAGCTCTCCAGAAGGTGGCAATGCAACGCGTGCAACAGAAGTGAGAAAGCACGCAGCCCTTGCTCCTGCTGCCACAGCCAGCTGGGGCCAGAAGAGCCCAGAGTCCCCCTGATCAGGGAGCAGGACGTCCCCTCAGTGGTCCAGACAATACCTCGCCCACCCTTCTCTCCCCTGTCTCTGTCTGGGTTTCTGTCCCTCCGCCCCTTCCCTTTGTCTCCCGTCCTCCTTCCCTCCCTTTCAAGAAAATGAATCATGCCCCACTCGCCAGCAGCACACCACCAGGATGAGTAATTATTCCTCCATCTTCCTTATCTATTCCCTGGAGTTTTGCTTACTTTTGGCCAAAAAATAGTCAAAGACACGTGGTGTCCAGAGTAAGTTACAGAGTTTAATTTCTCTGCATGAAAATGTGTAGTATTCTAAAGGTCATCTTATATATATATATAAAAAAATCCTGGATCAGTGCAATGCCACGTCAGCTCAATTGCTGTGTCAACGTAAGAAGCCAGGGCAAAAATAGATAATCTAAGAGTTATTTGCTCGTCCGTGTGAGACATAAGCTATTTATCTTTTCTGGAATTGAGTTAAAACTACTCCCAAGCCATTTTAGAGAAGGATACTGATATAAAGGATGGAATAAGAGATAATAATAGGAAGTTGTGCTGGCTTCAGGGTTTCTTAAATAGAGCCTCGATGAACTGGAGGAGTCTGAAGAGATCTGGCTTTCATCCAGACAAATAATACATCTATTCATTCTTCTTCCTTTCATTCATTCAGGATGAAGGGTTTACTCTATTCCATAGCCAGAAAATAGAAAGAAGACATAAACAGACACTGACAGGCAATGGGGACACGTCTCTGTTCTTCTGGAACTCCGGGTCCAGGGAAGGACAAGGCAGGTAAACAGGAGTTAGGATGGAGCGGGGGGAATGCTGTGATGAAGGCATGTGGGGAGCATGGGGGCCTGCAGAGGGGCCGTGTGCTGGCATTGTGTGAAGCCCTGGGGCTGTGGACATCGCCCCAGGCAGGCTTAGACTCAGAGTGACTGATGGCACATGGGGTTCAGCTGAGCAAACCCAGTCCTGTGGGTATGGTCCTCAGAACGCCCTGTGGCCAGGGTGGGCTTTAGAGATAGGGAAGAAGACCATCTGGAGAGTGGCGGCAGAGCCACAGACGTGGACATGCGCAGAGCTTTTTGAGGGACTGAACGAGTGCTGGGGTGACCCTAGCAGGAGTTCACTTAGTGGAGTAGCAGGGGAAGGAGCTGGTGAGGATGTGGGGCTGGGGATCCTCGGGAGGGATTCTGAGCCGAGAGCTGCGGGGGCAGAGTGGCCATCTGTGGGGCTTTGAGCAGATCACTATAGAGGCTGGTTCCAGCCTGGGAAACGTAAGCCTGAGCAGGTGGGAGGCTTGCACTGTTCTCCATCTGTTGAGGAAGGGTCACATAAGTACCACCTGGCTTCCTGGTGGGTGACAGCATCTGGGAGGCAGAGAGCCTGTCTCTGGGGCAAGATACTTGATTGGGCCCGACCATGATTTATTCAGCAGCAACAGACACCTGCAGCCTGAGGTCAGCGCTGGCCTTGGTCGTTCTCCAGGACTCGATCTGGGTGCATGTACCTGTCTCTTTGGAAGACCAGGGCATGGGGTGGGGGCTGGTGGGGAGACAGAGGCCAGCCCAGAAGGAGTAGCCTCCTCCATCTTTAGCTGAATGGGGGTAGGGGTGGGGAAGAGGACGTGTCCGGCTCACCCTGAGTGAGCACCGCCTGCTCCAAGGGTCGCTGGTCCGGTTCTGTCCCCCAGGTGTTCTTCTAGGCTCACCATGAGATTCACCATCCCAAGTGATCCCAGTAACACCACCTAGTAATCCCAGACGGAACTCACTGCCCCCAACATTGTGCAGACCCCACTCACATTGTATGTGTGCATACATGCACGCGCTGTGTGCTTGCAAACTACAGGTGTGCTGTGTTTTTCATAAATCCCAGCTAGCATGATATTGGGCTTCCCTGGTGGCTCAGCTGGTAAAGAATCTGCCCCACAATATAGGAGACCTGGGTTCGATCCCTGGGTTGGGAAGATCCCCTAGAGAAGCGAACGGCTACCCACCCCAGTATTCTGGACTGTTCCATTATGTTAATATAGACTGAGAAATGGTAAACTGTCACTAATAAGACCTAGTTAGTATTTGCAGGTCATTCTGTATTTTTCCAGAACCTGCTCACATCTATATTTTCCTCATTGGTCTCATTGTAATCCTGAGAGGTAGAGAGGGCAGGTCGTAGGTGGCCCAGAGGTCACCCAGTTAGTTAGTGACTGAACCAGAAGAAGCCAAACCTGCTTGACTCCATGTCCCTAGTGCAGTTTAAACAGACAAAGATCTCTCATTATCTGCCCTTAGAGGCATAGCAAGTACTTTTCCAGGTCATCCTACCAATTTTTAACACTGCCAATTTAATGACCATTTTGTTTAAAAAATTGCTTTTATCCAGCTAATGGTTTAATCGGGTGGCTCAGACAGTAAAGTCTTCCCTGGTGGCTCAGACGGTAAAGAATGTGGTCTCTGCAATGCAGGAGACCTGGGTTTGATTCCTGGGTTGGGAAGATCCCGTGGAGAAGGAAATGGCAACCCACACTTCAGTATTCTTGCCTGGAGAACCCCCATGGACAGAGGACCCCGGCAGGCTACCATCCATGGGGGTCACATAGAGTCGGACACGATGGAGCGGTTAAACACAGCACAATGGTTTACTACTTTGGCCACCTGATATGAAGAGCCAACTCACTGGAAAAGACCCTGATGCTGGAAAGATTGAGGACATGAGGAGAAGGGGGCAACAGAGGGTGAGATGGTTGGATGGCATCATCGACTCAATGGACATGAGATCGAGCAAACTCCAGGAGATAGTGAAGGACAGGGAAGCCTAGTGTGCTGCAGTCCATGGAATCACAGGGTGGGACATGACTGAGCGACTGAACAACAAATGGCTTAATAGTAACATGGATACTCAATAGCCAGTCATGTCAGGATTAGCCATGCAAAGCTGATATTGGTCAAAGTTTGATTTTTCACTGTGCACACCAAAACCTAACACTGTTTCCCTCCCTGTGTCCCACCCTCCTGGGATGTGTGGCCATGAAGCCAGAGGCTAGCCAGTGTCAGGCCTCTCCCCAGCCCAGCTGGCCACTCAGGAAGGGCCACTCACTCCCTAATGATGATAAACTCCTCCTCCTTGACACGCACACATTTCTTTATTAAAGCAGACCCTAAGCTAACCACTTTGCAGGTACCATCTCAATGAATCACAACAGAACTATAAAGTAGCTATCAGTATTATTCCCATTTTGCAGATGGGGAAACTGAGGTTCAGAGAGGCCCAGTGATGTACTGAACAGTTACACAAGTCAGGAGAAGGGGTGCTGAGAGCCACACCCGGGCTATTTGTCCCCAGCTTCTGAGAGGGTAATCATTAAGCTCTATTGTCTCCCTCTACTCCAGCTTTTCTGCCAGAGCAGGGCTCCTCCTCCACTGCCAGGACCCCAGGTGGGAGGACCATGGACTTGGGAAGTGTGCCTGGAGGGAGGGTGAGTTCTGATTTGCAGCAGTGGCCACCCAAGGCCAGGGCAACTGGGCGATTAACCTACATTAGGCTCCCCGTCACGGCTGCTCCCTCCAGCTCCTAGTTAGAGTCCTTAATTATGAACTAACAGTGGTTCCCAAGTGGAGGAGATGGGAGGGATGGGTGGCAGAGCGAGTGTGCAGATGGCCCTTCTGGCGAGCGTGGGCTTCATCTGGTCTTTATGTAAGAGTGGCTCTGCTTCCCAGATCCCCTTCGAGGCAGACGTTTAAACACTTGTTTTGTGTTTATGATACAGAGGAAGAAATTAAAAGGCCCCCAGGGGACAATGAGGAAGAAAAAAATAGAAAAAACCAGGAGTGACTCTGAGGGCTTCTCAGGCAAGATGGAGAGAGAAAGCAGGTCTGGGACTGGTTTCAGGATGACAGTGGGCAGGTGGCTTCCCTGGGCTTGGGTGGTGAGATCCAGGATTCCACGGTCACGAGCAGAGAGGAGGGCGTTTCTCCCTCTGCAGACACAACAGGACCAGAGCATGGTGATATTGAGGGCCTGCTGTGTGCTGAGCACTGTGCCAGCTCTTCTGGATTCTCTCAGCATCCCCCTTTTACAGATGGGGAAACTGAGGCTTGGGGAGGCTCAGTGACTTGGCCAGCATCAGGTTGTCTGACATCTAGACTGCTGGAAGGGGCTGAGATGTCTTCACCCATTCAATCCTGCCTCTTGCAGAAACCTCTCCACACAACCCAGCCTCACCACATAGGCCTCTTTACCCTGAACTTCTGGACAGCACAGCTTCCAAACCAGATGTCTTCCTGCTGTTGTCTTTGAACTGCTCCTAGTTTCCTGGAGTCTATTGCAAGAGGCCCCAGCGGCCATCACTCCAAGTCACCATTAGGCTTTTATTTTTTTATTTAGAAAATAACTCTATTGATTTATTTTTGGCTGTGCTGGGTCTTCATCGCAGCGAGCAGAGGCCCCTCTCCAGCGGCAGGGCACGGGCTTCTCATTGTGGTGGCTTCTCTTGCAGAGCCCAGGCTCTAAGGCGCTTGGGCTTCAGTAGTCGTATCACACGGGCTCAGTAGTCGCCACTCCCAGGTTCTAGAGCGCAGGCTCAGTGGTTGTGGTACATGGGCTTAGTTGTTCCGTGGTAGGCGGGATCTTCCCAGATCAGGGATGGAACCTGTGTCTCCCGAGTTGGCAGGTGGATTCTTTACCACTGAGCCACTAGAGGAGCCCTCCCAGTGGGCTTTTATATTTTCTCTAAGGCCAGAGGTCCCCAACCTCTGGGATCTAACGCCTTACGATCTGAGGTGGAGCTGACATAATGATAATAGAAATAAAGTGCATGATAAATGTAATGCACTAGAATCACCTCGTGGGACACTACAGCTTTCACGGAGGTCCATGCCTGTTGCGTGGGAGCGCCGTGGGAGAGCATTTTAAAATCTGCCAGGAGGAGCAAGACCTGAGGCAGGGCCAAGGCAGGGAGGCACTGGGCTACGAATCAGGCTTGATTCTAGTTTCAGCTCAGTCCTCAGCTCACTGTGTGACCTTGGACACCCCATCACCCTCGCCATTCTGGACCTTAGTTTCTTCTGTAAGAAGAGCTGGTGACTGTATACCCTGGCACTCTCCCATGTGGTGCTCCTGCCAAGTCTGAGTGGGCCCAGCTGTGCTCGCCCAAAGGGTATAGACAAGAGAAAAGAAACCTTGGTGCAGCCCACTAGGAGATTCTCATTCCCTGTTCGGGCAAGCATTCAGGCAGAGGTGGGGATGGCTTAGAGCTGCAGTCCCCAACCTTTTTGGCACCAGGGACTGGTTTTGTGGAAGACAATTTTTCCATGGATCCGGGGGTGAGGGGTTGGGGGGGGGGGGGCGGTAATTGGTTTCCAGATGATTCAAGCGCATTACAGCAGAAAGCTGGAAGAAGCCTAGACCTCTGGCCCTGTGGATCAGCTCCTTCACCTCCAGAAATTATTTACCTGAGTAGGAAATAAACTCTCTGCTGTAACCCACTTTTATTTTGGATTTTTGGTGGCTTAGTTTAATAACCCTAATCTTAGTGACGCAGCCTTGGATGGGAAGAGGAGAAAGTGTCTAGGAGACTTGCTTTTCTGCACAGCATGAGATGCTCCCACGGCCCCTCAAAGAGGCAGAGGCTGCAGCCATCATGTGTCTGGATCTAAGCTGTGGAATGGGACAGGACCTGCTGGCCTGGTGGCTAAACTGGATATCGTAGCAGTCATTGGATATCCACTCAATCATTTACCGTTTCATTCATGTACTCAACCACCCCACCATTCTCTCATGAAGTTCATTCACTCATCTATGAATCCAATAAAACATCATAGCAGGCAGGGACCCCCAGGCTGGGAAGCGAGTCTGAGCTGGGCAGGGAAACATTGAAGCTGCTTCTGGGGACTAGCAGCCTACCCATCTCTGAGCTCCAGCTCTTGGCTCCGATTGGTGGCATCTCTGAAAAGTGGTCACATTCCAGGAGTGTGCAGTTCCTGGGGGAAGGGCATAGTGACAAACATGTTGCGGGGCGGTCCCTCATTCTTCCTGTGAGAGAAGAATAAGACAGCAGGGCGAAGGTCTCTGTAAGCACAGCTGCACATTCATGATGTCATGAGAGGGGATGGGTATATTAGCAAGTGGAGGGTTCACCTACCTTGCAGCCTCTGAAAAATCTTTAAGACACCTTTGCTTAGAACACAATGTTAAGAATATTCTAGAAAACAGTCAGCAACTCATAGGCCTTGTACGTTTTTTCCAAAATTGAGGCAGGATCCCAGGGGAGGGAGGGCTTAAAAAGATCCCAGAATTTGAGGCGGAGTAAGTCGGGAGAAGGAACGGAGAGGCAGGAGGGACCCACAGGCACTCTTCTGAGGCATCTTTGATACTAAACAAAGTGACCTGGTGGGGGAAATAAGGATTCACTGGATATTCATGGTTGGCCCAGAATAAATCAGTTTTCTTTCTGCTATTTGATGGGCCTGTATATCTTTGCAGACACTGTGGTCAAAATTGAGGCTTGAGAGAAGACAAAAAGCAAATGGATCTATTTCTGTTGTCTTTTGTTATGTAACAGACTATCCCAAAAGTTGGGGCTTAAAATAACAATGGTTTTGTGATTCTTCTTGCTCCTCTGGTAGGCTGGACACGGCTCACGTGGATGAGACAAGAGAAGTACCCAGTGCCGACAAGACAGGGAAGGGACTGGACATGCAGGCAGCCGCATTCAGCTTGTGGCCTGAAGGATCTAGAAGGGTGTGTCACATAGCCTTTCATCCTCCACATGACTTTTCTCACCCCCTGGTTTCTCCTTCCCCCAGGGCAGCCTGGATTTCCTTACTACATGGTGGCTGGATTCTGAGACAGTGAAAGCAGAAGCTTCCAGGCCCAGAAGTGGCATGGTGACACTTCTGCCATATTGTCTTGGTCAAAGCAAGTCCCCCAGACTCCAATAGGGAGGAAATAGACTCCACTTCTCCCCGAGAAGAACTGTGAGTGGCCATACTTACAGGCAAACTTCTGCAAGAAGTTGGTAGGGATCATAGAATCCAGATGGACTGTAAGATGTGAAGTACAACAAATTTGGCTTATGCACAACTTTACAGAAGCACATTTGGTGTGCAGAGTGAGGCTCATGGTTCATCTGCATGGGGCTGAAGCTGAGGTTCTACACGGCCGGTTTGGCTTGGCTTGGCTTCTACTACCCTGCTTTCCTCTTCTTCAAACAGCCCCATCAGCAGGAGACCACTAAAGCAAAGAGAAATACACCAAGGCCAAGGTCATTAGCATCCCGGAACACTGGATTCTATTTCTGGCAGATCCGAGGTAGTTGGCAAACCTCTACCCCCTGCTTCCCAGCTCAGCACTCAGAGGTAATGAGCTCACTGTATTATGTGGCATTAGAAGTGCCGGGTACCAACCAGGAGAGGAAATAGACTCCCCACTCTCCACGAGCATCAGTCTGCACCTGGGGCTTGGGGTTCAGCTCCGGGCTCAGGGAAAGGCAACTCACATTGATTGAGTGCCTACTGTTTGCCAAATGCTGCTCAGCACGTCCGGCCCCTCCTTTTCTCCTGAGCTTCATCTTGTACTATTTTCCCTCTCCTGGCTTTCCTGCCAAACTGAGTGTATTTCTGTTCTTCCACTGGGCGACTCTTTCTCTTCCTTTGCATGTCCTATTTCCTCTGCTTGAAACTCTCTCTGGTCAACCTCAGTGCATTCCACAAATCGCAGTCTCTCTCCAGGCTACTAGCCAGGTGTTCTCTAAGTGTCTGTTGAATGACTGAATGATGGCGTGAGTGACTCCTCATAACAGCCCATTTGACAGATGAGGAAGCTGAGGCAGACACCATCAAGCAGAGAACTAGCTGATCCAAGGTTGAAATACAGCAAGAGGCAGTGCCAGAATTTAAATCCAAGATCATTTGGTGGCCAAGCTTGTTTCCTTTCTACCACACCTGGCTCAAGAGTTGAATGAAGGGGTGGACAGTGATAGGGAGTGGGGAGTGGGTGCCAGTGGAAAAAGTGAGAACTCAGGCACCTCTCTGCCCCATTACTCACAGGGAGTAATGCTAGAATCAGAGGTGAAACCTGGGCGCACAGTGTTTGGCTGAGTTTTTGTGAGTTTGGCCTCCTGTAATTTCTCTTGAGTTGAGGGTTTAAAGGCTCTTCTCTGTAGATGAGAGGTGCTAGACCAGCAATGCTAGAATCAGAGGTGAAACCTGGTCGCACAGTGTTTGGCTGAGTTTTTGTGAGTTTGGCCTCCCGTAATCTCTCTTGAGTTGAGGGTTTAAAGGCTCTTCTCTGTAAACGAGCAGTGCTAGGCCAGCAGCCCCGTTGGCTGTCAGGATCCAGAAAGCCATGGTAACTCCCAAAGTCTTTGGCACCCTCTGGTTAAAGGGGCTTCACGTCTCTGAGCCTCAGTCTTCCTTGTTCAGAAAATTAAGGGTTGTTGAAAAGTTAAAGCAGTTAATTGTACAGCATGCTTAGTTAGGCCTGCCCACTCCCAACTTGAGACTCGCCTAAGAGAAGCAACTGATAAATATTAAGCTGGAAGGCCTATTGTTCTTCCATTATCATTGAACCTCTTCCATCTCAACTTTTCTTCTGTGTCATGTTTTGTTCTGTTTTCCAGGGCTGTGAGAGGATCAGATGTGATAGAGGATGGGGAAGACATCAGTGGAGTCCTATCCAAAGGACAAGGCTAAAGGAAGTTGGGTTGCCCTTCTGCTTCCACCTAGACCACACCAAGTCAAGGCTAAGGGGCCCAATAAACATCTGGAGAGGAGCAGAAGTTCCATGAGCTTGGGAGATGATGATGATGATAATGGTAATAGGTATGATAACAGAGATGATGAGTAAGGAGATAATGGAGATGGTAATGGAGGAGATGATGGAGATGGTGATGATGGAGGAGATAATGGAAATGATGATGAAGGAGGAGATAATGGAGATGATGATGGAGGTGATGATGGAGATGGTGATGATGGAGGAGAGGGAGATGACATTGATGATGAAGAAGTGACAGAGATAAGCAGATAATGGTGATGACGATATGATGATGGGCAGATGGGTGAACAGATGAGACAGCTTATAATAGCATGTTCAGGCCAAGCCTTAAGAAAGAAATAAAGGTACCATAGAAAGATCAAAGGACTAATTGTTCAAAGGCCTAGATATTTTTCAGTCCAGGCTCTGCCTCTTACTTTTCAAGTGATTTTGGGCAAGTCATTTGACATCTCTAAGCTTCAGTTCTGTCACCTCTAAAACAGGAACAAAAAGCCTTCCCTGCTTACCTCACTGGGAGCATATGTGGAGAGCAAGGGGACTTAATGCCCGTGCAAGGTCTTCCTCACACACATGTCTTTAAGCCTCAATTTCTTCATTTACAAATGAGGATACTAGTGCCATCCCCACATAGTGATGTGGCCTAGTTAAAATGGGTTCTTTTGTTAGCGGGATTAACCCAGTGCCTGAGAGAAGTGGGGGCTGCATAAACGATCCTTGTTGTGGTTAATGTCTCTGGTTCATTCTAGTTTTTTCTTTTCTGGCCACAGCCTCAGCTTGCCCTGACCTGGTATAATGATCACACCCTCCTGGTCATCACTGCTCCCCAAAAAACTTTCACAAGGGGCTGCCCTCTATGGTTGTGCAGGTTGCTCACTGCTCAAGTGCACTCAGCTAAGGAAATTCAGCTTGTGTTTCTCCCTCCCAAAGCTGTGAGCCTCAGAGAGGGGCTGCCTCTGCCTAGAAGATGTGCCTTTTTCTAAATCTCATGAAAACTATACATGCTAGAAGGCACCTGAATCACGTTATGGTGGGATTTATTCAACTTAGAAATGTGGAATCAGATGGAGCTTCAGAGGGGATCTGACCCAATATTCTTGTTGTAAAAAAAGAAAACTATTCATTCAGTCATTCATTTATTGAACTTTTACTGGATACCTGCTATGTGACAGGGCTCCCCCGTTGCCTCAGTGGTAAAGAGTCCACTTGCAATGCAGGAGCCACAGGAGACACGGGTTTGATCCTAGGGTCAGGAAGATCCCAAGGAGAAGGGTATGGCAACCCATTCCAGTATTCTTGCATGGGGAATCTCACAGACAGAGGAGCCTGACAGGCTACAGTTCATGGGGTGGGTCGCAAAGAGTCAGATACAGCTGGAGTGACTTAGCACACACGCATACTATATAACGAGTAGCACCTCTCCGCTTAGCAGGAGGCAGAAGTGGCCAGGAGAGGAGTAGGGCACAGGATGTGACTGGTCCAACTGTGCTCCTGCTGACCTCTGACCTGGGGGAGACCCCATGTCCTCATTCCTCCACCTCCAGAGCTGTACGGCAGGATCCTGAAATGCCAAGTGGGGCACCAGATTACTATTACTTGCTGTTCTCTGCACTTACTGGCACCTGACCCTGTGCCTTTGATCTGGCTGGGCTTGTACACTGGTAACCCACTGTCCTCTGCTCAAGGCTCAAGGCTAATTTAGATGCCAAGGCCTGCCAGGGCCGGAGACCCACTTAGGGGCTGCGTGGCCCTGGATGGTGCATTCAAGCAGGAAAGAGGAGTCAGAACCTGGCTCTGGGTTTGCCTGTCATTAACATGTGTTGAGTTTGGTCAAGCCACAAACTATCTTTGTTTGCAAGATAAGAAGTCTGAGCCACAGGACATATAAGGTTTTGCCAATTCTAATCTTCTGGTCACTGGTCCTCAGACTTTGGCACGGGAATTGATAGGAGCCGGTTAAAATCAGCCCGAGAGCTTCAGATTTGGTGGATCAGGGGCGGGGCCTGCATTTGTCGCAAGTCCTAGATGCTGTGATTCTGCTAGTCCAGCCACTGCCCTAGCAACTCTGGCTGCACATTAGAATCACCTGGGGGAGCTTTAAACAGTGTGGATATCAGGCCCGAGCCCAGAGCAATTAAATCAGCATCTCCAAGTGGAAGCTTGTGCTTTGTTATCATTTAAAAGCTATGCACCCCCATCACCACCCCGGGTGATTCAGGGATAGAAAACACTGTTCTGGAAAAGTGGCCAAGGATGTGAACGCACACTGATTGGGTAAATGTCTGATTTCCCTTTGAAGAAATGTCTCTGAGATCCCAACTCAGCCCCTTATTGGCTGCCTGGCTTTGAACAGTCTCCCTGAGCCTCCATTTCCCCTCCTGTAAGTGGTAGCTGTTAGGACCAAACTAATCTGCCTCCCCATGTCTGCCCTCCCCTTCCTCTTGTCTCCAAGGAGAACTTGTGCATTTCTTCTGCTCTGAGGCTGTTCAGCTGAGCACAATTCAATAAGCATTTATTAAAAACTCACAGTGTGCAAGATGCTGGCCTTAATGATGTGGGAACACAAAGATGAATCAGGCTCCGTCCGCTCTCCAAGGAGCTCACATGCAAGTAGGGGAGATGAGGCATGTGTCCAAAACATGAGGCAGGATGTGTCACAGGCCAGAGAGGAAGTAACCGTGACAGAGACCACTGTATGCAAGGCCCCGTGGTGGGAGACCCTTTATGGTACGTTCTATGATCCTCCCAATAATCCATGAGGTAGCTTAAGCATAACACCCACTTTACAGATGAAGGAACTGAGGGTTAAAGGACTGGCCAGTTACCCAGGGTGCAAGAGCCAGGGTTTGTTGCCACAGGAGCCCAGAGCAGGATAAGATTCACACCATGAGAAAGGCAAGGAGGCTTTGTCAGAAGAGGTGTGGACACTGTGGTTTGAAGGATGTGTAGAAGTTCAAAGAGTAGATAGGAAAAAAAAAAGGTAGATAGAGAAAAAGGTAGAAGGATTAGCATCACAAAGGACTGGAGGAGAGGAATCCAAGCTTCTTGAGGGACCCAGAAGTAGTCTGATTGGCTGAAATTCAGGCTAATGGTGAGGCATAGTGGGAATCAGATCCCGGTTGGAGGCCTTATGTACTGGGCTAAGGGGTTTAGATTTTATATCTCAAGAAGTAGGGAGCCATTGAAAATTCTTGAGCAAGGGATGGCATTTTTAGGAAAAGATGAAAGTGGTCATGGGTTATGAGAGAGGGAGGGTGATAAGAGAGCCCAGTAAGGAAAGAGATGGCTATGATAAGTGGTCCATGTGAGACAGTAGTGCAAACGGGGGGTGGTGGGGGCAAGGAAGCCTAGGAAAGTGAGCACACGCAGAAGGTGTCCTGTTGCCACGTGAAGCTTCCTTGGGCATCCATTCCTTGTGTGCACCTGTTTATTGCCTGAGCCGCTCTGCACTGGTTGGGGGGCGAGTGGCAGGGGCAGGTGGGGCCCCACAGCTCTGTATACAGCTCCCCTCAAGATGGGGACATGGTCAGTGGAGCATGACCCACTCATGGTAGAGAACTGGGCTGAAGCAGCAGGTAATGGGTTCCTGGGCCAGGTTAAAGCTGGCCACCTGCCATGTTTCCAGGATGGGGGTGAAGGAACCAGCCCCATGGCCTAAGTCCTCCTGACCCGAGCTATCCAGGTGGAACGTACCACCCTGCCCACCTCCTGCTGCAAAGTTCACAGCCAGCTCAAGGCTCACAGCCTCTGTGCATCAAGCTGAGCACAAACCCTCCTGGGCTAAGCCAGTTCCTAGAAGCAAAGTCTAGGTAAGGAAAGAGCACTGGGCTGGGATTCTGCCACTTGCCAGCTGGGTGGTCTTGAGTATGTCCCCAAAGCCTTTCTGAGGTCTATATATTCCACATCCTCCGGATAGGGGACTGATCACAGTCAAGGAGTTTGTAAGTGGTGAGTCCTCCATCTAGTCCCTCCACCTCCATCTACCCCATCTTCCTTCACTTCCCTCAGGAATCTGAAGACCACAGAGACCAGAAGAGCAAACCACTATTTACAGTCAAAGGCCAAGACCATCTGTACACTTGTCACTCTGTGGACCTAGCATAGCATACCCATTTTATAGATGACATAACCAAGCCCAGGTAATTTCCACAACTGGCCCAATTGGGCTCAAATATTTGAGCAGACATAGAGGCAGACTGAACACTAATGTCTCACCCAAAGGAGCTGGACCCTCAGCTTGGTTCCCCCCAGACCCCTCTGCCTCTCATGAGGTCTGAGGGCAGACTGGCAGACATCCCCCAGGTCCAGGGTTCTGGAAGCGAGGCTATAGGTCCCTGGCTGATACAAATGATGGTTGGACAGACACAGAACTGCATCCCTTCATTGTCCCTATACCTCATCACACAGAACATTTTTTAAGTCTCCTGATAACACTGGAGGAGAACATCACTGTTGGGGGCTGCTGCTGCTGCTAAGTCGCTTCAGTCGTGTCCGACTCTGTGCGACCATAGACAGCAGCCCACCAGCCTCCCATGTCCCTGGGATTCTCCAGGCAAGAAGGTCTTTAACACCTCTCCCAAGCTGGCCCACCTCCCTTTTACACTGAGGGCACATCTCAAGCCTTGGAAGGCTGGTTTCCTGCTAGAATTTAATAACCTTGGTTTGTTTCCCTTGTGTTTATTTTTGTTCTTATCTTCTATTTATGGCGAGTGATACTGGTTTCCCATTTAAGGCAATGATATAACAATTCTCCAGAAAACGTGTTTGGGGCAAGGAAGGGAGGAGTGGGTCGTGGAGCCAAAGACAATTCTAAGTAATAAAGATTGATATCTGCCCTGGTTCAAGGTGGGGAGAAGCGAAGAAAGACAGAGGTGCTGCCCAAGAGCACTCAGTATAGTATGTCCCCAGACCTGCGTGTCGCGCAGATCTCCATTCAGGCGCGCTTAGGCCAAGGTGACTCCGTGGCCCCTCCTGACGGCACGTGCGCGGCCCATGTGTCATCCTGCGGGGTCCCGCGGGCCCGGCGACCTAGGGAGGAAAGCGTTGGCTCGGGGCAGGCAGGCCGGGCGCCCTGGAGGGCCCCTGGGGTTTTCGGCGGAGGAGGAGGGCGCGGGAGCCGTGGCGCGCGGGTTGCCACCTGACCGGGAGCGAGCGGCTGGGGTCCCCGGCCAACCTGCAGCGGAATCCTGGCGGGTCACCTGCGGCCGGGGCAGTGTGCGTGTGAGTGCGTGCGCAGACGTCAGCCTCCCAGGCCCGCTCCGCCTTCCGCTCACCGCGCGCACCCCGCGCCCCCTGCCGCCCCCACCCTCAGCTCCCCGGCCCCACGCGCCGGGGCACGCGGAGCGCCAGACTGCGGCGCCCGGGCGGCCGCGGGCGGGGCCGCGGGGCGGGGCCAAGCCGCGGGGCTCGCCACCATTGGTTGAGCGCAGCACCCGGGGCGGGGCGTCGGGCGAAGGCGGGTGGGCGCGCTCGCGGAGGCAGAGGCGGGCGCCGGGCTGCGGGACTGGCTGCTCTCTTGCCGCGGAGAGGGCGAGCGGGAGCCGCTCGACGGGTCCACGGAGAAGCGCTCGCAGAGGCGGCGAAAGGCGTCCAGGCCTAAGCTGGGCTTCTGCCGCTGGAACCGCCATCTGGAGCTTGGGCTCCGATCACTTTTCGGAGGAACCGTTGACCTCGCCCTGCGGGAAGAAGAGGGGCGTCCGCCTCCAGGAGCAGGAAAGAGGGAGGAGCCAGGGCCCCGCAGAAAGTTCGCCTCCTCTGGGGGACCGAGGGGAAGAAGTGGGAGGAGGAGCCTGTTTAACTCAGAGCTGCGAAATCTTAGGGCGGCGTTCAAGGCCCCCTCCCACCCGGGCGCGCAGCAGAGTGCCCTGCTCTTCTTTCAGCCGCTGGCTTCGCCTCGCAGGGAAAAAGAGCATACCCTCGGCGCCGGGGGAGCGGCAGAGCTCAGGTCGAGGCCGAGCCGGGCAGGCACCCTCCACCCGAGCGATCCCCTTTGGAGCGGGCGGAGTAGGTGGCATAGGCAGTCGGGAGGATAGGTTCGCCCACCCCGGACACGCACATACGCACGCACCCGCAGTCACTTCCAAGGGACCCTCCAGGAGTCTCTAAGGACCAGGAGTCACCCCTTCTGCCCTCGCCCCCCAATCCCGGAGCCCCAAGCGGGGACCCCTGGATCGGACGTCCCCACGCTTCCGGGCACCTGGCTCAGCAGGAGTCCCCCGGGTCCGGGCAGGGCAGGGCCGGCGACGGCGAGCCGGAGCCCGCCCAGCGCCCGGGCCCCGCCGAGGCCTCGGAACCCACTCATGGGGCACCGGCTCCCCGTGTCCCCTCGCCTGGCCGCGCCCAGCCCGGCGCCCCGAGACACGCAGAGGAGGATCCCGGCGCAGTAACCCAGGAGCCGCCGCAGCCCCTGGAAGCCTCGGCTGACGGAAAGGAAGGCTGCTCCCCGCACCTCCAGGCCCTTCCAGGCATCCCTCTGAGCCGCGCCAGAGGCCCGGCCCGCCATTCCCAGGTAGGAGGGAGACACCCCAACAGAACCAGGGAGGCGGGGAAGCCGGGGAGAAAGGTTTGAAGCTTTGGGGGAGAGGGTTAGGTGAAGCCTTACAGGAAGTGGAAAAGTCAAACTGATTGAGCCTGTTATATACCAGCATCACCGGGCAACTTCACTTACCTAGTTGAGCACCTACTGTGTGTCAGGCTGGATGCTTATCCCAGGGAAGAAAGACTTAACTGAGTTTTTATTTAAAGAGATCTGGAGTAGCAGCCTGTTTGAATATAAGGAAACTGAGGCTTAGAGAGGAAGAGGAACTTCCTTTCTCCAAACACTTCCCTCCTCCTTCCGAAGCTGGCTTCAGCCTGCAAACCTGGCTGAGGGTGGGGCTGGGGTGAGGCCAGCTGGTGGTGGCCTTGGTGAGGACCTGCTCTGAGAGAGCTTAAGGAGCGCCTTCTTGTTTAGGGTTCTTTGAGCTTTGGGGGGAATTGGTGCAAGGAGTGAGTTTCCTGGGCAATCCCCTTCCCAAGATGGGTTTTCTGTGCTCAGCTGGCCAGAGGGCCTCCAAGCACCTCTGCAGGGTTCTGTCCTCCCTGTGGCCCCAGCCCTGGGAAGATGATGAAGGGTGTAGTCCTGGACCTCAGGGGAGGTGGGAGGCTGTGCTGTGAAGGGGCAGCCAGGTTAGAAGCTCATGATTCAGGTTTCTTCTGGCATCAGAGGGACACGATGGGGTCCCCCAAGACCTCTGCCTGCACTCCAGTCCCTCCGCACCTGACTGCTCCAGGCAGCCCCTTGACTGCCGAGAGGAAGTGTCACAGAGAAAGGAACCTGTTTGCTGTGTGCCAGGAGCTGTGTGAGCCTCTTGGCTTCTCATTGAGCTCTCAGGGCCACGCTGTGGGTTTGTTTCTACCATTTGATAGATGACCAATCCCACTAGGTCTGGTCATTTGCCCAGGGCGACTGGACTGGTGAGAGGCAGATGTGGTCTGCCTCCTTTCTGCCACCTCAAGGGTGGTGAGATTGGCTTTGCAAAGCACCCATGACTCCCCTCAGTGGGGGCATGGAGACCAGTGAATATGTGTGTGTGCCCAGAGTCTGGGATGTGCCCTAATGGTGGAGGCTTAGGGTGTGTGGGAGGGAGGGAAGGACGGAGGGCTCAGGGTATCATAAGGAGGAGGATGTGGCCGGACTCTCATCTTCTGCTCTTGCCCTTCTGACCCTTCCATCTTCCAGGCAGGCCCTGGGAGAGGGGCTCGAGGGAGAAGAAGGGGTGAACCCACAGACGCATGGGGCGGAAGCTGCCTGCTCAAGGTCTGGGGGGGGGGGGTCCTGGGCAGCGTGCTTGCCCCCAGCTATCTGCGGCAAGAGACAGAGGGAATTAGAATAGACCTCCAGGCTCATTCCCCCAACCCAACGCCAGCTGAGGCTTCACTGAGTCAGACACTGTTTTGAAAAAGCCTGATTTTGGCCAGGAGGTGGGTTTTTATAGAGGTAAAAGCCCAGACTTTGGAGCCAACAGCCTGATTCTAATCCTGGCCCGACCAGTCATCTGTGTAAACTGGGGCAAGTGACTCAGCCTCTCTGACCTCCCATGTCCCCACGGGTCCAGCAGGTTGATGGTGGGCCCCTCTTCATGGGACTGCCGTGAATTCACTGGGATAAGGCACACAGGCACCCAGCATGATGGAGACCTGCCGGGCTGGGGTGACCATTCCCCCAGCATGGCGCCACCACCTCTGCTCCAGGCCCTTCTGCCTCCCAGGTGCCCATAGCAAGACCCTGGGCTGAGTCACAGAGCTTGCATTCGGGTACCCATGTGCTACTGGTGGCTCCCATTATCCATTCTCTGGGCCTCCAGGGGGGAAATCTACGTTCTCCAAGGGCCCTTTGAACTCTGACCCCTGCCTGCTTCTCCCTGTAGGGTCAGCATGGCTGAGGATGGAGAGAGGGGAACAGGAAGTGGAGGAGGAGAGAAGCTGTGCCCACAGCACGCCCACAGAGCCTCTTCTAGGGGAGGAGAAGGGAAGAAGGACACGGGGATGGGGGACGGAGCCCATGGAAGTGCTGTCACCTGACGGCCAGGTGTTTGGGTGCTTCACACAGCCCCACGTTGGCTGGGGCCATGTGCAGACTCGCAGTCTTCTCTCGGAGATGAAAGCCACAGATTTTTTTCTCCTTTGCCCTTTTCTGACCCCCTGCCTCCTCTCTCTGACTTCCTCACGTCTATTCAGTCTCTGATGTTAACACGTCTAATACCAAGAACTCTGAGCTAGAGGCTGGGGCAGGCAGTGATGGAGACATACCATCCCTGGGGGCTGCCAGCCTTCTTCTCTCTCTGTAGACAGAGATGACCAGCAGCAGAGTCAAATTCCCAGCAGAGGGACCTGGGGAGGAGTCCTGGTGTGGGGCCTCTTCCCCCCAATCCCAGCCTCCGTTGAAGACCCAGGCTGGCTCTCTCCCAGCCTGGGAGGAGATTGAAGAGTTCAGTGCTGTTGGCTTGCAGCTTCCTCTCCCTTACTGCCCACCCAGGTGTGTGCTCAGTTCACAGCAACCCACCTCAGTGTAGCTCCTGGGCCAGCTAGACAGGGTGGAGGTGGAGGGAGAAGACCCCAGAAGGAAGCTCTGAATGAATTCCGAAAAGGAGAGCCATTTGCTTCTTTCACACACAGGTCATTTATTGAGCACCTGCTGTGTCCATGGCATTGAAATATGAAACCTTGCGGTATAAGCTCAAAGTTGGTTTCAGGCACAAATTGGGTGGGGGTATGTAGGAGTTATATGTTTGGAGTCACAATCCTGGCCCCCTTATTAACTAAAAAGGCCAGTCGTGTAGACTTTTAAGCATCAGGTCCTTATTTGTGAAACACGGAAGGGAATGCATACTTCATAGAAAGGTGGTAAGGGGAACCCCAAGGAACGGGGCAGACTGCCTGAGATTGAAGCCCTGCTTGGCTGGTTACTGGCTGTGTAACCATGAGCAAGGTACTGAACTTCTCTGTGTTGCTTCAGTTTCCTCATCTGTGAATTGGGGTAACCACCTACCTTCTGGGGATCCTGAAGGATGAAGTGGGTTAGTACACATTCAACTTAGAGCGCTCTGCATATATTAACTGCAAAATAAATGTCAGCTGTGATTATTGTTCTATACTTAGCACAGTGCTTGGCACACTGCAGGGCTTGGTTACTGCTGATTGTCATCACAGCTCCAGGGTCAGCAGTATGCTGAGCTGGCTTATTGTGTGCGACCCTTTGCAGTTCATTCATTGAGATCATCTTGGGAGCTTGGAATCGGCCATGGTGGGAGTATTTCACCATGAAATTGACAAACGCTGCCAATCAGAGCTTTTATGAAGGTCTTTTAAAGAAACCGCTTTACTGCACGGTGGCTCTCAACTGGGCAAGGCGATGGTACTGAGCAGGTTGTGTGCAGTGGCAGCTCACTCAGCATTCTTGCCTGGAGAATTCCATGGATGGAGGAGCCTGGTGGGCTACAGCCCATGGAGTCACAAAAGAGTCGGACATGGCTGAGCAACTTCACCCTCTTGGTGGGGTGGGAGGCAGAGGAGCCTTCTGAGAGGAGGGGACATTTGAGCCAGACCCTGATAAATGGAAGAGGGGTTCTGGGGGAGGGGCTGGCATGAGTTGAGGGCTGGTCCCAGCAGAGCTCAAGCTCACTAGGGGTTCCAAATTGGGAAGAATTCTGGTGGGTGCTGAGAGAGGAAAAAGGAGGGTGGCTGGGCTATAAATGGCCTTTGGGTGGGCCTGATGGAGCCCCTGGAAGTTACTTATCTCTAATTGGGCTTTGGAGCTTGGATCCATTTCGGCCTCTCCCACAAGGTCAAGAGGTTCCTGTAGAAAGTTTTGGGTATATCCCAGAACCATAAACCCTTGGAGCTATGAGGGACCTGAGTCATTCTTGTGTCATTTTCTCTGACCTGCATCCCATAGTCCAGGCAAACTCCCAGGACCTGAAGGTTGAAAAAACTGCTGGGCAGCCCCGTCCCTGGGCATGGAAGATGTGGTCTGGACCTGACCTTTCTCTTCTTTCTGGGAAGGCCAAATGGCCATGGCACCCCCTTGCTTAAGAAATGCTCTCTAAAACCTTCCCCATGCCATGTCCCAGAGTCACAGGCTCCCAGGAAGCCAGAACTGCAAAGGACAGATGGTCCAGGCAGAGAACAGATTCTAACAAGAGTCAGCATCTTTGAGACCTTGCCATGTGCTGAGCCCTTTACAACAGCCCTATGAATCAAGTCCACTTTATAGATGAGAAAAGCGATGTCCAAGGAAGTTAAGCTCCTTTCCTAAGAGGAGTAGTGAGTTAGGGGTAAATCGAGGGGTCCAGCCCCTGCAGTCCCATCTGGGAATAAATAAGGGGTGAATGAACCCAAGGGTAAGTGAATGAGTAAAAATGGGTAGATAAATGAAGGAGGAGAGAAACAAGAAGGGATGTTCAGGCAGAACTCCATGGCCCTTAGAGAGATCCCAGTCCAGCTTTCTCATTGTACAGACAGAAGTTAGTGAAAGTCGCTTAGTCGTGTCTGACTCTTTGCAACCCCATGGATTATACAGTCCATGGAATTCTCTAGGCCAGAATACTGGAGTGGGTAGCTTTTCCCTTCTCCAGAGGATCTTCCCAACCCAGGAATCGAACCCAGGTTTCCCACATTGTAGGTGGATTCTTTATCAGCTGAGCTATCACAGAACCAAGTAAGAGGCTGACAGGGGAGGCCACAGCCTCCAGCACAGGCTGCAGGGCCAGGCTCCCGGCTTCCTGACACTCGACCCCCTCTTTCTGCTGCAGCCCCGAGCCATGATGAAGACCTTGTCCAGCGGGAACTGCGCACTCAGTGTGCCTGCCAAGAACTCGTACCGCATGGTGGTGCTGGGCGCCTCTCGGGTGGGCAAGAGCTCCATTGTCTCCCGCTTCCTCAATGGCCGCTTCGAGGACCAGTACACGCCCACCATCGAGGACTTCCACCGGAAGGTTTACAACATCCGCGGTGACATGTACCAGCTGGACATACTGGACACGTCTGGCAACCACCCCTTCCCTGCCATGCGCAGGCTGTCCATCCTCACAGGTGGGTGCCGGGGGGTGGGCATGGGAGCTTGAGTATGGGAGTGTGTGTGCTCGGTACTTTACAGTTTGCAAAGCACTGCCTCCATCTGAGATGAAGCTCATGAGCCCCTGTGCACCACACTGTGAGGTTGGAGAGGTATTGCTGCTTGGCGACAGAGGATGGAGCCAGGGCCCCAGAACCCTTCCCTCTGACTCTGGTTTAATTGCTTGTGGCTGCTGGTGCTACCTTCCAGATCTATGGCTTTACCTAGGAACAGAGGGGCTCCTGCCTACTTCCTGCCGCGGGTGACCCAGCGGAGCTCCAGGGCCCAGGGTCAGTCTGTCAGACTCAGATCTATTGACACCCGAGGCCTTTGCTGCCTCTCAAAGAGGCAGGGACAGAACCCAGACAGTGATCAGTCAGAGAGGCTGGTGGGGACCTGCCCATGCTGGGAACTCAGTAATAATCACAGTAACGGCCATGGCGATTGCTAACTCTTATCAGGAGCTGCGTGCCTGGGCCTCTTTCTAGAGCTCGGCATGTATTTAATTAATCCTCACAACTAACCTAGGAGATGCATATCTGCCTCCATTTTACATGTGGGGAAGCTGAGGCCCCAGGAGGTTGAGTTACTTCAGATGATAACAGCTGGGAAATGGCAGTCTGGCTCTCAGGCTTTAACTCTGGGCTCTCCTGTAGCCTCTCAGCCAGGCTGGGAGCTGGGGAGGGAGGGGAGCTTGTGGGGTACTAAGCAGGGGCAGATGGAGATGTGAAACTGGGCCATGCTTTTCGTCACTCAAGCAGTTTTGTGTGGTAGCTAAGAACACAGGCCCAGAAACTGGTCTGCCTGAATACAAATTCTGATTCTGCTGCTTCGTGGTTTTGTCCCTCTGAGCAAGTGACTTGACCTCTTTGGGCCTTGATTTTCTAATCTCTATTGTATCTGTACCCATCCTAGAGGCCTTCGTGAGAATTAAATGAGTTTATATAGAAAAAGTGCTTGGCAAGTAGAAGATAAGTGCTCACGAAATATGGGTCTTACGTGAAACCTGCATTTGCAGTGTGCATGCAATAGGCTTTGCAGTCATTTCCTAAGCCACACCCTGCCGTTGTTGGGCAGCTGATGAAGGAAAATTATCAGCAAGTAGCCCCCAGCCATCACTAAAACAACCCTACAAATCGAAATACTTCTGCACCAAGAAACCCTTGCTATCCCCACCCCTCCCCCTACAGCCCAGCTAAGACCCCTCCCTGAGTGCCCTGGGCAGATGGCTTCCTTTTCCAGCTGTTCTCACTGATCATCTGATCCAGATCACACTCAGCCTGCCCCACTCCACATTTTGGAGAAGTTTGTGAACAGAGGGAGCCTGGGCTGACCTGGGTTCCAGTCCTGTCTCCACCACTTGGTAGCTTACACATAGGACCAGAGGTTCAGATCTCAGTCTTTCCAGCTGCACAGTGGGTATAATGTTGCTTCCTCCCGGGTGACTCCTCAGCCTACAGGAAGGTACCAGGGGAGGAAGGCATGGGGGCATTTTCAACACAGTGGGGATTGCAGGAATGTCAGCTCCTGCTACCATGGGGAGGGGACACAGTGCCCACCAATAGGAATAAAGCTAACCGAGGGAGGGAGAGACAAGATATAGAGAGGAACCACGTGCATATTTCCAAACTTAAGTTTTAATTACACAAATAACACACAAATGCATGCTCCTCTAAGCATATAGATAAGGGTAGAAAGTTCCCTTGACCTTTGATTCCACCCCCGCCAGGCTCCTGCCTCCTCCCCCAAGGTACCATCCCATCAGTCTTCCAGACACCCCATGAACATATTGACATTCATGTTTGGGTCCCCAGAACAGAGTATTTTCATCTTTTTTATGTGCCTGTGTCATTCTGGGCACATCTGTCTGGCCACCCGTATTTTTGCTCGCCAGCCCGTGCCTCATTTTCCAACCTGGTGCTGATGCACAGCACATTCTGAAAGCCATTAATTCTGCTGCCAGCTCTCCTTCCAGCTGCCAGCCAGGCATCTCTGAAACTTGGCATGCAGCTTTGCATTTGAATGTGTCAAGGCCTCAGAGTCCTCAGGGGCCTGGGATTAGCCTACCAGGGTGGGTTTCACAGCCCAAGCAGAAATGGTTGCCAGGCCGGCACTGCCTTGCAAGTGCCTTTCTCAACAGCCCACACCACCCTTCATCATATCGCATCCCATCCATGCGGCCAGCTTTATGAACACCCACTGTGCATCGTGACAAAGCCTCCTTTTGCTCTGGAGCAAGTCATTGGCAGGAACGGAGTCCTGAATGTGGTGGGTGCTATTTTAGGGGGACGAATGGTATGCCCTGGGGGTCCAGAGGAAGGAGGCAGCAGGGCTACCAGAAGCTGGAATTGCTTTGATTTTCCTCTTGAGAACGTGGGCTGGTCCCCGGTGCCTCTGAGCCTCAGTTTCCTGTAAAACAGGGATCTTAACATCTCCTCACAGGTTCTCAAGAGTTTAAGCCAAAGTGTAAAAGGTGCTTTGAGTGTGAGATTGTGATCACTGTAGTGAGATCTGACAGTCGAGGTAGAGGCACTGGTCTTCCCTTACCCTCCCCACCTCCCCATCATCCCTGTTTCAAAGACCTACACTGAGGGATACAGCAAGTTGTAGCAGAGGTAGCATGGGCCTCAGAGGCTAGTGTTCACTTGTTCATCCATAATGTATTGAAGAAGCAGCAGGCACCTGTGTGTGCCAGGCACCAGGAATCAGGTCCATGTCTTGGCCCAGCCACGCCTGAGCTGTGTGATCTTGGGCCAGTTGCTCACCCTTTCTGAGCCTCAGCCTGCCCACCTATCACGTGAAGGTAATGAAATGTCCCTCACAGAGGTTTCATGAGGAATCAAGGGGTACTCAGGTGGCTCTTAAACATGCTTATTCTCATTATCCTTTTGAGATACAAGTCACTGAGCACATGTCACTCTCCATTTATTATCTCATCAGTCCCTCAAAAGCATCCTGCATGAGACAGGTGGGGAAACTGAGGTTTAGGGAGGTGGCATGACCCGCGCAAGGCTGAGTGAGGGGGCAAGAGATAAACCTAGGCCTGCCTCCTACCAGCACTCTCGGCTCCTACTGTATACCAGGGTCTCCAGGCCCCGGGGATGTGCACTGAACAACAAGAGCCCTGCTCTTGTCTAAAGTGTAGTAATTACTATTCTCACACAGTCCACACAAGCTCACCAATCACTCCCTCTGTCTACAGCCCTGCAGGGAAATGTAGGGTGGATCCATTGTGTTTGAACCAGGCTGTGCACGTATTAGCTCCGTTACAAGTGATTTAGCCCCCTGGATCTCAGTCTTCTGCTCTGGAAAACGGGAATGATAGCATCTCCCCCAGGGTCACTGTGACGGTCAGGTCAAGGAGTGGGGAGAGGCCAAAGGAGCTGCCTGTAAACTTACCTCCCAGGGTTTCTGTATCCACAGGCGATGTGTTCATCCTGGTGTTCAGCCTGGATAACCGGGAGTCCTTCGACGAGGTCAAGCGCCTCCAGAAGCAGATCCTGGAGGTCAAGTCCTGCCTGAAGAACAAGACCAAGGAGGCGGCGGAGCTGCCCATGGTCATCTGTGGTAACAAGAACGACCACGGCGAGCTGTGCCGCCAAGTCCCCACCACCGAGGCCGAGCTGCTGGTGTCCGGTGATGGGAACTGCGCCTACTTTGAGGTGTCGGCCAAGAAGAACACCAACGTGGACGAGATGTTCTACGTGCTCTTCAGCATGGCCAAGCTGCCGCACGAGATGAGCCCCGCGCTGCACCGCAAGATCTCCGTGCAGTACGGGGACGCCTTCCACCCCCGGCCCTTCTGCATGCGCCGTGTCAAGGACATGGACGCCTACGGCATGGTCTCCCCCTTCGCCCGCCGCCCCAGCGTCAACAGTGACCTCAAATACATCAAGGCCAAGGTCCTCCGGGAGAGCCAGGCCCGCGAGCGGGATAAATGCACCATCCAGTGAGCGGGAGGGATGCTGGGCTGGGGCTTTGGCCAGGCCTTATGGGAGGTGGCCCTGGCACCCGCTGCCCACATCCCCCGGACGAAACCCCAAGAGCAGTCACATTCCGAGACCTTTGGGGGCCAGACCGGAGGACCCCAGCCTCCAACCTCTGTATAGTCTCCTGCCTTCAACCGCTTCCCTCTAATTCCTCCTTTCCGCCGCTCCCCTTGGGTTTCAACTTCTCCGTGGCGGGGGTGGATCTCTGCTGGGCAGGAGGAAATGCTGGGTGACATACGGACTTATGTCAGGACCCGAGTCAGAGCTTGCCTGTCCTTGCAAGAAACACTGATGCCAGACGGGCCAGGGTACCGGCTTCCAACGGAGACTCCTGGAACATCAGAGGATGAAAACAACACCCCAAGTCAGCTGGGAGGGGGCTCTGCCCTCCTGGTGTAAGACGCAGCTTGGTTTAGGTGGCAGCTGGAAGTTTCTCCCCCTACCCCGTCCTGAAACACTAACCCTCTGGCTCAGCAGTTTCTATCCCCTGCCCCCTGAGTTGGCCCCCAGCTCTCCCTGACATTGAGCCAGGGTCCTCTCTGTGTTCAAAGTGGGTGTGGCCACGTCTCCTGGACCACGCCCATCTCCTGGACTGCCTCCCTCAGCCTCCCCTCCCAGGTTCCCCTCTTCTGCTGGTTGTGCTTTGTTGTTGCAGCTGTTATGTCGTGTTCCCAGTAGAAACGGAAATCATTGTACTGTAAAAGCCTAGTGATCCCTCGTTGGCCAGGACCTCCCCCCAAGTTCAGATCCACCGCCTCCACGGGGGACACCTTCCTCCTCGGCTCCCAGATGGGGTTCCCGTGGCCTGTCCACAGCTGGACACTGCCCTCCTACCGAGCTTCACGGTTTACACTTACACAGATGGGGCAGGCAGGCCGGGGCTGCGTCTCCTCCTGCCCCCATTTCACAGAGGAGGCAGCTGAGACTCAGAGGGCCGAGAAGCAGGCCCCAGCTCCGCCTGAAAGCTGGCTGTCCTCTGCTGTGCTTGTTCCTCAAGCATTTATTAAGCACCTGCTGGGTGCTGGGTCCAGTGTGCTTGAAAACAAAGAGGGTGAGAGATGCACGTGACGCCCCTAAGACCGAGGCTCCGTGGCACCAGCCTCTTTCCCTCCCCAAGCCTGGCCTGACTGCCCCTGCTGCCCTACTGCCCCTGTGCACGCAGCTGTGAGATGTGGAAGAGCCCCTGGGAGCTGTAGCTGAACCCAGGAGAGGCAGATGAGAAGAGCTCCCAGGGGGCCTTTTCCTGGCACCTGGGATGGGGTTGTGCTGGGTACCAGGCATGGTGGAATTTGAACCTGTGGACCAAAGGCTCTCGTCATCAGCTCTTAACAAAGACGTTTAGTATTTTAAATCTCCTTGAAACTATTGAAGTTTAGAGCCACAAGGAGCCTTAATGATTGTCTAGTGAATCTGAGGCCCAGAGAGGATAAGTAACTCGCCCGGGGTCACACAGCAAGCCTATGAGTGGCAGAAGCAGGGTTAGGTCGGGGCATTCAGCACACACTATTATGTGCCCCTTCTGATCCTGCCTCAGCCCCTGGGGCTTTTGGGGATTTGAGGCGGCGTCTCCCTGAGCCTTTCCCCAGATCGGCCTTTGAGGGCTTCTGTAGATCATGTGTACATTGTACCCAGGTATATACCTGTACACACACATGAACACACAGAGAGACACATGCCCTGGCTTCAGCTCTGCACACCCCACACCTCCCACCCAGCCCTGCCGCTCAAGGCAGCTGCTCTGACCCTGCTTCTGTACCCCCACCTGGCCCCAACCTGAACCCTTTAAGCAGACCAGGTACCCTGGCCAGGACAGATGTGTGGCCTGCTTCCCCATATCTCTGTGTACACTCTCAATTAAAGTGGGTTTATTTCTAAGCCATGCCCTTGACCATGTGTTTTCTGTATTTCCAAGAGGAGGCGTGGCTCTTCTGCAACCATAGCTGGCCTCTCCGTCCCCAGATTGCACCTGCCTGGTGCCCTCGCCCTGCGGGTCAGCGCTGAGTCAGCTGTCGAGGTTAATTAAGTACATGGTGGGAGTGGGGAATAAAACCCCCAGATAGGAGGGAATAACAACCCTGGCCCTTCTGGGCCCTCCGAGGGCTGTGTGCTGAGGTGTCTGTGTACCTCTGAGGAGTGACCAGGTCAGACAAGAGAAGCCTGCTCCCCATGGACCATCAGCCCTTTGTGATCGCCATGCGTCTGACTTCTAGATGGCACCCAGGACCACGCGGAGAACATTTGGCAATAACGGGAAACAGTTGTGATTACCAGAACTGTGGAGAGGGGTGGCATGCTATTAGCTCCTGGTGGGGGATGTTGCTGAACACCCTCCAGGGGCCAAGGGCAGCCCCCACCATAAAGAGTTACCTTGTCCTGAAGGTCAGCAGTGGGCAGCCTCCCTGCTTGGACTGTCAACACTTGAGACCAGGACACGGCCCATATCTACGTGTGGTTGATAGAACCTACAACTTTCTGGACAGTATTTAATAAACACTGGACAAGCAGAATGGCCCTCGTGTGAAATGACACAGGACGTGGGTGGGGATGGCAGATGGAAGTTAGGGGAGATGGAGTAGGGGGAAGCTACGTGTCCCTGTGTAACCCCAAATGTGGCACCTTGAATGGAAGTTCTTGGACGGAGGGGAGGGGATCAACCACACTCTTGCTGTGTGAATGACACCCCTCCTCTCACTCCATCTTCTTCTCTTCCAGCCCCATGAGAAACATACTCCTTGTGTTCTCCCTTCTAGTGGAGGGGAGTTAGGCTCAGAGCGCTCACTATCTTATCCAAAATGGCACAGCAAAAGGGATGAAGTGGCAGATCATGGACTTGAAACGAGGGGTCATCTGAGCTCCATGTGGGGGAGGAAAGAATTTTGCATCTGGGAGATGGAGACAGGTCTGTGCTTTTGATGGATCAGTAAGTACCACTGAGCTGGAGGGCCAGGCCTGGAGAGAGAAGTTCAGAGAAAAGGAAGACAAGGTCCCTGTGGGCCAAGGGCTCATGATCCAGAGGGCAAGATCCCTGTGCGGGCGTCTGGGTGAGCCCGGCTATGGTGGAGGAAAACCAGCCTGGGAGAGCTCCCAGCCTCCACCTATGGAGGAGCCCAGCTTTCCTCCCATCCTTTGCCCACGCCAACCAGAGAAGGTCCACGTGGGAGGCAAGTCACTGGGATGCTCTATCGGTTCTGGGTTTTGTAAATGTGAGATGTGGAGGTGAACATTCCTTCCTGCATCGCAGGTCAGAACCACACCCTAAGGAGGGCGAAATGGGGAGGCAGTTGGGCGCACCCACGCAAGACTTCCACAGTGCACCAGAGCCCAGGCACCTCTGCCACGCTCCGTCTCCATGGCGGAGGCAGTGGGGGGTGGGGTGCTGTGAATACATCCTATCTCTTCCCAGACTTCAGTTTCTTCAGTTCTTAATGGGAAGTGGCGAGGAGGACAGCTGGACCAGACAGCAGATGAACAGCCCCTTACAGCTCTATGTTCTCTGCAAGAAGGAATTAATATTCCCACTATATAACCCACAACATTCTGATCGTTACTAAACAGAACACGTTTGCTCCAGTCCTGGCCCCAGCCCCACTCCGTGCATCCCACAGATTCACCCTGGAATTGGGTTAACAAAAACCTGTGGCAGAGGAGGGAGATGTCCCAGAAAAACAGCCCTGGGCTGGAGGGTGGAATAGATTGTAAAAAAGTTCCTGTCATGCAGAGAGCATTCAGAGATAAGCCCAGAGCAGCCAGCTTAACTCCCATCCTAGGAAGGGAGCACTGGGCATCTGATTTCTGAGAATCCTAAGCAGCAGACTGTAAGGACTCATTCTGTTCCACCTCCCTGAACCTGTCACTTACTCCAAAGAAAAACTTCAGTCTACATTCTGGCTTGGTGGGGGGCTGATGAGAGGCCACCGGGGCTCAGCGGCAGAGGCTACTAGGAACGCGGAAGGGAAAAGGAGCCGACCTTTGTTGCAGGCCCGCTGTGCACCAAATACCATGCTCAGCCTGTTTCCACATCCTCTCATTGCATCCTCGAGGCAAAGCTATATGAATCCTCTTAGGAGGGCCCTGAGGCCCAGAGAAATAAGGTGTATGCCCAGGGTTGCACAGCCAGTTAAGTGGCAGAGCTGGGCTAGAATTCATGTCTGATTGCAAAACATGTTTTCTCTCTAGAGCTTTCATAGCTGAGCCAGATAGAAGCTGCTCTCTGGAGGGAGAAAGCAGCAGGTTGGGGTGTGATTGCGAACATGGTTCAGAAAACTCAGGTCGATGTCATTCACAAAGAGTGAGATGCCTGCCCCTCATAACCAAGGGCACAGCCGCTGTAGCTAAGAGCTTAGCTTCTCTCTCATGGAGAAGCCCGAGGTGAGCGGACTAGATCAGAGGATGGCTCTGCTCTTCTGGGTCATTCGGGCATGCAGGTCTCAGCCTCCTCCATCTCTAGGATCATGTCACATCTGCAAGGTCAAAGCCACCGCCACATTCCGGTTCAGCCGGAAAGTTCAGGGAAGAGAGTGCAGACACCGTACCTCTGCTGTTCTCAGATCCCTGGACACATCCCGTCCACTCACTTTCCACTGGCAAAACTTGGACTTGTGTCTGAATCTCCCTGTGAGAAGGGCTAGGAAACACTGTTCGTTGCAGGCTGGCCCCGTGTCCAAAGGTGACTCGTAGAAGAAGACGGGGAGCAGTTGGCCAGCCAGCTAACAATCTCCACCCAGCCATCTTCACACAGTGGTCTGAACCTCAGGACTCATGTCCAGCCTGTCTTCCAACAAGCTTCACACTGCAGACATGATCAGAAAGCAGCTCTGACTTCCCAAAGCTTTTTTCAAGTGGCTCTGGGTTTTGCTTTCCCCCTCCCTCCTGAGAACTGGGACTGTCCCATGACTTTTCTCACCTGTACCAGAGAAAATTTGGATGGCAACAGTCTCAGTTTGGTTGAAGGAAATGGCAACCCACTCCAGTATTCTTGCTTGGGGGATTCCATGGACAGAGGAGCCTGGTGGACTGCAGTCTATGGGATCGCAAAGGAGTCGTGCATGACTGAAAGAGCAGCGAAACAACAACACGGACTCAATTAAAAGTCATTTGTCATGTGATGATGGACATTTCTGCTTCATTCAAAGGAAAGACCTTCTCCCCTTCCTCCAGCTGAGCTCCGCTCTGCACAGAAAGCTAGAATTCAGGGAAGAGAAGGGTGGGCAGGTTCCCCTTTTTTTACTCTCCATCTTACGTTTTAGTGAAATGCAGTTTCTTTTTCCTCTGTTCATGGGGGATGGGTCCTGGGAGCAGGGTAGGGGAGAAGTGGGGGAGGGATGTTCTTCCTTGCAGGGCACTCTTGTATTGAGGTAAGACTGTCATGCTTAGAGCTTGGGGAATGTTTAGTGATGGTATTAAAGTCTAAGAGGTTATTTTGTAGATTTTTCCAAGACCAGCCCACCATCCCTGGGAATCTTGATGTAGTTCTGTGCATCTCTGTTTGGGGTACCTGCTCAGTCTTTCTGCAGGCCCTAGGACTGTTCTGGCATCCATGGATTCCCTCTTGCCCCTCCAGGATGCTCACTTGAAAAGGGTTGAAGGCATCCCAGCAGCAGTGTTCTCTCATGGTTTTCCCACGTTTGCTCTATATCAAACTCACATCATTTGCCCCAGTTAGCTCGAGTGTAAGTTGCTCTTAGTTCAGGCAGCTTTTTTATTTGGCTTCGCTGCTTGGACTGTAGGATTTTAGTTTCCCAACCATGCCTCCTGCAGTGGAAGTACAGAGTGCTAACCACTGGACAACCCATGATGTCACTTTAATTGTTTTTTTAATTTTGAATTTATTTTTTATTATTTATATTTTATTTTTATTTGGAGAAGGCAATGGCACCCCACTCCAGTACTCTTGCCTGGCAAATCCCATGGGTGGAGGAGCCTGGTGGGCTGCAGTCCATAAATAATTCATCTGAGTTCAGTAAGGATCTTTAGCATCTAACTCAGACAGTCTGTCACCCACTGGATTTATCAGGCAGGACAGGAGTCCACAGAGCCCTGGGCTATAAGGACATGTGTTAAGCACTTGAGGCTTGAGATGAGGGCAGACACTCTAACAGAAGACCATAGCACTCTCCAAAAATTCTCTTTACTAAGAAATCCTCTCACTACCGACTCTTTCATATCTTTGACATAGGTAAGAAGTAAGAGCGTCAAGTAGCTGGCTCTTGGCCATCTACATTGAAAATATTGCTATTTATTTGCATCTTACTTTAGAATCTGAGAACACTCTTGTTGGGTCTCAACCAAAAAGAAAGGGAGAGGCCAGCCTCATCTGCCAGGAAAAAAGGGGACCGGGGAATGACACTCAGGGAGGGGTTCCAGCCTCATCCAGGAAACGGAATGCTGAACAGAAAAGTGAGTCAGATTCCAGTGCAAAGACTGAACCAGCGCAGGTGTCCTGGGCACCACTTTAATATGTGTCTCAACAAGAGAGGCAGAGCTTCTTAATAGTTAACAAATAGACTCTGATCTGATGCTTTCTGGGTTTCCCTGGTGGCTCAGATAGTAAAGAATCTGCCTGGAAGGCAGGATGCCTGGCTTTAATTCCTGGCTTGGGAAGATCCCCTGGAGAATGGAATGGTAACCCATGCCAGTATTCTTGCCTGGAAAATCCCATGGACAGAGGAGCCTGATGGGCTACAGTCCATGAGGTCCCAAAGAATCAGACACGACTGAGCGAATAACATACCCTCTCACTGAGACTTTCTGGGTCCAAATCTCAGCTCTGCTATTTTCAAGTTGAGTGTCCTTAAGCAAACTACTTTTGTATTGGTCAGCTTTCACTGCAATAATGCTGTGTAACAAACCACCTCCAGATTCAGTGGTTCATAACAAACATTTCTTCTTATACTTACTGGATTCCAGGTCAATGCAGTCTGAGAGGTTTAGGCTGGACATTGCTGGTCTTAACCTAAATACTGATCCTGTTTTAACTTAAAATTTTGATGTTTCGTTCACTGTGATGTCTTATTCCATTTAGGCTGCTATAACAAAAATACCATAGGCTGGGTATTAACAACATGCCCATATTACAAAATAAATTGGTTTATAAGCAAACTACATATTGATCACATAAACTGGCTTATAAATAATGAACATATATTTTTCACAAATCCAGGATTAAGTTCCAGCAGCTTCAGTGTCTGGTGAGGGTCTGCTTATTTTTACATAGATGACAATCTTCTCACTGTGTTCTCACATAGCAGAAGGGTCAAGAGCGCTGTCTAGAGTCTCTTCTATAAAAGCATTAAGTCTATTCATAAGAGCTCTACCCTTATGACCTAACTTCTCCAAACTCCACCTCCAAATACCAGCACATTGGAGACTAGTTTTTAAAATATGAATGTGGTGGAGGGGGGGACACAAACATTCAGGCCAAAGCAGTGGGTTTACTTTTTATTTTTAAAATATTACATTAAATGTCGTTTAGCTTGGGGACTTCCCTGATGGTCCAGTCAGTGGCTAAGATTCTGAACTCCTAATGGAGGGGGCACCCAGATTAGATCCCTGGTCTGGGAACTAGATCCTGAATGTTGAAACTAAGAGTTCCCAGGCCACAGTGAAGATCGAAGATCCCACATGCTGCAACTAAAACCTGGAGCAGTCAAATATGTAAATAGACAAATATTTAGGCTGAGCGCTGAATAATTGATGCTTTCGAACTGGTGCTGGAGAAGACTCTTGAGACTCCCTTGGACAGCAAGAAGATCAAATCAGTCAGTCAATCCTAAAGGAAATCAACTCTGAATAGTCATTGGAAGGACTGATGCTGAAGCTGAACCTCCAATAGTTTGGTCACCTGATGTAAAGGACTGACTCATCGGAAAAGACCCTGATGCTGGGAAACATTAAGGGCAGGAGGAAAAGGGGGCAACAGAGAATAAGATGGTAGGATTGCATCACTGAGTCAATGGACATGATTTTGAGCAAACTCAAGAAGATAGTAAAGGACAGGGAAGCCTGGAGTGCTGTAGTTCATGGAGTTGCAAAGAGTCAGACACGACTTAGTGACTGAACAACAAGCTTGAACCCTGAGTTTATTGGTATCTCCTTAAATGTTTGCACCTGAGGCAATTGCCACCCTCACCTTACCCTGGCTCAGGCTACCGGATAGGTTCTGGTCTGCTTCACATGCCTGTTCTAGGACCAGTCCCCCTCCCCAGGCTGAAGAACCTGCAGCTACTGAGGGTAGGCACTCCCAAGATGGATCATAGAGCACAAAATGATGGAAATGTGAGACCCCAGCCTGGAGCAGGCCCACTGTCACTTCTCCCACACTTCACTGGCCAAAGCAAGTCATACAGCCAGCCCGCAACCCTTGGAGTGGGAAATACTCTGTCCACTCTAGGGGAATTACATGGTAAAGGGTTTGCATGCATGTCCTAATACAGGGAAGGCATGAGGGACTGTGAGTGTGACAGTCTGCCACCCCTAGCCTCGCTGAGACGTGCTGTGGGCCCATCTGGGGGGCTGCACTCCCGATGTGGCCCCTGCTCTGCGGCAGCAGCTCTGGCTGTGTGCCTCTTAGGAGCCAGCCTCGGATGCATCACTTCTCCGCATCTCTGTCCTTCATCCTTGAACTTAGGGAGGACCACACAGGGAAGCATACACAAAAACACTTGGCGACTTATAAAAGGGGTGCAAACACGTGTTCACTGCAGGATTTTAAGACACCCCTGTCTGTGGAGGTAGGGTCTTTGGTCCCCTCCCCTTGATCTGGATAAGCATCTGACTGCTTCCACCAGTAGCGTATGCTAGAGTGATGCTACGTGTCTTCCAGAGCCAGCTCAGAAGAAGTCATGCGGCTCTGCCTGGTTTTCTTGGAGCCTTCTCTTGCTCCCAGGATGCTCTCCTCCAGAGCCCAGCTGCTGTGCAGTGACATGCCCACTCTTTGTGGAGAGGCTGTGTCGGGGCACTCCGGAAGCAGTTCCGGCTGAACCAAACTGAAGGTCAGGCATGTGCAGACAGGAACCTTCAGGTGGTTCCCACCCTAGCCACCCCAGTTTTCCAGACTGGGCAGAGAGAAGCCATTCTTGCCATGCTCTGTCCAAATTTCTGATCACAAGATCTGTGGGCAGAAGAAAGTAGTTGTGATTTTATGCCACTAAAGTTGGAGGGGTTTGTTAGCAGCCATATATATTTAAGACATTCACCAAAACCCTCCTCACGGTCTGGGTCTCAGAGCAAAGAAATGAATTAGACGTGGTCCCTGCTCCATAGAGAACCAGAAAGCAGCCCAGAGAAGCAATTGCACTGTATCTTGTCGCGTGCTGTGCTAGGGGATGTGGATGTCCCAGTGTGTCTGGACAAGGTTCTGGACTGCCTTTTCTGGAAAAGATGTTGCTGGAATTGAATCTAATGGATTAATAAAAGCTAAACAGGAGGACGAAGCAGTGTTCAAGGGACTAGAGCTGGATGTATCTTTGGCTCAGAAGGCAAAAGCCACTGTTCCTGGAAACACCCTAAATACCTGGCTGCCACAGGACCTTTGCACTTGGAGTTATCTCTTCCTGCTTCCTCTATAGTCCTCACTGGCTCCCTTGCTCCTTTCATTCAGAATTCTGCTCAGAGAAGTTTCTCCTTTCTTCTTTTTTTTTTTCTTTTCTGGCCACACCATGCAGCAAGTGGGACCTTAGTTCCCTGGCCAGGAATTGAACCTGTGTCCCCTGCATTGGAAGCATGGAGTCTTAATCACTGGTGCTCCAGGGTTATTCCTTCTCCTGACTTCTTGACCTAAGGTGTGTGTGTGTGTGTTAGCAGCTCAGTCGTGTCTGACTCTTAATGACCCCACGAACTGTAGACTGCCAGGCTCCTCCATCCACGGGATTGTCCAGGCAAGAACACTGGAGTGGGTAGCTATTCCCTTCTCTAGGGGACCTTTCTGATCGAGGGATCAAACCCAGGTCTCCTGCATTGCAGGCAGATTCTTTACCATCTGAGGCACCAGCGGAGCCCTCTTGACCTGATTCCCCCAAATCCGTCACTCTTTGCCCTCTTTTCCTGGTTCATCTTTCCTCATAACATTGACCATCACTTGCCGCTTTATAACGTGTATGTTTACAAAGTAGGAAATACAGGAGACTAAGGCATGCTTCCCAGAGAAGCATGGTGCCTGGCACACAGTAGGTCTTCAATAAAGGTATCAGGAGTGAGTGGAGAAACAAAGAGAAGGACTGGATCAGCTGCACACTTGGAACCCGGAACCCCACTGTGGCTGCAGGGAATGGGTCGGAGGGACCTGAGAGAGGATGGTGAGGAGAGGGTGGATGCGAGGTGATAGAACTGAAGACCTGGGGTCACAAGCCAGCTGTGGAGAGCTGCATTGGGTAGAGAGTTGATAACCAGTCTCGGATTGATATTTGGGCAGCTGGGTGGTGGTGCCAGTCTCCAAAATGGGGCACCATTAGGACAGGGTGCAGGTTAGAAGGAGGCCATGAGCTTGGGGGATGGGAAGAATGGGTTGAACTGGAGTCCTGTGGAGTTCAGAACCTCAAGTGCAATGGGCCAGCGGAAACCTGGAGGAGAGAGTCTGAAGCTTTAGGAGAGAAGTCCAGCAGTGGACCTGAGGGTCGTGTCAGCTGCGGAAGAGTGTGGACTAGACAGACAGGCAGTAGGAAGAGGACCCAGAGGAACACGGTGTTTAGGAAAAGACAGAGAGTGAAGGATGGCAGAGGGAAAGAGGAGAGCTAGGTGGAAAACCAGAGTGTGTGGCCGTGGCAGCCGGGGACCAGGAGGTTCCAGCAGGGATAGGTGGGCACTGGTGTCAAAGCTGCCACGAAAGGGCTGCAAAGCATCCGCGAGACACTGGAAGAAGCTGAGCTAAGGGACAGACTGTGTGTGATGGGGAAGGTTGGTGAGCCAACAGCGAGGGTCCCTTTTCCACTTAAAAAAAGAATTTTAATAAGCAAATCTGGAAAATGGAAGAGAAACTAGAGAGAGAAAAGGGGTTCCAGAGGCTGTTCGTATTATTACCAATTTTGAAGACAGAGAGGCAGAAACTTGCTGAAATACTCTTGAGAAAGATCCAGAAGTGAAAGAAGATGACAATACAGGAGAGGAGGAGGGGGTGACTGCTGGAGGGGGTTCTCTGGAACGTGGGGAGGGCAGGGATCCAGGGCACGGGGCGGAGGTGGTGGCTTCAATCAGGAGAGAGGATGCCCTCAGAGGAGGGGGTTGGGGGAGCAGAGCCCGCGCTGGATGGAGTGAGCTGCCTGGAAGCCCTTCCCTGTCTGCTGGAAAAATCAGGGTCCTGGTGAGCTGCTTACTGGGGACGGAGGTTGGTTCCCAAGAGAGAACATTCTCAGCTCTCTAATGTTTTTATAAGAAATTAAACCTCAAGAAGAAAAGCCCAAATCAATTTTAACCAAAGTGAGTAATGAGCAGAGAGGATGGCTGCAGTCCAGGAACGTGGGGAGTGCAATTCACAGAGACAACTAAAACGAAAAAGCCCATTAGACGTTCGCTATTCACTTTGCATCCCCAGATTGGCACTAGGAGCTGAGGGCAGATGAATAAGGCCCCCAGGGAGTCTTGGGGTGGGGCGGGGGGAACACAAAGGTACCACAATTCAGGTAAGTACATGTTGACAAGGCAGGGAAATGTTCTCAGAGGGGTAACAATTACAGCTGCCCCCTAAGGATTTATAGACTTTTACCAGGAAGAACTTCCTGGAGGTGGAGAATCATATTATTCTACTTAATATAAGTGTAATTATATTTAATATAAAAGCTCTCAGCTCAGCACCTGCCATATCATCAGCCCTTGATACAGTTGAGTCTTTAAGATATTATTACTAATCATTTTCATGCATTTATAAGTTTGACTTCACCCAACTTCCCCTCCCCTATTTTTTTTTTTTTTTTTGATGCTCTCATTCACTGTGGGTCCTTGACATTCACAAGAAATACAAGAGAGCTTTAAGAACCCCACACTGGGAAATACTGTCTCCAGCATAAACTGTCCCTCTAAAAAGTAGCAGAGTGTTGTTGAAATCTGAAGCTGCTATCTTGGATGTTTAGCGATGGTAACGTCAAGACTGAAGCCATTTCTGCAGTCATTAACGTGTGTTCCATCACGCATCATACCTGCCTCCAGTCCCTGCTCACTTGAGCTGTTCCCGGAGCTGGCTCAGCGGCTGCCTGGAACCAAGTGTGGAATCGCTGTTCCTGGTCCCACTGAGAGCTGCCCCTGGTGGGCTCATCTGCAGCCACGGGTCTAAGCCAGGGCTGAGTTCCACTCTCCTCTCTTTCATCCACTCCCTGCTTCCATTTTTTCAGACTAAAAGCCAATCGTGTTTCAGATGACTTCGTCTTTCTTTCCCTGATTAGCACTAGCAATTGAATTCTTCTGAGGCCATGTTCCTGAAAGGAACTGTGTTTATCACCAGGTGGCCAGCTAGGCTCACTCATTAGCTCAGTTCCCTGCTGACATCCTTTTTTTTTGCTCCATCAAAAATATAAATTATTACAAGCCGTGGACCTTTGGATCACTTGAAATGAGACCAAATTGCACGCTAAACTCTTGAATGTCAAGGACATCTTGGGGCTTTCTGATTGCCCTCCCCCTCCCAAACACAGCCTTTAAATCCCCTAATGTTCCACACCACCTAACACACGCACTCACATAAACACACACACATGAACACACACAAACACACGTGAACACACGGGGCGCATGCCAAATGCACACACAGGCATCCACATTCAAACACAGACATATGAAAATGCAGCACACACAACATATGCTTGCACACACCAGCTCACATGCATGTTTGAACACACAGACACTGTATTCAGACTCACACATGAACACACAGTCATGCATGTGGCACACGGGCATAGAGACATCTCCCACCCACTGTGTGTGCACACAAACAAATGCAGCCACATACATACAGGCACACAGCTGCGTTCACAGACATACATGCTCACATAAACAGACGTGAAAATGATGACATACACATGTACACACAGCCTGCCTACGTGGATACTCCCTCACACACATGCACATAGGCAGACACAGCATGCCTGTAGGCAAGGCACACTCTTGCACACTCATGCACAGCCATAACACATGCACACATATGAATGCACGCCTAGACGCAGCAGGCACAGGCGTGCCCAACACCCTGCAGAGAACAAGTGAAGAGGAGGAGGAGAAGGCAGACACATCATTCTTCCCCTTCTAGTTCAGATGACTTCTTTTTCTTGGCACCAACCTTTGTTTTGATATCTTTTGTTATTTTTTTAGATCATGAAGACACGGGACTGGAACCGAATCCCTAAGTTTTACTGGTAGGAGATGCGATTTCTAGCAACAAATCTGCTAGAACAACGTGACATGTCCAAAGAAGAACCTGGAGGCATCTCGGGGTTATTGTTATACCTGTAGCACCCCAGCACCCCTGCCCTCCTGCAAGGAGGCCACTCGCTGGACTAGAAGCCTTGCTCTTCCTTCTAGAAGCTTTGCCACTCTTTTGCTGTGTGCACTCGGGCAGTTTGCTCCCCATCTCTGGTCCTTCCAGCTTTGATGTTGGGAGATTTGGGTATCTCCATACAACAAGTGGAGGACCATTCCCAAGGTTTCCTACGCAGAGCCCAAAGTGTTGTAGCTTTCATCCTAAGGCCAGTACTACAAGGCTTTTCACATTTGAATGTGCACGTGAATCGCCTGGGAATCTTGTTAAAATGCAGACTCTGAGTCAGTAGGCTGAGGCTGCCCTGAGAGTCTTTCTAACAAGCTCTCCGGTGATGCCCATGCAGCTGGCCCAAGACTATCCCTTTACTAGAAAGGCCTTGCACCCTTCCAACACTTTTCATAAATGTGAGATGAGGCTGAGTTTTGTACCCTTCTCATTACACCCCAAGCCCCTGACTGGAACAGCAGTGATGTCATCTTCTCTCATCTTGCCCGTTCCTTTAGCTCTGGGTCTCCCCAATACTACCCACCTCCCTTTCGGAAGCCAGGCCCTCAAATCGTACCCCTACCTTTGGAATGGTGGGGTGTCAGAGGGATGGAAAAGCTCTGCATTCTGCCAGCCCTGAGCTCCCTATTACCTGGGAGGTGTGGCCCTTCTCTCAGAGCCTCAGTCTCCCCATCTGGAGAAGAGGGGTTTGAACTTGCTCTCAGCCACACTTTGGCTCCAGCAGAGCTTTTTCCAGGTCCACTGTCCCAGGTACCACTATCTAAGATTTTATTTAATTGGATTGGGCTGAGGTCCAGGCATGGGGTTTCCAAAGAGCCGCCCAGGTGATTGTCATGGATGCCAGGATGGAGAACCCCAGGGCTGGTGCTCATTAAGGGTCAGCCCAGTGCCGACTGTCAGCGTGCAGTCCGGCAGCTGCATCTGCACACCGACCCCTGTGCTCACACTGTCAGATGCAGGGCTTGGGAACAGTGCAGAGAAGCCTCAGAAGGATTTTGGCCCAGCTTTAGATAAGGTCACTTCCCACATGGGAAAGAGTTCTTGAAATGATGCTCAGAATGACGACCCCGTCAGCGAGTTGAACTTGCTTTTCTTCTGACGGGCACATGATGCATTTAATTAAAGACTCAACCCCACACGTCAATCATCTGCAGACCTCACCCACCAACGCACCTTCCCACGGGAGGGCTGGAAACAGCACTTCTGTGTGCACGTGGTGTGGGGTGGGGGAGACCTGGTCCACGGCTGCTGCAGAGCACCGGAAGCTAACCTGATGTCCTGGCCAAAGGGGGGGCCCAATGAGCCAGAGCCCCCTTGGCTTCCTCACAGCAGAGCCCCAAATGGAGCCATGAAAAGGTTTCCTTGAAGCCAGCTGGTGGTACGGCTGGAGAGTCCCATGGTTTCCATAGCGACCTGCCTCTTCCTCAAGCTGACAATGGGTTCTACCACCAGGGGGATGGTTTCGGTATTGGAGAAGCCCAGCCCAGAGTGGGTCAGCTGGGCGCCTCTAATCTCAGCTCCATGACGTTTGCTGGTGGCTTGGGAAACATCCTGGAGGCAAGGGATAGAGAAGCCAGAATGGCAGCAGCCCTGTCCCTATGTCCCCCTCCCCCAGAGTATGGGAAAGCAATCATTAGGATAAGGACAGTCAATGGGGACCACTGTATGGTCATTGGCAGTATAGGATGGTGACCCAGCACTGGACGCGGGAGCCAGACTACCCAGGGCTCACATACGCTCTCTGCCACCTAGTGGCTGGGTCACTGTGCAAGTTACTTGATAACTCTGTGCCTCAGTCTGCCCACCTGTGAAATGAGATAATAATACCATCTTTTTCTGAGACTCTTCTGAGGATTATGAGTTAATTAAGGGGAGTCCTTTCAAGAGTGTCTGGCACACTGTAGGCTTTGGGTTTTGTCTCATTTACAGCCCCACTGTCTTAGACAGTGAGACAGTCTCCAGTCTCTAGGTTAGGAGGGCTCTGCCAGGGCCCCAGGCTCCTCACTGGCCAGGTATTAGTCTAGGCGACTTTTAATTATTCTGATATCCGGTGCATCCCAGGTCTACACCAAAATCTCTGAGAAGGGCTTACACATTAGCTTTTGGGGAAACTCTATGGGGGTGATAATACTCAGTTAAGAATGGGTAGAAATCTGGAAGTATTTGCCCAGATAAATTCCCTCAACCTGGGTCCCCAGGAAGCTCCTGAAATCAGAGTGGAATCTGGGGATGGGAGAGCAAATGGAGACTTATATTTGCAGTCTTAAGCCTTCTTTGGGATATGGAGGTCTTGCATGCTGCAGTCCATGGCGTTGCAAAGAGTCGGACACAACTGAGCAATAACAATAAAGCCCTCTCTAGGGCTTCTCTGGTGGCACAGTGGTAAAGAATCTGCCTGCCAATGCAGGAGACGTGGGTTTGACCCCTGGGTTGGGAAAATCCACTGGAGAAGGAAATGGCAACCCACTCCAGTATTCTTGCCTGGGAAATCCCATGGACAGAGGAGCCTGGCGGGCTATAATCCATGGGGTCTCAAAGGAGTCAGGCATGACTTAGCAACTAAACAACCACACAGGTCCCCTCTGCTCATCCATTCATTCCACAAGCACTCAAGTTCTTACAACCTGCTCACAGCACGCACACAGCCAGGAGTGAGATGGGGGCGCTGCTCTTACTGACTTGTAGGGAGGCAGACACACATCCAGTCATCACATCTGCAATCCCAAGTGGCCATGGGGGCCGTAAAGAGGGACCTAAGTGGCCAGGGAAGGCTTACCATGTGACTTTGAAATCTGAAGAACACAGAGAAGTTAGCAGGCAGGAGGGGGCATATTCCAGGTGGAAAAATCCCACATGTGCCACAGATCTCGTGGCCAACCCCACATGACATCTTCAGGAAAACAGAAGACAGGTGGCGTGGTTAGAACTGGGAGAGGGAGGGTGAGCAAGGAGAGTGAGGGAGGCCCTGCAGATGAGCAGGGTTGGCCCCACAGAAGTGTGGGGAGGCGGGTGCCAGCCAGCTGGGCTCTGCTCCTTTATCCAGGCAATGCAGCCACTAACAGGTTTTAAGCAACGGATGGCATGATCAGATTTGCAATTTAAAAGGTCCTTTGGCTGCTGTGGGAAGAACAGACTGTCAACCTCACAAAGGTGCTGTCGGCTGAGTCTATTAGGCAAGTGATGAACCTGGGGCCCAGGAGTCTGAGTCACTTGTCAAGGTCATGCAGCTAGCAAGCGACAGAGACTGGACTGCAGCCCAGGTCTCCACACCCAAATCTGGGTTCTTTCCACTTCCCACCATGCCCCCCGGCTCCCTCTCTGCTCCTATACAGCCCTCTCATCCCCGCTCTCTCATTGTAAATCCCAGACTCCCTATGAGAAAAGAGCCTGTTAATCCATGCTGGATGACATTCTTTCCCAAAACCACTGTGGAGGTGAATCTTCTTTCTTTGGGGGATCGATTTGATTTTGAGAAGCAGCCAAAGGCCGTGGCAGCCAAACTTGGCAGGATAAAGCGGGTGATTACATTAGTCATCTATCACTGTGTAACAAATTACCCTCAAAGCTAGTAGCTTAACACAGCAACAAACACGTAATATTTCACACAGTTTATGTGGGTCAGGGAGCTGGGAGCAGCTCCGGTGAGGGGTTCTGGCTCAGCATCTCTCATGAGGGCAGAGTCAAGTTGTCAGGCAGGGCTGCCCTTGTCCGAGGGCCAGACTGGGTCTGGTGGAATCACTTCCAAGGTGGCGCCCTCACATGATTGATGCTGGAAGCCTCAGGCCTCTCCATGTGGGCCTTTTCAGGGTTGCTTGAGTGTCCTCACAGCATGGCAGCCGGCTTCTCACTGAGCTATCAATCCAAGCCAGAGCAAGTGGGGCGTGGAGATATTTGTTATGACAGCCTCAGAAATCACACATCGTTTCCGCAGCACCCTGTTGGCTACTCAGTGTGGGAAGAAACAATATCACCGTGTGAATACGCAGCCTTCTTGGAGGCTGCAACCGTGGCGACCCTCTTAAGGATGTGGTTTGGGCTCTAGAACTACGGTGACAGAGATGGGTTTCTTGGGCATCAGCAGAAAGTATTTCACCTCTTTCTTGAGGACTGGAGGAGTCACACAGAAAATGCAAGCAGTAACTTTTGATGTAATCGCAGATCTGCCAGTCCTGATGAGGCACCTACTGTATGCCAACCTCATCTCACCCTGACAACTCTGCTTGCAGCAGGCAGTTTACTTTCCCCTATTTTACAAATGGGGGCTTCCCTGGTGGCTCAGTGATAAAGAATCTGCCTGCCAATGCAGGAGACCCATGTTTGATCCCTGGATCGGGGAGATCCCCTGGAGGAGGGCATGGCAACCCACTCTGTATTCTTGCCTTGGAGAATCCCATGGACAGAGGAACCTGGTGTTCTACAGTTCATGGGGTTGCAAAAAAGTCAGACACAACTTAGCAACTGAACAACAATGACAAATTTTACAAATGAGGAATGTGAGGCCCAGCGGAAGAACTGGTCAGGGACCAGGTGACCTCAGGAGCACAGTGGCCGAGACCACCCAGGCTTGGAACTCCTGCACAGAAAGCAGAGAGAAGGAGGTCCCTGGGCACCAGACTATGGGGAGGAGGTGGAAGAAGCCAGCTGCTGTTTTCTCTCCTAACCCGCATTGGGTGGTACCCCGCCAGGCCGCTGGGCAGAGAGACCTGAGCGCAGTATGGTGGGCTCATCAGCTGAGTTGTTCCAGAAGGAAGCAGAGGTCATACAAATGAGCTCATAGGGAAAATTTAATAGAGACTCTTGAGAGGTGCAGACAGGGTTGAGGGAAATCGACAAGGGGTGGTGAAGCACCCAGGGACCAGGCAACAGCTGGGAGCCACTGTCACCCCGCAGAACTGGACCAGCCAGGAGGGGACAGTTCCCCCAAACAGGGGGAGTTGTCATCATCATTGCCGCTAGTGGGGAAGGCGGACTCACAGGAGTTGTGGCCTGGTGGCCTGTGGCTGGGCCATTTGTTGTTGCTGTTCAGTCACTAAGTTGTGTCCAGCTCCTTGAGACCCCATGGACTGCAGCACACAAGGCTTCCCCAGCCTTCACCAGCTCCCAGAGCTTGCTCAGACTCATGTCCATTGAGTTGATGATGCCATCCAACCATCTCATCCTTTGCCTACCCCTTCTCCTCCTGCCTTCAATCTTCCCCAGCATCAGGGTCTTTTCCAATGAGTTGAGGTCCAGCAAGAGATGAGAAAATGCTCAATATCACTGATCACCAGGAAAACACAAATCAAAACCATGGTGAGATACCACCTCACACCCATTAGGATGGCTTGTTGCTGCTGCTAAATTGCTTCAGTTGTGTCTGACTCTTTGCAACCCTACGGACTGTGGCCCACCACTCCTCTGTCCGTGGGGTTCTCCAGGCAAGAATGCTGGTATGGGTTGCTATGCCCTCCTCCAGGGGATCTTCCTGACCCAGGGATCGAACCTGAGTCTCTTATGTCTCCTGCATTGGACAGCGGGTTCTTTACCACACGCACCACCTGGGAAGCCCTCTTAGGATGGCTTACTGTCCAAAACCAGAAAACTACAAGCATTGGCAAGGATGTGGGGAAATGGAGCCCTTGTGCCCTGTTAGTGGGATGTGGAATAGAGCAGCCACTGTGGGAAACGGCATGGTGGTGCCTTGAGAGAAGTTAAATTAGAATTACCATATGATCCAGCAATTCCACTTCTGGGAATATACCCCAAAGAATGCAAAGTAGGGTCTTGATAGTTATTTCAATGCATCTACTTTCACGGCAGCAGTATTCACAATAGCCAAAAGGTGGAAGCCACCAAAGTGTCCACTGATGGATGAAGGGATAAGAAAAATATGATCTATCCATTCAGGGGAATAGTATTCAGCCTAAAACAGGGAAGAGAATTCTGACAAACACCACAACATGGATAAGCCTTGAAGACATTATGCTATGTGATATAAGCCAGACATACACACAAAAACAAATGCTGTATGATTCCATTTTCACGAGGTATCTAAAGTAGTCAGATTCATAGGGACAGAAGGTCCCATGGTGGTTGCCAGGGGCTAAGCGGAGGGGAAAGGGGACCTCTTGCTTCATGGGCACAGAATGTCAGTTTTGCAAGATGATGGATGGTGCTGATGGTTGAACAGATGAATGTACCTAATGCCACTGAACCATACAATTAAAAATAGTTAAAGTGATTGATTTTATGTGTATTTTATACCACAATAAAAAAATTGAGGAAAAGAACTCCACCGTAATTAAAAAAAAAAAAAAAAGAATAAGTGTTTTGTTCCCCAGGAATCCAGTCTCAAGACAGCCCCTGGCCATCAGGCCCTGATCCTCATGGGATACAGGACTTGAAAACACCCAGAGGCAGCACTCATTTAGACTGAGTTATTGGGACTTGGTGGAGCGGGGAGACAATAGTGACCCATCCCCCCAGCAAACGCCCCAAATGAACGACGGCCCTCGCAGAGCTCATAATCGAGGGGGACAAAGAGACATCAATCAAATAACCACAGAGGGAAAGTGAACACTGCCACTCCAGAAGGGAACTGAAGGACAGAAGGGTGCTGGGGGTGGGGGGTGCTGTCCTGAGGGTGGGACCCCTGGGGAGGAAACAGTTGAACACAGGTAAAAAGAGGGAACCTGGCAAGAGTGAAATGAAAAGAAGAAAAGCCACCCCTCCAAGGACCTCATTTACTTTTTCACAGGAGGGAAGGGGCAGGGAAATTGATGGAAAGTGGAAAGGTCAGGGAAAAATTAGGTGGCAGATGCAGCTGGGCCCCAAGTGTGGTGAGAATCACAGATGAGGGGCCCCGTCACCCTAAGGCCAGCACCTGGGAGGCACTCACAGCCCAGCCGGCTACCCAGAGCACAGCTGCAGCCAGAGAGCCATCTCAGAGCTCTGGGCCCTCCACTGGGGAAACCCAAAGTTCCACTGTTCATCACTCCTGGAGGCTGGCTGCACCCCGCTCCAGCCCCTCAGCCTGATGGACCAGGACCGATCCCTGCAGTTCTGGCTCACTCCCAGGGCCAGCCCTCCACGAAGTGGGGTCAAGCCTAGAACTGTCTTGACTGCACACTGAAACCAGCCCCTTCCTCATCTGAGCCACCAGCAACCCCGGAGTCGGTGGCAAGCACCCCACTCCTTAGATGCCTCCTCTCCCCAGGCTCTCCACACAGTATTTACCTGAGCCAGGCAGCAGCACATCTCAGCCTCATCCCCTGCCACGTTCCCGCTCAAGCCTTCTGCTGCACCCCAGCCTGCCCCTCCTCCCCAGCTATGTGCCCACCTCAGGGCCTTTGTACCTGCTTTGTCCACTGACTCTTTTTCCAGACACAGGTGGTTTCATCTGTCACTCCATCCAGGTCTCTGCTTAAATATCATCTATTTACAGAGGCCTTCCATAGCCAGTCTCTCTAAAATGACCTCTCTGGCACTCTTTAATACCGCTCTCCGTACTTTTTCCTTCATACCACTACTTCCCTGGTGGCTCAGATGGTGAAGTATCTGTCTACAATGCCGGAGACCCGGGTTTGATCTCTGGGTTGGGAAGATCCCCTGGAGAAGGAAATGGCAATCCACTCCAGTACTATTGCCTGGAAAATCCCATGGACAGAGGACCCTGGTAGGCTACAGTCCATGGGGTCGCAGAGTCGGTCACGACTGAACGACATCAATTTCGCTTTCACTTTCATATATATATATATATATTTTACTTTATTTATTATCTGTCTCCCCTAGAATGCAGATTCCATGGGGTCGGAAAACTGGTTTTGTTCCTGCTGTCTCACCGATGCCTAGAGGTTGCCCTGGCATAGAAGAGGCCCACTATATGGAGGATCAGATTTTTGCAGGTTTCTGAATGGCTACTTAGGAAAAACCTCCTCTTTGGTAAATGCTAGTTGATGTGTTTATTCTGCTAGGGCTGCCGAGATGAAAAACAATACCTGCCTCCTTGAAATTTAGGATATCACACTCAGGAGAGGAAAGAGTCTGACATGAGTAAACCACCATCCACAACACAGAAAAGCCCTCTTCATCTCAAATTCAAAAAGCATCTGTCATTGCTAGTTAGCAAGGCTGGATAATTTCTGAAATTGATGGATGCTTATAGCATACATAAGAAGAGGATCTTTGCAACAACAGATCCTTTTATCTGGCTTACAGGCAGCTAAAAACATCCCCAACCCAGGCTTTTTAGCCATCGTTATTGAGGCTAATTTTCACAAACATCATTTTGAAAAAGGGCCAAAGTAGAAAGAGCGTACCTAGGGGTTTGGGCACATATTGCAGCCAGGTGTCCTGGGGAAATTAGTTTCTCCTCTTCAAGTCTCAGTTTATCTTCGTTGTGGGTTTGGGTGAATAAAGAGGGCTGGACCAGATGACCTCTTATTGCTTTAAGGCTCTTAGGCTGAACCCAAAATTTCAAGAGTGTATCCCTGTCCATGTACTAAGTCCAAATGGCTTGCTTCCTTTAGGGGCAGGGAACTCAGAGGAGTGACCCCAAAGAATGCCCTTTCTTCCCAGCCCAGAGAGGCAAGACTGGGCCTCTGGGAGGGCCTCCTCCCTGCCCTTCAAGCTCAAGATACCTAACCAGCTTCTAAACCACCCCGCATCTCTGCCTTTCCCTCTCTGACTCCATCCACTTCCTTCCACACGCCAAGTTCTCTTGGCCCCTGTGCTTTCTTCTCAAACATGCCAAGCAGGTTACAGCTTTGGGGCTTTGCACTCACTGTGCCCTCTGCCCAGAATGCACTTGTTCCAGGGTGCCCGGGGTCTCCACCTGACTTCCCTCAGGGTCCAGGCCAAATGTCTCCCCCAGAAGAGGCCTTCTCTGACCTCTACCTAACGAGCACCTGGGACACCCCACATCTCTATCGTCTGCTTGCTTCCCTTCAGAGCATTTCCTCACAAACAGGGTCTGACTGCCTGCTCCCAAACACCTGAGGAAGCAGGGGTGGTCTTGCTCATGCCTGTACCCCCAGCACCTAGAACTTGACATGCAGTAGGTGCTCAAAAGGTATTTGTTGGAGGAGTGAGTGAACGGACAGATGCAGAGCGATGGAAGGGAGGGTCCCTGACCTCCACCCTCCCAGTGCCCGTTCCTGCCCAGCAGACCCCTTGCCTTCAGGCTTTGAGACACCTATCCCAGTCACCAGGCAATCAAGCTGGGGGTTCTCAGAGACCCACTTGAATCAAGGGGAGACTGAACCCTGGGGTAGAACAGGGGATCCACTCCCTCGGCCCCATGATCTCATGGAGCAAGTTGTCCTGAGCCATCTTCCTGATGTCAGGAACCTGGAGCATCTTCACCTGCTCAGGTCCACCCCAGCCTTCAGGGGCCGGGCTTCCAGCCGTTGCCTCTGCTCAACTGTGACAAGACGCCAAAGGATGCTCCTTCCTGTCTCAGGCCAGGAGCCCCTCTCCACCTCTGAAGGGGAACAGGGATGGGCAGGAATCGACAGGGTTGAGAGTCTGCTGGGGGCTGGGTGTTTCACACACCTGTGCCTACTCCCGTCACATGCACCACATCCCAGGGGTGTGAAAGCGATTGCCCCCATTTCGTGGATGGGCAAAGTGAGGCCTGGAGAAATGAAAAAGGGTGACCAGGTCACACGAGGCCAGAAGCAGACTCTGTCTGTGACAAGTTAGTCTGTCAAAAGCCATCTGGGGGTAGCGCTGCAGCCCCCGGAACTCCCTGCCCCAGAGAGAAAGCCGTCAGTCAGCAGGGAGCTCATCCCCTCCTCCCGCCCACTCCACCTGCCAGCGTCACATGTCACTGGAGGGCGCAGAGCCTGCGGGGGCGCCTTGCTGGGGAGGCCATGCAGACAGCCCTGGGATCTGCACCTTGTGGGTGGCTGGGGGGTGATGTGAACACGCTCAGTGCACACACGTGCTCTCTCGCTCTCTCTCTGAAGCACTCTCTGGAGACAGGGCAGGCTGCTGGGTCAGCATGTCCCAGACTGAGGGCACACAGGGAGAAGCCTGCAGTGTCAGAGATTGCAGGAAACCCTGGGGACGAGCCAGGCCAACCCCTCACTCTTGTCAGTCAAATCTAGGGTCTTGTATGGCGGACTTGGGGCAGGCATGGTATGAGATTGGGTCTTTTGTTAGTTGCTTAGTCGTGTCTGACTCTCTGCAACCCCGTAGACTATAACCCACCAGGTTCCTCTGTCCCTAGAATTTTCCAGGCAAGAATGCTGGAGTGGGTAGCCATTCCCTTCTACAGAGGATCTCCCCAACCCAAGGATTAAACCCGGCCCTCCTGCATTGCAGACAGATTCTTGACTGTCTGAGCTACCAAGGATCCCCTCTAAGAACACACATTGAATACATCCATTCAATTCGAAGGCTCCAATGTCAGACCACCTGGATTAGAATCTGGGCTCTCTCCCAGCTGGTTGGCCGCAGAGAAGTTCCTTGACTTCTCTGAGCCTCCATTTCCTCATCTGCTTTAAGACAGTATTTGCTGAGTTCTTGCTTAGTGACAGGCATGGTTCTAAGTTCTGTCCCTGTGTTTACTCTTCTGAGCAGCCCTATAGAGTACTTACTTTTGTCATCTGATTTAAGCCTGAGGAAACTGAGGCACAGAGTGGTTAGGTAACTTGCCCGAGGTCACACAGCTGAGAAGGCAGTGAGGCCGGGATTTGATCCCAGACACAAGGTATGCTATAAATGCTGCATGAATGGGCGGATGGGCCAATAGACAGGCTGATAAGTTGGTTGACAGAGCAGTGGGAAGTGAGATGGGGAGATAGAGGGATGAGAGCAAGGTGGGTGAATTGGGTGGGTTGGTGGGGAAGTTAGGAAGAGGATTAGATACGTGGATAGATGGATAGATAGACCAATGGACAGAATGAGAGGTTTGGGGGTAAATAATAGGTGGATGAGAGTGTAAGATAGATGGATGGGTGGACAGGCTGGATGCATGAGAGGATGGACCAATAGCAATCAGACAGAGACTGGTGGCTCTTCAGACCAGGGGATGGAGGGATGGATATGTGGGTGAGGTACTGGCTAGATGAGTGGATGGATGAATTCATGAACCAATGGGCAAGAAGATAGAGAGGAGGATGGGTAGGAGTACAGAGAGTGGACTGATGGTGGATTTCTCCCCCTTGAACTGATGCTGATGAGCTGGCAGTGGCTGCTACAGAACTACCATGGATATCCACAGATAGGGAAGAAAAAGTGGTCAGGAGCATCTGGCTCCAACAGGCAATCCTGGAAGGGGGCAGTGAGAGGTTGCTTATTTGTATTCCCACATCTGTGCTTGGGAAGGAAGCCCCGTGGAACAAAATGACCAAGAGGAGGGCAGGCATGGGGGCTGGACCCTCACGTGCACATGTTCCTGGAAACCCAGTGGGAAGGCTGCCCAAGGAGGGCACAGCCCCTGCCAGACAGCAGAGCACTACAGCCTGGAAGGGACCCTTAGTTGGAGAGACCTTTGGCAAAAGCAGACCCAGAACATGCCCCTGGGGACTCCTTGGATCTGGACCAGAAGAACAAAATGTCCCTTTCACCAAGGGCGGTGCAGGGTGGGGGTGGGGCTGGGATCTCTTCAGCAAGTGGGGAGCCCTGGGTTATATTGCTGACACAGCACCGATGCACAGAGTGGCACAGAGTCCCGCCCACTCCAGCCTCCTTTCCTCACCTGTAATTGGAGCCAAGCTGCCTCCTGGGTCCCTTGTAGTGTTGACATTTTATGGCGGGCGACCTGATTCTTGGGTTTCTAAGAGTATGGCGGGGGGACGGGGGACAGGCTGTGGGCAGGGTCCTGGGTGGAAAGGTGGTACACAGTGGCCATTCCACTCCTCAGAGGGTGACTCAGGGTTTAAGAGCCCATTTCAGTCCATGGGGCTTTAGCTGACGATGAGGACACCCTCTGGGGACTTCCATTTCACTTAATAGAGGCCTTGCTGCTTAATCTCTTCCTTCGTGTCTCTTTGCAACCCCATGGACTGCAGCCTGCCAGGCTCCTCTGTCCAGGGGATTCTCCAGGCGAGAATACTGGAGGGGGTTGCCATGCCCTCCTCCAGGAGGTCTTCCCAACCCAGGGCGAGAACTTGGGTCCCCTGCATTGCAGGCAGATTCTTTACCGCTGAGCCACCAGGGAAGCCAAATAGAAGCCCAGTTCACCCAAAGGCCACCACCTGCCCAATGGCCAGCACAGTCCAAGGCTCTATTCCTCCCCAACCACCTCTGACTTCTCCTGCCGCCATTCCCTTGCCCTGCTGGCCTCTTTGGTCACTTGAACTGCCAGGCAGCTCTATTCGCTCTGCCTGGAGGCACGTGGTCACCCCTCACGTTCTGCAGAACCCTTTATGCAGCACCTTTGGCCTCTCCCCAGCAGCTGCAGGGACAGAGCTGGCCAGGCAGGGCCTGGCGGGTGGAGACAGGAAGGCCTCAGAGCTTTCCCAGGCTGAAGGCCACCAAGGAGCTGCTCTCGAATTCCTCCAGCACATCTGGACTGTGCCGGACGTGGCTTTCCCAGACCCTGCTGGCCTCTGTCTGCTGGGGATAAACAAGGCTTCTCCACCCACCCCACCCCTGCACAACAGAGGGGGATGGGAGGCCCTGTGACAGGGAGGACTCCCTGGGGGGTTGCCACTCTCTGGGGAGGGGGTTGTCAATTCCAGGCCTCAGTTTCCTCACCTGGAAAATGGGTTTGGATTAGACGATCATCCAGGCTGCCCAGTGCTGGAATCCAAAAGAGAGCAAGCAGCCCCAGGGCCTGCCCAGGGGACAGCTCCCCACCCCATTCCCATGGGAAGGGGACAAGTTACTTCCTAACTCTGGCTGCAGGCTCCGCATCTGTAAAATGGGCCTGAGCTGGAAGATCTTGGAAGCTGATGCCCTCTCTGCTGTTTTGTTACAGCTGAATGAGGAAAGAGGGTTACTGCAGGGAAGGAAAGAGCACTTAGTGAGCACCAACTGTATGCCAGGTGCTTCTTGAACATTATCTCATATCCGTGTATTAGTTTCCTTCTGCTGCTATAACAAATTACCACAAACTTGGTCACTTGAAACAACATGCATTAATTACCTTACAGTTCTGGAGGTCAGAAGTCGGAAATTGGTCTCACTGGGTTAAAGGTGTCAACAGGGCTGGCTCCTTCTGGAGTCCCTAGGGGAGAGTCCTCTTCCATGCCTTTCTAGAATATGCTGACTTCATCCACATCACATGGCTCTCTTCCCTCTGCTGTTGCTGTCTTGTTTCCTTCTTCCCACTTGACACTCCTGGGTAAGTCAGGACAGTGTCCCCATCAGGTGGTGTGAGTGGTAAAGAACCCGCCTGCCAATTCCAGTTCCATCTCTGGGTTGGGAAGATTCCCTGGAGGAGGGAATGACTACCCACTCCAGAATTCTTGCCTAGAGAATCCCATGAACAGACAAGCCTCGCGGGCTACAGTCCATGGGGTCGCAAAGAGTCAGACACGACTGAAGCAATTTAGCATGCACACAAGATCTTTACTTTAATCGTATCTGCAGAGTTCCCTTCTCCAGCTAAGGGAACACAAGTGTTTTGGGGATTAGGATGTAGGTGTCTTTGCAGGGTCATTACTCTCCTTACTACACCTGTCACCACAATCTGTCTTAAGGTTCAGTTTCAAATCCCAGCTTCTGCCACTTTGTAGCTATGTGACACTGGGCAAGGACTCAACCCCTCCAGCCCTGTTTTGTAACCTATGAAATAGAGATAATGGTAGAGGGTTGTTAGAGATAATGCCAGAAGAGCTCTGAACATAGCCCTACTGTTGGTGCTGAGGAATGTACAATATAATTAGCAACCACAATAATGATAATAGTAATAATGAAATAATAATAGCAGCTCTTGTTATGGACTAGTTTTGGGCCCATGCTGAGCTGAGTATTGAGTTTATGTAGAGGAGATAAATAGGCATGATCCTGGCCATCATAGAACTTAGAACCAAGAAGGCAGGCTTCAAACAAATATCACAAATAATTAGGTAATTACCAGAGAGGCCCAGACAGGCCTGAGGTCACAGAGCTGGGAAGAGGAGAAATGGGTGGGCTTCACACCCAAGTCTGTCTGATTCCCAAGCCCTTATTTTTCCATGATACTCTCAGTCCCTCAGGGCTGGTTGAGGCCAACAGAGGACCAAAGATGGGCAGGGACTTGCCAAATGCAGACCTAGATCTCTGGGCATCCTGCCCAAGGTTCTTCCCGGGAGAGATTCTGAGACTTAAAGTGGTAACGACTAGTGACAGATAGTAACAGGCCAGAAGGCAGGATGGACCTTCTATGTGCCCCAGTCTCATCCGACCTCTGTGATGCCCCAGGAGAAGAGACTTATCTTGCTTTCCAGATGAAGAAACTGAAGTCTCAGGTCATTTAGCTTGCCGAAGTTCACCTGGCAAACTAATTGCCAAGCAGAGTCCAGGACACTCATTAGGAGAAGGCTCTAGCGTGGAACCTCCAAGTTCAAGTTTGCCTGACCCTGAATCTGGTCCCTAATTCCGGCATACCCTGCCTCCTCCAGCTGGCTTGTCTGCAATGGGAAGATACCGTCAGCGGTCTTAATCCTATAGTAGAATGCTTCCTGAAGACAGTCTTCAGGGTGATGGGTGACCCGCTAGTACCACCTAGTGGTCTTATGGAATCATACCACTTCCCCCTGGGAGCCTCAAGGACCCTCAGAGGCACTGGGAGAGATCTTAGCACAACTTCCTCATCTTCCATCCAGCTGGATTCTTTAGCAAATCAACAAGGCTGAGATAAGAGTGATCAAAATGACTGAGATCACCTTTCAGGTGAGGATACTGAGACCCAGACAAGGGAACTACACACTGAGCCGGAGGGGCAGACCCAGGTGTCAGGAGGCAGGGTTGGCCCTGTGCCTGTCCAGCCTCTGGGAGACCAGAATGAATTAACTCTTCATGGTGCCTCGTGGGGTGGACCAGAGCATAGAAGGCCTTCCTTGGGCTCCCACCAAAAGCTAAGAGGCCAGGTTGGGACTCCAGGTTGGGACTCCGCTCCACGCCCAGGCCTATGTGTGGGTGGGCCATGGTGTTCCAGAGAGAAAGGGTGGGTGTGCTCCGCTGAACTTTGCCTCCAGGGTGGACACCCCAGGGCTGGGAGGAGGGATTGCCAGTAGGAGCTGATTACGGGCTGAGTCCTGAGGGTAGGAGAAAGCCGGCTAGAAAGAGAAACAGAGTGTCCAGGCTGAAGTGAGAACCAAGGCTCCTCCCACAGAGAGGTCTTGTGATTCTTAAGGACACACGTGGCTGGAGAAATCCCAGGATTCTTAGAGAAACAGTACTTGCCCTCAAGAGGCTTGATCTTGCTTTTGCTTATTCAACAGTCACTGAGACCTACTCTGTGCCTGCCCCATGAGGGGTGCTGGGGACCCCCAGAGTAACCACACTGGGCTTCTGCTCTGCAGGATCCCTTAGCCCAATGGGGAAGACAAGGTGATAAGAGACCACAAGAACAAGATGCATCAAAGAGGCCCCCAGGGTGGCCAGGGGCTCTGCAGTCAGACAGATCTAGCCAATGATATTAATGAAAATAGTGGCTAGCACTGAAAAGAATAAAATAATGCCTTTTGCAGCATCACGGATGGACCTAGAGATTGTCCTGCTGAGTGAAGACAGAAAAGGAGAAATATTGTATGACATCCCTTATATGGAGAGTAAAAATAAACAATATAAATGAACTTATTTACAAAATAAAATGAGACTCACAGACTTAGAGAATGAACTAGTGATTGTCAGGGGGAAGGATGGGGAAGGGATAGTTAGAGAGTTTGGGATCGACATGTACACACTGCTGTAAAGTGGATAACCAACAAGGACCTATTAAATAGCACAGGGAACTCTGCTCAATGTTATGCGGCAGCCTGGATGGGAGAGGAGTTTGGGGGAGAATGGATACATGTGTATGTATGGCCAAGGTCCTTTACGATGCACCTGAAACTATCACAATGCTGTTGGTCAGCTGTGCTCCAACACAAAGTAAAAAGTTTTTTAAAAAAATAGTGGTTAGCATGTATTGAGTGTCTATTATATGCCAGGCCCTGGTGCCAACATTTTCCACAGATTAGCTAATTTGGGGGAATCTTGATTCATTCTTACTAGCTGTGTGACTTTGAGCAAATTACTTAACCTCTCTGATCCTTGAGATTTTCATCTTCAGAATGGAAGCCATAATATCTACCTTGTGACATTCGTGTGGGGTTTAAATGATGGTGAGTGTGTGTGTGTGTGTGTGTGTGTGTGTGTGCACGTGTGTGGTAGTGCCTGGAATACAGCATGTACTCCATAAATGGTTGCCACAATCAAAATAAGTGTTCTAATGGAGGGATGCTGGAGGGGCCGCACTATCTCATGCTTAGGCTGAGGGTCATCTTAGGTCTGGGATAGTTGTGTCTGAGGTCAGAAGAGGGAGGGAGCAGGTAAGGGCAGACCCCTAGAAAGAAGGGGAAATTTGGCCAGGGTCTGGAAAGGGTGGGGGTCCTGTCTTCTCCTCCTTCTCAACTTCCCCTTCCCCTCTGGGGCCCCCTCACTCCCCTCATTCCCACACCTACTACCTTGGACCAGGCCTCCCCATCTCTTGCCTGGACCCACGTTTCTACTGATTTCATTGTCCATCCCTCCTCCCCGCAGCCAGAGGGAGCTTCTAGAACACAAATCTGCCTGTCCCTGTCTCTCTCTGGCCAGCTGATCCCCTCCCTAAAGGAAAGTCTATTCAAACGTGAGGGTCAAGGCACCCTCCCTCCTGGAACTGGCCTGTTTCCACAGGGACCCAAAGTTTAAGCCACCTGAAGCCACAAGGCACTACCACTGCTCCCTGGCGGACCCACGACTTCCCTCCTGGTGGTGCCCTCTGCCTACAACATGCTCCGCTGGGCTGTTTGTCCCCTGCTTCATCTTTCCAGACTTGTGCCATCTCTGGGGGGAGCCTTCCCACGAGCCCCTTCCCCGTAGTTCTCCCCACAACACACACACACACATTTTGCTCCCTGCCCCCAGGCCACAGAATATTCCCTGCTTGGCTATTCCCTGTACCACCTCATCTCCCTTACTGGACAACTGCATTATTTTTTAAAATTGAAGTACAATTAATTTGCTTCCCTGATAGCTCAGTTGGTAAAGAATCCACCTGCAATGCAGGAGACCCTGGTTTGATTCCTGAGTCAGGAAGATCTGCTGGAGAAGGGATAGGCTCCCACTCCAGTATTCTTGGGCTTCCCTTGTGGCTCAGCTGGTAAAGAATCCACCTGCAATGCGGGAGACCTGGGTTCAATCCCTGGGTTGGGGAGATTTCCTGGAGAAGGGAAAGCCTACCCTCTCCAGTATTCTGGCCTGGAGAATCCCATGAACAGAGGAGCCTGGTGGAACAGTCCATAGGGTTGCAGAGTTAGACATGACTAAAGTGACTTAGCAAGGGTCGTATATGGCAATGAGTTCAACCCCAAGTTCATATGGGCTTCCCTGACAGCTCAGTTGGTAAAAAAAAAATCAGCCTGCAATGCAGGAGACCTTGGTTCAATTCCTGGGTCGGGTAGATCCCCTGGAGAAGGGATAGGCTACCCTTTCCAGTATTTCTGGGCTTCCCTTGTGGCTCAGCTAGTAAAGAATCCACCTGTAGTGCAGGAGACCTGGGTTTGATCCCTGGGTTGGGAAGATCCCCTGGAGTAAAGGGAAAGGCTACCCACTCCAGTATTCTGGCCTGGAGAATGCCATGGAATGTATGGTCCATGGTGTAGCAAACAGTCGGACATGACTGAGCAACTTTCCCTTTTCACAATTAATTTACAATGGTCTGGTAGTTTCTGATGTATAGCACATCAAAATATATTCTGGTGATCCAGAATATCTGTATATTCTTTTTCCATATTCTTTTCCATTACAGTTTATTATAAGATACTGAATATAGCTCCCTGTGCTATACAGTCGGCCTTTATTGTTTATCTCTTTTATGTATAGTAGCTTGTATCTGTTAATCCGAAGTTCCTAATTTATCTCTCCCTGCCTTTCCCTTGTGTTCTATGTCTGAGTCTGCTTCTGCTTTGTAAATAAGTTCATTTGTATCACATTTTAGACTCCACATTAAGTGATATCGTATGATATATGTTTCTCTCTTTCTGACCTACTTGGTTTAGCATGACGATCTCTAGGTCCATCCAAGCTGATGCGAGTGGCATTTTCCATTATTTTTCTGGCTGAGTAGTATTCCCTTGTGTACATGCACCACAGCTTTATCCATGCATCTGTGGATGGACATTCAGGTTGCTTCCAGGTCATGGGTGTTGTAAATAGTGCTGCTCTGTACATTGGGGTGCTTGTGTCTTTTCAAATTAGAGTTTTTCCAGATATATGCCCAAAAGTAGGATTGCTGGATCATATGATAACTCTATTTCTAGTTTTTTAAGGACCCGCCATACTGTTTTCCACAGTGGCTGCACAATTCACATTCCTACCAACAGTGTAGGTGGGTTCCCTTTTCTTCACACCCTCTCCAGCATTGATTATTGGTAAACTTTTTAGTAATGACCATTCTGACTGATATGAGGTGATGCCTGATTGTACCTTTTGATCTGCATTTATCTAGTAGTTAGCAATGTTGAGCATCCTTTCACGTGCTTATTGGTCATTTGCATGTCTTCTTTGAAGAAATTACATGTTTCCTTAAATGAAGCAGAAACGGTTATCTTAGAGTTATCTCCATCAGCATCAGGCATTTCGCTTTCTCGTGACACTCATATTCCCAAGCTCTTACTGAGTGCCAGACAGCCTGTGCTAAGAGCACCCCTCCTATAACACCCCATAGGAGGTAGGAACTGTTATTATTCCCTTTTACAGATGAGGAAACTGAGGCCAAAGAGGGAAGCAAGTGAGCATCAGAGCTGAGGTGCGACACAGTCCATCTCATGGCGTACAGGCTGTCAAGCACCCTCCCCTATCTGTTCTATATTTGTTGTATACACAGGCATAGAGATAGACTCTAAGTGGCAATAAAAACTCCCCACCCCTGAGCTCATTCTCTGTGCCAGGCATTGTACTAGGTGCTTTACACGTATTGATTCTCGGTAAATGGTTACAAGAATCTTGTGGTTGAAGAACCAGGCACAGTGAGGTTAAGTGACGTGCCCAACAGCACACCAGCAGAGCTCCGACCTGCCCCCCGGCATCTGGGGCCACAGTGAACATCACACTGCCTGGCTGGCTCCTACCCCATGCTAGTCCCCCTACTGTGCCCCTTGCCAACTCACAGGGGCTCAGGAAGGGGTCCCTCCTGCAGGCTGTGTGGTCCTGCAGACAGTGTGACCCTGGAGTTGAGTGGATGCAGGCATCAGAGCTACGGATGGCAGAATTCATGACCCGGAGCCAGCTTCTCTTGCCAGCTGCTGGGGGCACTGCCTTGTCCCCACCTACGGATGCCAGCTGGACGGGACAGGAGGGGGAAGGCAGCTTGTGTTGAGTCATTCCCAGTGGAACCGAGTCACTGTGTGGATGGCATGGGGGTCAGAGAGCTCAGGTTCCAGCCAACTTGTCATCATTGTGCTCTTTAGCAAATCCACTAAGGTGACAGCTCTCAGGGTGCTGGCTGGGCACATGGAGGGCCTCAGAGACTCCGTTGTCTGGATCCTAAACAATATGGCAGGGGTAGAGCTAAAATTAACAATGGGAAATCACCAGCTTCTCTTGTCCCCTAAGGAAAGGGAGCTAAAACAGTCTGCAGGCTTCTGGGGGAGCATGGAGCTCTCACACTCACGTTTCATAAAATGGGAACCCAGCTGCACAGAGCTAGCCTCTTGTGAGAGGGTGAGGTACAAGGGGCCTGGGTGCAGGCAGCCTGGGTCTAGATTGAGTTCTACCCATCTCACTTACTGCGTGACTTCAGGCAAGCTGCTTAATCTCTCTGTGCCTCTGAAAAATTCATCTGAAAAAAATTGAGGTGGTGACAGCATCTGCTCCCCAAGAAAGAATGGGTCTGGCATGAAGCACCAGGATCTTCAGCTTACCCCAGCAGTCTCCCCATGACCTTACAAGACAGGCATTGTGATGGCCATTTCCGACGAAGGGCCTGAGTTTAGTACTTTCTCTCAGGGGCCATGCAGAGTTAGGAAGAGGCAGAAGCAGTCAGGGTTCAAACATGAACAATGGCCTTGCTTCTGTGTTTATTTCTGAACCTTCTTTGCCTGCTACTGTGTGTGGCACCTGTTAGATGCAATCATTATTGTCAAGCAAACAGATAAGATGGTTTTGGGAACTAGTAATGAGCTCCCCATCACCCCAGAGGTATGCAAGCATAGTCTGAAATTGGCTAGGGCCCTCAAGCCTTGGATTTGGGGTTGAAAAGTGAGAGTGAAAGTTGCTCAATCGTGTCCGACTCTTTGTGATCCCGTGGACTATACAGTCCAGGCCAGAATACTGGAGTGGTTTCCTTTCCCTTCTTCGGGGGAGCTTCCCAACCCAGGGATCAAACCCAGGCCTCCCGCATTGCAGGCAGATTCTTTCTTTACCAGCTGAGCCACAAGGGAAGCCCAGGAATACTGGAGTGGGTAGCCTATCCCTTCTCCAGGGGATCTTCCCGACCCAGGAATCTAACCAGGGTCTCCTGCATTGCAGGAGGATTCTTTACCAACTGGGAAGACCATATGAACGTGGGGTTGAATTCACTGCCATTTAAGGCCCTTGCTAAGTCGCTTTAGTCATGCCTAACTCTGAATGGACTGTCTCACCAGGCTCCTCTGTCCATGGGATTCTCCAGGCAAGACTACTGGAGTGGGCTACTGTGCCCTCTTCTTAAGGCCCTTTGCTGCCCTTAGGCCTTAGGGCTCATCTCTGTCCTTCCCTGGGACACAAAGAGGACACAGGAATTATTTGGCTTGTTTGACATTGGGGAAAACCGAGGCTCAGAGTCAGGATTTGCCCAAGAACACTCATCCAGCCCAACATGAACCTGGGTTAGGGCCTTAGTCAAGGCAGATGGCCAGCGGAGCCCACTTTACATTACACCCCAGCGGGCACAGGGAGTCAGAAAGGTGGGCTCCTGTCCCAGAGGGCCTAGAGAAGAGGGCTGGTGCAAAGAGGACCTTGGCCCTTGGGCAAGTCAGGGCAAGTCTTAGAACCAAAGGCGGGCCCTCGGGGTACAGGGACCAGGGAGCTGGTGCGGGACCCCCAGAAATGGGAACTTTGGACTTCTTTTGGTCCCTTGCTGGACAACATGAACAGATGAAGACCCAGAGAGGAGCTTCTTTTGTGTCTGTAACATCATGCAGTGCCCTGGACCACTGAGAAAGGAAGACGAGGAGGAGACGGGGAAGGAAAGCGATGGGCTGGCAAAGCCTGATCCTTCAGCAAAGGTGGAAGGAGGGTGATTCCCACCAGGCAGGGGTCTTCTGGCCCCACTCAGCCCCTTCCAACTCTTCTCTCCTACCAACAACAGAAATAGCCATGATGTTCCGAGCACTCGGGATGCACGAAGCCCAGTTCACTCACGTTCTGCATTTATCCTAACACAGTCCTGTGAGGGAAGGCCTGGGAATACCATCACTTCCAGTTCTTCTGAAGAGGAAGCTTCAGCCAGAGAGGTTAAGTCACCTACCTTAGGCCACACAGCCAGTGAGAGGCAGAACTTGGAGTTAAGCTCTGGTGGGTGCTGAGTCCCAGGTCTTTAACCCACATCACCCTAGTTCTGGTGGCTGCCTTCTAAGGGTAGAGGATGCCTCCCTCCTTTCCCTCCAAGTTGATCATTTCATCTGACCTTCAGGATGAGAATATCTTAACCTCAGCCTCCATCTTCTGGAAAATGAGCCGTGCTCTGGCTAAGAAACCACAGCCCTGGCCCAGGACTCAGGACAGATGGCAAAGCACCCAACCAGGTCAGCACTGTAAGCCTTGGGCACCCATTTGTCACCCACCCAATGGGAATCCCCTTAAAAAAAAAAAAAAAGAACAGCTTTTAGGTGCTAGAACTCACATCCTGTATACTTCACACTGTTAAAGTGCACAATTCAATGGTTTTAGCCTCTTCTCAAGAGAAACCATCACGACGATCCCTGTTAGAACACTTTCATCATCCCCAAATGAAACCCTGCACACCTGGGCAGTCACTCCCCATACCCCACCCCGGCAATCACCAATCTACTTTATGTCTCTGGATTTGCCTCTCTGGACCTTTCTAAAGATGGAGTCTTAAGGATCATGGTCTTTGCAGGCATCTATTTTTGAAGCCTTGTAATCACATTTTGTAGGATGACAGTGTCCTCTTGATTTGATAGGGGAGGGAATCCTGGCTCAGAGTGGTCAAGTAACTTGCCCCGGGTTACCCAGCTTGGCCATGGTGGGCGGAGTTGGACCATATCTGTCTGGCTTCTGAGACCCCAGTTACTCTTTTAGTCCTCAAACCCAGAGTGGTGTGACAGCTTCGGTGGAATCTGAGGTTAGGGGTAAGGGCGGGAGGAAGACTGAAATGTTAGGTGTGTTTGTGGGTATGGAGGGCCTGGATGGGAGGAGCAGAGGCCTAGGGGAGGCATTGGGTCCCACCACCAGACGCAGGATCACAGGGAGGAAAGGAAATGGGAAGGGTAGGTGGTGGGGCCAGGCGAGGATTGGGGTGGCAGAATGTCCCCTGGGGCGGCATTCTGGCTTCAGCTCTCTGCCCTCCCTGCTGGTTGGCCCAGTCACGTACCCCTCAACCCAGCTTCCCCTCTGCTGCCTCCTTCCCCTCTGGAAAGAGCTCTCTGCCCTCCTGCTCCCGGACAACCTCCACCCCCTCAACAAGAGGATGACTCAGCCTGAGCCCAGAACTGGCTGCCTTTTGACCACCTCCTCCCCTTCCACCTGTTCCTCTGGCTGGAGCTCCCAGGAGGTATTGGCAGTCCCAGCGAGTTGTGCCAGGGCTGCCTTAGCCCACACGTCCTCTGGACCAGGCTCTGCCCTCATGCCCTTCTAGCTAGGGTGCTCTGCTCAGCCTTCACTGGAAACCCCCGTTGGGGTGTACACAAGAACCTTAGGTCCTCTTGCAATACTCTTTGTATTTTTCAAGTGATTTCTATATCTTGACCAAAATAAACCAAGTTTTAGAATATGCTCCTTCAGGCTTCTCTCAGTTTCGTTTCCCCCATCCAATCCATCCTACCAGCCCACCTGGGGAATCACCAACTTGATAAGCTTCCCCTTGCATAGAGAAACTGAGGCTCAGAGAGGCTTCCCCAAGGTCACACAGCTGGGAAAGGGGCACACTTGGAGCTTGAATGTGTGTTCTCATCCCCTGGAAATGACATTCTGAGGGTTTGGTTGTGGGCTCAGCCTGCCAGTGTGTGGAGGAGGACTCTTGACCCTTGGTGGCTTAAGAGTCAAATGATAGCTGCTGTTTATCATGCGTAAGAACCGAACTTCTATTCACTTTTTCATTCACTGACTCACGTAGAGCCAGACAGCCTGGACTGGATTACTAGCTCCAGCAAACTTCGTGCTCTGTGACTCTGAGTAAGTCACAGAGACTTGCTCTCCTTGTCTAAAAAACGGATATGGTAATAATAGCCCTCTTGGACGTCCCTGTTGGTTCAGTGGCTAAGATTTCTGCTCTCAGTGCAGGAGGCATGGGTTTGACCTCTCATCAGGGAACCAGACTTCACATGCTGCAACTAAGACACAGCATAGCCAAATGAATAAATATTTTTAAAAAATAATAATAGTAGACATTGTCTCATAGGGCTATATTAAAGGCTGAATGAGTGAATATGTGTGCATTGCTTCAAAAGTACCTAGCAAGTGTTGATACATATGAGCTGTTGTTATTATTATTCCCAGCGAGTGCATTACATGGGTGCAGCCCAATGCCCCTCCCCCGCCCCCAGCCACAAGGAACTCACAGGGACGTGTGGGAATCTGTCTACAAAATAGGGCTGTTATGGCCCAAAGAGGTGGGGCCTGGAGTGAAGACTGAGGCTGGGCTTTCAGGACCTGCAAAGGGGACCTGACCCAGGCTGGGTCCCTAGGGATTTCCAAGATGCTACTGTTACTGAAAGAGTATGGCAACTTGCCCCCCAAAGCCAAAAAACAGGCCAGATTGGTGGAAAGGAAAGGTTGTTTTATTTCAGATGCTGGCAACTCGGGAGTAGGGTGGTGGACATCTGTCTAAAGGCCCACTCCCTGCACCCTGCCCCTGGCCCCTGACAGGCAGGGGGTGGGAGCTTTTATAGCCAGAGTGGGGACGGGAGTGATACATGAAGTATCTCTCAACAGTCATCTTCAAATTGGTCGTCAGTGGTCTGAGCAGCAGCATCTTGGTAGTTTTCAATTCAGTTCAGTTCAGTCGCTCAGTCGTGTCCAACTCTTTGTGACCCCATGGACTGCAGCACACCAGGCCTCCCTGTCCATCACCAACTCCCAGAGTTTACTCAGACTCGTGTCCATCGAGTTGGTGATGCCATCCAGCCATCTCATCCTCTGTCGTCCCCTTATTCTCCTCTCTTCAGTCTTTCCCAGCATGAGGGTCTTTTCTAATGAGTCAGCTCTTCGAATCAGGTGGCCAAAGTATTGGAGTTTCAGCTTCAGCATCAATCCTTCCAGTGAATATTCACTGATTTCCTTTAGGATTGACTGCTTGGATCTCCTTGCTGTCCAAGGGACTCTCAAGAGTCTTCTCCAACACCACAGTTCACAAGCATCAGTTCTTCAGTGCTCAGCTTTCTTTATAGTCCAACTCTCACATCCATACATGACCACAGGAAAAACCATAGCCTTGACTAGATGGACCTTTGTTGGCAAAGTAATGTATCTGCTTTTTAATATGCTCTCCAGGTTGGTCATAACTTTTCTTCCAAAGAGTAAGCGTCTTTTAATTTCATGGCTGCAGTCACCATTTGCAGTGATTTTGGTTGTTTTAGGTACAGTTAATCTTCAGTTCTGGGATCCATTTGCTCCTATTTCTTTGCAGCCAATTTTAGGAATTATGGGAGCTCAGGTTCTGGGTGCATTCTGGTCCTCATGTAGTTAATTTCTCCACCTGGTGTTTTGGTATCTACAAGACAGCTCACAGGGTATGGCTCAGAATATTATCCACAACCCTTGAGAAAGAACTAAAGGCTCTTGACTGTGCTTCAGTTCAGTTCAGTTCAGTCACTCAGTTGTGTCCGACTCTTTGAGACCCCATGAATCGCAGCATGCCAGGCCTCCCTGTCCATCACCAACTCCTGGAGTTTACCCAGACTCGCGTCCATCGAGTCGGTGATGCCATCCAGCCATCTCATCCTCTGTCCCCTTCTCCTCCTGTCCCCAATCCCTCCCAGCATCAGGGTCTTTTCCAATGAGGCAACTCTTCGCATGAGGTGGCCAAAGTACTAGAGTTTCAGCCTCAGCACCAGTCCTTCCAATGAACACCCAAATGACTACATTATTATTGTTTGGTCTCCTTAAACTGTTTTCATTTGTTTCAGTGTTTCTCGCTTCTCTGATGAAACTTACTCTTTGACTAAAGTCTTCCACAGGCAAAAAGCAGGCAGAGGATATAGCAGGGGTGGGGGTGGTGCAAAGACCATAGGTCCTGCTCTGTTTCTCTGTGGAGGTGCCAGCTGGGAGTCAGAGGCTGGAATTTCAGCTCCAGCTCTGCTGCCAATCTGCCCTGTGACCTTGGGCAGGTCACTTGCCTGCTCTGGGCTGCACGGTGGAGGTGCTGGACCATCCTCCAGGGATCTGGGCAGTCAGACATCCGGGAGGACACCCATGTCTCTCGGCTCTTTTTACCAGGACCATGGGCAGTCACATACTCGCCTTGGAATCAGAACCTGGGGGTTGCAAGGAAGCCCCAAGGTCACGCAGCTCAGCCCCTTTTGTGTCTGAGGCTGGGCAGACTTACTCAGCAGCCTTTTTGGGCCCAGTCTGGTTCCATCTATAAAACCGAAGGTGGGAGTATCCCACTCTCTCTGGTCCCCTCAGAACACCTCACAAAGGTGATTACAGCCTGACCTCAGGTACCTGCCATGCTTGGACAAGTTATTTTTATTTGAAGCTGTTTAGAAAGTCACAGACAAATTGGATTGGAGAAGGGGAGAAAAGCTGAGCACAGAGATGACTGACATGGTTACAAAGACACAGAGATGGGGAGAGAGAGCAGGGAGACAGATGGACACAAACAGACAAAGATAGAGAAGGAAAGAGAGGCACGTAATCAACACAAGGAGACAGAGAAAGACAAGTAGAAAAGGATTTAAAGAAAGAGAGAAGGGGACGTCCTTGGTGGTCCAGCGGTTTAGACTCCCGGGTTCCATCCTTGGGCAAGGAACTAGATCCCACATGCTACCACTAAAGATCTTGCATGCTGCAACTAAGAGCTTGTACAGCCAAGCTCTTAGATAAATTAATTTTTAAAGGAAACTATAATAGACTAAGAATTAAAACAAAAAGCAAAAAAAAAAAAGAGGAAAAACCCAGGGGGTGGTGGGGGTCAGGGCAGGGGGAATGGTGAGTAAAGAGAGAGCGCACTGTGGAAATACAGAGCAGAGGAGGGGCCAGGCACAGGGTCTGGTCAAGCTGTCTCTTCTCTGGGCCTCAGTGTTCCCACCTGTACAACCCCATCTGGGCTAAGTGACCCCTAAGGGCCCCTGGACACTGCCGTTCAGACCCTGCGGTATGAGGCATCTTGAGAATGGGTTGGGCGATGGGTCCTGTCACCCTCCTAACTCCTCAGAGTTGGATAACACTTTACTATTCACTCCCCACTGTCGGCTCAATACGACTAACCCCTTCTAGCATGTGGAAAGTTGGGGCTCAGACAGGGGCAGACATTTTTTTGAGGCCACAGCTGACTGTGATGGGATGGGCAGACGAACGCACGTTCTGTCCATGCTGGCTGTAGACCCTCTCTGAGCAAAGGGCAAGGGTAAGGAGAGAACATGGGTTCTGCACCTAGGCTTCCTTCTCCGCCTTCCTCAGTGATACACAGCAGCCTGGAACATCTTCACTAAGGAAAGAAATACAACACAGGGAGAAGAAATAAAGAAATAAAGCCAAGGCCGGCTTCCTGCTATTGGAACATGACAACGTGCCCTCGCAGAGTGCCCCCACACCCCAGCCCTCACGGCCAACACTGTTGGTTCCCTACCCAACAGCCCTCCCCTCAACTCCATCCCACCAGCCATCTTCCTTTCCTTAAGAGTCTCACATTAGTTTGCGGGCTCACCCCCCCACTCAGTAGTGCCCAGGAAAGATGACTCCAGGCTGCCCTGCGAGGTGAGTTACAATTGCTCTCAGGCCGTCATGGTGGTCCTGCCTGTGACTGGCTTTAGACATGGACATGTGATTGTGTCCTGGGAAAGGGAGGCTGAGAGGGAACTGGTCAGAGCAAAGAGAGAGGGGTTTCTAGGAAGTTCTTCCTTGTTTTCAAAAGGGGACACAAAGCAGAAACTTGCTTTTTCCTGCCTTTGGATGTTGAATGAGGATGTGATGCCTGGAGCTGTGGCAGCCATCTTGTGACCTTGAGGAGAAAGGTGAATTGTAGAGAAGCAGACCCAGAGCTGCAAAAGTGACCTTGAGTCAGAGTCCCCTTGCTGAGCCCTGTCAAGCTCAAGAGCCATGAAAGGCAATAATGAAATATTGAGCTGTTGTCATTTAAAACATTATAGTTTGGAATGATTTATTATACAGCAATAAAAACCAGCACAGTGTTTCACAGATATTTGGTGAATTAGTGTATTGGGTACATGGTTAGGTGAAATTTTTTTTCTAAGAGAAGCTGCCACATAAAAGAATCCAAGAGTTTCCATTGAGTGGCAGTGACCTCAGGTCCCCTGGAGTGACTCACCTCTTCTCCAGAGAGTTCTTCAATGGCCTCTTGTGAACACTTTCACGTAAGGTGAGAGGTGAGATATGGGTGACCCGGATCTGGCTAACCCATAGCTTTTGGAACATCACCCGTAGCTTAGGAACCTTGCCAGCCCAGTCTGCAGACACTTAGCAGGGATTTGGTCACTTGGCTTCAACTGGCGGTTCAGTGAGTCTTGTCTGGAGAGTATCATTGAATGTCATCCGCTCTACCTCAAGGTGCCCGCAGCACAGAGGGCGGGACTTCAGGACACAAGTCACTGGAAAAGGGAGCGTCAGCCTGTCCAGAACGCATATCAAGATCACAAGCATCTGGCAAGTGACAGGGGCGGCACCAGAGGCCACCACAGGAGGACAGATCAGGACTTACAGACTTCTTCCTACCCAGACTGGACATGCCCTCCCCCATCAGACTGAGTTAGCCCATGGACTCTAGGTCAATTCAGGCAGAAGAAAGGAGGCCCCAAAGGAGAAACTGGACTTCCTGCTAATTTGAAAATGGAGGCTCAAGCTGGTTTTACTTTGAAAATGTGGGACTTGGCGTTCTATGAATCCCCCAGGGAACGAGGCATGTCATGCTGCTTACGTAAAATCTGGACATCCCATGAGGAAGGAAGCAGTTAAGACTGAATACTCTATGATACATTCTGCAGAAATTAACATTGTAAATCAACTATACATCAATAAAATAAATTTTAAAAATTCCATCAAAAATCAATACTGTGATGAAAAAAAGAGAGAGAGTGAATACTCTGGGTGCAATCTCAACTCTACCACTTCTCAGCTGAATGCTCTTAGGCAAGTTGTCTAAACTCTCTGTGTCTTGGTTTCCCCATCTGTAAGATGGTTGTTCTAGTCAGAGTACTCCCGAGAAACAGAATCACTGGGATATACAGAGAGAAATTTACTTTAAAGAACTGGCTTGCACAATTGTAGGGGCTGGCTAATCTAAACTCTGTATGGGCACGCCGGGAGCTTAGACAACCCCATCTCCACCACCTGCACACACTCCACCATCTCGTACATCTTAGCTTGGCACAGGAGACACTTAACCTCCCAGAATTATCTAAAACCACCATTTCCTTTTTCACACTGGGGCTTCTCAGGTGCCTCAATGGTAAAGAATCCACCTGCCAATATAAGAGACACAGGTTTGATCCCTGGGTTGGAAAGATCCCCTGAAGAATGAAATAGCAACCCACTCCAGTATTCTTGCCTGGAAGATCCCATGGACAGAGGGGCCTGGTGGGCTACAGTCCACGGAGCTGCGAAGAGTCAGACATGACTGAGCACACACACACCACTTTCTCCTTCACACTATGGGCTGCAGCTCCACTAAGTTGCCTCCAGATGGGACCTGGTCCACCCCAGCTCTGCACTATCACATCTGTTCTTCTCTCCTGCCTGATCCCCACCATAAGGATGATAAACTTCTGCCCATCCTTCAAGACCCAGAGTGCCTGATCCACTCTAGGCAATATTGACCTTGTCTTCCCTCTCGGCTTACACTGTACCCCGTGGACATCTCTCTTTCTTCCCCCTCCCCAACAAGATTGCAAATTTCCTGAAACTGGAGATTTTGTCTTATTCATCTTCTGGTCTCCCCTTGTCCACCTGTCCCTGGCTCAAAGGCGTCTGATAAATGTTGCAGATGAGTTAAATGGTTCATTCTTGCTTGTGTCTACTGATAGGGAGCACACTTCTCCCCAGGCAGCCTGTTCCAATTTCAGAAACTCTAACCTGCCGGGATGGTACAAAAAGTATGAACATGGGATTTCTACAGAATCTCTGGCTCTCAGATCTGGATGAAGACCATCTTTCGGTTATTTGTCCATTTTTCACTCTCCTTCTCTTCTTCCTGAAGAGGGAGACAATTTTTTAAATTACTTGAGAGAAGCTAATTTTATGTATATAATAAAGTCATGGGGGTGGAGAGAAAGATGAGAAAAAGTTGCGTTGGCAAGGAGTTTTAAGAAGAGAGGTGCCCAGACTTCCTTGGTGGTCCAGTGGTTGGGACGTCACCTTCCAATGCAGGGGGTGTGGGTTTGATACTTGGTCAGGGGGCTAAGATGCCACATGCCTCAGTGCCAAAAAATCAAAACATAAAGCAGAAGAAATATTGTAATAAATTCCATATAAGACTTTAAAAGTAGTCCATACCACAAAAAAAAAAAAAAAATGAGGAGGAGGGGAAGAAGTAGTGATGAGTCTATGTATCAGGGGATCTTTTAAGGGTCTTCAAGAAACTCAAGAATGTAATTTCTCCTTAATTACTTTTTGTTGTTGAATGGTCTCATTTAAACATGACATTACTCTGAGACTGAGCTACATGAAGTCTCCAAGTTTATCAGGGTTACACCCAGTTAGTGATAGATTCATTTGTGCCCAGATACTGGTTTCTCTTTGGTGTTGTGACCTTTACTTGTGTGAATGCACAATCATGTTGATGAGCATCTAGTTTAGAACCTGCAGTTTCTGAAGTTTATTATCTAACTGTGCTGTAACTTTGATGAATATTTTCCCCTACACCTCCCACTCCAGCCTCCTATACTACTGGAATATCAGAACAGTTGGCCCCATTGCAGAGGCCTCAGGATCAGTGATTATCAACACCATCAGGCTATATCCCTTGTTTATAACAAATATTTGGTAACAACTCCTTTATTATCCTAAAATGAAGCTCACTGATAATATAACCTACCATATCCATAATGTTAAAAATTTAATATCATGTCCTAGCTATGATATGTATACAGATAAAAAGAAAGTTTTTTAATGATCAAATAAAATGCTTTTCAATATTTAAATGCTCGGGCATGATGGCAGCAGAGGACACGTGGAGCAATTCAGTGTTTTCACCTATTCACAGACTCACCTATGCAATACTTTGCAGCGCAAGTTTGTTGGGTAGGGGGTTGCATAGTCAGGACAGGCCAGACTCTGCTGCAGTGACAAACACTCTTAATCTTCTCCCAACCCCTCAAGGTGATTTCTCCCTCACATTTCACGTTCAGTGTGGTCGGGAGGGGCTCTGCACATCCCTGAGACCCAGCTGGACCACAAGCACCCCATCTAGACCTGCATGATCACCACCGCCGTGACTGCTGCCGAGAATACTCATTAGCTCGTAAAATCTCCACGGGCAGTGACGCACATCTCCTCGCATTTCATTGGCCACACAAGCATTATGACCGTACCTACCTTGAAATATCCTACCACGTGCCTGAAAGAGGGGACGTCAGATTATGCCCTAGAATCCATTGTAATGGCCACAGACGCCGCAATCCCGTGGTAGCAGTGCCATGAGGGGTGTCATTTTTCTGAAATGACAAGAGTTGGAAAGTTCCCAATAATAATTTTTTCCCCAATTTATACAGTAGCTGCATTCCTGGAACATTCGATGTATTTTTAAACAATTCAAAGACAGTGTATGTATAAGTAAAAATTATAAGTTTTAGAGTAAGGGTCTAGATCACAGGATAAATCTTCTCTGTGTGTTTTTTTCCTGCAGATTCCAAAACACCCAGCACGCCTCCCTCTCCCCTCCCCCCACCAAATGTCAATATTGGTGGAGCAGGAAGCACTCCCCCAATACCCAAATGCCACCGTAAGGGGTAATACAAGTCCCACTGAGAACCACTCATCTAGGCTAGTGGTTGGGGCAAATCTTTTGCAACAGGATACCCTTATTTGGCTTACTTCTAACAAAATATCATCAGACTCTAAATACTACTTTGGCTGAAAGTCCTACTGCTCTAGCTGAGGCAGGGGTGCCCATTCTGCAGAACCCCTGCTCTGCCATACCCACTCCTTCCCACACCTGTCAGAAGACCCTGAGGCCCCAGTGCCCAAAACCTGGGCTTGGACTTCCCTGATGGCTCAATGGTAAAGAACTCACCTGTCCATAGAGGAGACAGATCTTCCTGATCCAGGAAGACCCCATATGCCGCAGAGCAGCTAAGGCCACGTGCCACAACTATTGAGCCTTCACTCTGGGGCCTGGGAGCCACAGCTACTGAGGCAGCATGCTGCAGCTACTGAAGCTCACACCTCTAGAAGCTGTGCTTTACAGTAAGAAGCCACCCCCAGGAGAAGCCCTTGCACCCCAATGAAGAGTAGCCCTCGCTCATAGTAACCGGAGAAGCTGGGGCTCCAAGTAACCTGGTTTCATCATTCACTAGACACACAAGCTCACCTCCCCTCTGTGATGAGTGGGGGGCCACCCTGCCCTCTGAGTGTTTTGAATTGGATAATTCATGGGAAAACTTTTGATGAGGTGGTTGAACTCTGCATTCGCCATGATGGAGGGAAAGGCCACCAGCCAGAATGTGAAACATTCTGTACCTGGGACACGAGATTTTCACTTTCCTTGAGAAGATAATATCCTTTGGTGAGTGGAAATATTTCCAGCAAAGATCCTGGTCTTCTAAATGTGGTAACACAGGTTCAGTATTTTTCACTTTCTGTGGGAAATGTCAGCACAGAAAGAGTTTCATATCTGTGGGTAATGGATATGTATACTCATGTGGTTGGACCAAGGCAACAGAATTGATGTGGGTCAACAGAGGTGAAGCTTTTGTGGCTATTTTTTTTTCTTTAAAGATGAACCTTTCACTTGCTTGGGGACAAAAAATGAAGCTTGTGTGTGTGTCTGTGAGAGAGAGGGAGGGAGGGTACACAGTGAAAAAGAAAATGCAAGATATAATTTAAATTATGGATTAAAAGGCAAATGTGTGTGTGATATCTGGTAGACTTTACGAAGCCTGGCCTGTCATTTGTTTGGGCATCACCTGATACCTCCAGCTCTGCTCAGTTAGAGGTTTGCCAAGTCAAGAGCTCAAATGAGTCATCGCATACACAGCCCTTCACGGTTTATCGCTTAGACTTTCTCAGATCTTACCCAAGCCCTGATTTCTTTTATGTCCTCTCCAACTTCTCAGCCTGTCTCCACCCCTAAAGCCACAGTCCTGGGCAGAGACGTTAGAGCTGGATTTTACAGTCCAAAGAGGTCACCTCAGCTGTCCCAGGGGCCTGAGTCCCGTGAATTTCAGAGCAGCAGGTAAAAGGTCAAGACTGGACCTCACAGCGGAGAGGTTAGACAGATGTTCACACACTCAGACTCACACATAGAGCTGCCCACACCTCTGGCATCCTCACAGAACCACACACACACACACACACACCCCTCAACCTCAGGAACCAGATATTCAGAATCAGGCTCCACTGATGCTGTCTGAGTCATCTAATGTTTCAAATGTTCAAAAATAAATATATAAATGGGACTTTCTTGGTGGTCCAGCAGTTAACACTCCATGCTTCCCCAGATGGAGACCTAAGATCTCACATGTTATGGATAAATAAACAAATAGAATGTTCTACAGTTAAGAACATGCCTTCACGTCCAGGAAAGAAACAAGGGTGGCTTCGTTCTCATCTTCAATTCACACCATTTGAGCTGCCATAATAGAGTGGGAGTTGGGCCAGGGGATAGGTACACAAAGATAACCAAAGCTGAGGGGACCCTTACCTTCTGTGTCTGACCGAGGAAACACAAAAAGTCAAAGGGAACAAACACAACAGGGGGGGAAAAACCATAATCATAAACTGTAGTAAAGATGTCCACTTCTGGAAAGATGGCAGACTAGATGGGGTGAAATACACATTCCTAACATCTCAATAATTCTGGATAAAAGAACATTTGAGAAACTGAAAAAAAAGGTATAACTGCAGAAGAAGATAAGGAAAATTCTTCTCAGGATGCAAAATAGCCATGAGATGGAAACTAGGAAAGAGTCATGGAGGAGGATGTGAGCCAGGTGAGAAATGTTTCACGGAGATTCCAGGAGGCGATGAGAGTGTATGCAGGAAAGGTGACACTGAAGAGGTACTTTATCCGTAAACATACATAACGTATGTATGACTGGCCAACACATGATCCGCCATCTCTGTGACTCGTCCCCAGGACTGGACCCCCCCAATCTCCCCAGACTCCTCAAGGTTCAGCCTTCCCATATCCATACAGGAAGAGCCCTAAGCCCATAAGCTCCCAGAAGACGGGGCCAGGCCTGTGGGCTTCACCAGGGCACTCTGGAATGAGCCCAGGACCTGGCATGATGTAGCCCTCAATAGATACATGTCTGATGAATGCATTTTTGTGCTGCCCTCAAAGCCTAGCACAGATTCTTTCCTCTTCACTCCCACTCCACAGAAGGTGGAGACCATTTGCCTTATTTGAAGCTGGGCCCTTAGTCCCAAATCTGGGGCCTGGTCCATAATATTTGCTAAAGAAATATGTGTTAGGTTAATGCAGAATACATTCCATTGCAGGATCACATTTTAAAAGTATTATCCTGCATTTTCCCCTGAAACATCCTTTTCTCCTTTGCTCTTTCCTTTTGAGGCAGCCAGGTATTTCTGTGCCCAAGCCTCGGGAAAAGACTTGACAGCTGAGAGCAAGAAAAACATGTCCCTTGCCTGGATTTGCAGATTCAAAAGCTCAGGCCTGAGAGGACCAGAAAGAGCACACAGAAAGGGCAAAAGATCTGGAGGAAATCATGAGGCATCCGTGCTGTCCAGTTTGGAAAATCGTTTTCTGAACCATCAGAAGGAAAGGAGTCAAAAGGAAAGAATAAGATTGTAGTTGGTGGAGGTTACCAAAGAAAGTGGTTGTGCCTGTGCTGGAGGCCACCGCGAGCTCACAGAGCACCCTTATGTGAATGAGGACGAGGCATCCTTTCCCAGTGTGCAGTTTAGCAACTAGAGCACAGTTTGGGTCTAGCTTTATTAGTCCCCTGGCTAGGCACTCATGTGCAGTGTACACCCTGTACCACTGTACAGAACAGCCAGGCATAAGCCCTGCTAATCCCTGCAGAAGGTCTGAAAGCTCAGACAGGCCCATGGGGTCTGAGCAGAGGAAACTTCTGCCTCATACCCCAGGTGGAGAGCACTTGGGGTGGGTATGGGGGTCCCTGGGAAGAAGTGGCACCAGGCAAAGGGAGCCTTGAGTGGCCTCAGAATTTCCTTAAGTGCCTGATGGGGACAATAACTCAAGACCAGGTGGAGTGCAGCACCCCTGAGGATACGACTGGGGACAGATGACAATAGTGACCAGATTGCCACCTCCCTACCCATATACACCACAGCCCAGCACATGTAAGCTTCTTGGAATTAATTAGTCAAAATCCCAGGGACATTTGGATTGTGGGGAGTGGGGATGGGGTGTTTCTTAAAGAGACGGAGGTTTACTATTTGCCACACTGAGGATTCCAAACAAAAATTTGAGTTGCAGAAAAAAAGAAGTTGCCTTTTTTTCACATCAAATGTATAAACTGAGCTTTTCTTACCTGCTGAGCTCCACAAATATTTGTTATGTGAATACTGATGGTGTGTGACAAATACCTGGTACTTCTCTGCGACCCTGAATTTTATTCAGCCCTGATTTAATCATTAGAGCACACGTGTCTCCCTGACTAGATGGTCAATTGCTTGAGGGCAGGGACCAAATTATTCCTCTTTACATCCCGCATACATATCCTACACAGACGTATTCGTCACTTGGGCGTTCAGTGGAGTTACTATATAAATACATGGAATTTTTCTTCAGGCTCCAAGATCCCCCTCCTGCTGTTTTCCCCTCCACTCTGTTTCTCAGCTTATCAGATTGTGGAAGAATTCCCGAAGCCTGAAGCAGAGCAGGAGGACTTTAACTCTGCCCTCTGCTGCTGCAGCAGGGCCGGATGAATGAGCCCGTTAGGATTTGAGACATGTCTATTTCTGAAGATGGGCTCTGGTTGGTTCAGTGGCTGTGAAACGGCATAGTCTGGGATTTGGGGCAGGGAGGTCGGGCTCATCACAGGAGTCTGACCGCTCGCAGGGGGCACCAGGTTGCCTGTCCTGGGAGCCCCTGGAGATGTACGGGGCGGAGGACTCGGGCTTCCCACAGATGGCGGCGCCCTGAGTCTTGAATGTTCTTCAAGTCCCTCTCAGCTTGGGTACTCGCATTGATCCTGACTACCAGACCCCTTTCTACAGCCTGTTCCAGCCTGCTACCTGGCTGCTGCGGCCACAGGCCAAGGTTTTATTCTAGTTCCCTGCAGTGAAACTTATACATTCTACCCATGTGCTCCGCTCAGCCTTTGTAGATATGGACTGTATCTCTTGGCCTGCTTTGGTAAGTTATTCTCCATGCTTCTGCCCTTTCTCTGTGGCCAGAAGGTCAGCCCTGCCACCGGCTAGCCGCCTAGCTGTCTCCTCAGCTGGAGTCCCTGCCAGCTTCCAGGCTGCACTTTAAACTGAGTTCTGCCACTTACTAGTGTCCTTGAGCATCTTTCCTAAGTTGTGGTAACCGTCTTCCCCGAGTCTGCACCTTCTCTGGGCCCCTACGCTTGCTCTAGGGCAGCGGTCCCCAGGGATCCGTCTCGTGGGAGACAACTTTTCCATGGACGGGTGTGAGGGGTGGAGGTTGGGGGGTGGGGGATGGTTTCGGGATGACTCAAGTGCATTACTTTTATTGTGCATTTTATTTCTATTATTATTACATCAGCTCCACCTCATATCATCAGTTATGAGATCCCAGAGGTTAGGGACCCCTGCTCTAAGGGATGAAAAACACCAGACAGAGACTGTGATGTGAGAAATTCTTTATTAAACCAGGTGTCACTCCCCCACCTGAGAAGGGACATTATGTTGCAGACACCATGCCTCCATGCCTCCCTAAGGCTGAGTGTGACTGTCCCACCCAGCCCACACTTCCTTCTCAGGGCAAGCTGACACTGCTGTCTTCAAGGGGCTAGGTGATGGGGTCAGAGAATTAGGCTGGAGTTTATGTTGACAGCTCGGATTAGGGATTTAAGGTGAGGGTAAAGGTGCGGGTCAGTTTAGAGGTTGGTAGGAATTGGCTTGGCATTGAGGTGAAAGGAAAGTTGAGTTTGACCCAAACTCAGCCAGCCACAGTCAAGCTTCTCCTGGTTCCCAAGTTGATGACCCTCCACTGAAAGCCCGGTCCCCAGGCCTCTCCCAAGGCTCCCTCCACCCACAACCCATCCACCTCTTCCACCCACCTCTCCTAAACAAAGCACACACTCAGAAGCAAACCCTATAACTACTTGGGATTCAGTCCCTGCCCGCCCTGCCCGCCCTGCCCAGGTGGGTAGGTGAGGGGCACAGGGGTGGGGCTTAGCCCTGGAAGCCCAGCACCTTGTACTGGGCAGCCATGTCATTCCGGAACAGTTCCAGGGCTTTGCTCATGGCGCCCTGTGCATCAGCACCGAAGTCTGAAGGATGCTTGGCATGTAGAACATGGATGATGGCGTCCGAGATGAACTGCAGGGACAGGAGCAGAGGGATGCTGGTCATGGCAGGACAAGCCAGGGGCCAGATGGGAATCAACCCCAGCCCCAGCTTTGCTTTATTGCAGGGCCATTTACTGAGCACTTATTATATATCAGGCACACTTCTGAGTGGCCTCCATGGATTAACTCCTCTAATCCCCACAACCCATGAGACAAGTACGGATGGGATAATAGAGGCCCATCTTAATACAGAGGAGGAAAGGTCAGGCCTTGGGTTTGTGGTCACAGTCACATGGCTTGGTGGGTTGGCTACCCCCACCCCCAGCCAGGGGCTTCCCAGGTGGCTCAGAGTAAAGAATCCACCTGCAATGCTGGAAATGCAGGAGACATGGGTTCAGTAGCTGGGTTGGGAAAATCCCCCGGAGGAGAGCATGGCAACCCACTCCAGGATTCCTGCCTGGAGACTCTCATGGACAGAGATGGGCTACAGTCCCTAGGGTCACAGAGTTGGACATGACTGAAGCGACTTAGCATGCACACACGCTACGCCCTTCTACTATGTTCAGGATGTTTTATTGTTCAGTCGCTCAGTCCTGTCAGACCCTGCAACCCCATGGACAGCAGCACGCAAGGCTTCCCGGTCCTTCACTATCTCCCTGCATGTGCTCAAACTCATGTCCATTGAGTCAATGATGCCATCTAACCATCTCATCCTCTGTTGTCCCCTTCTCCTGCCCTCAATCTTTCCCAGCATGAGGGTCTTTTCCCATGAGTTGGCTCTCCACATCAGATAGCCAAGGTACTGGAGGTTCAGCTCAGGTTGAGACCCCAACATATTACATGGTTTTAATCCAGGATTTTGCAATCAGAAAGTCTAGAAAATACTTCCATGTGTGTGGATTTAATTTTTGCACTTAATGGCTTAGGATGGTGATCTCTTTCAGTAGACTTTTGGAGGGATGGTGGGGGGAGAATGGTCAGTACATCTTATTTTCTGCACCAAGCACGGAGCTGGTCCTCAGAAGCACTGGTGGAAGGGAAGGAGAGAGAGGAAGAGGAAAGGGACCAGGTCCATGCTCGGGCCCAAGACTGATAATGTTACAGCAGCCTCACCATCACTGTTGGCTCTACCATCCACATGGTCATGTCCAGAAAGATGGGCACAAACATCGCCACAGCACAGGGCTGCTTTAAGGAACTGAGCAACCTTATATAGTAAGAAGTTACTTGCTTTTCAACAGTTCAGAAAGATTTGATGCCAATTTCAGCCATGGCCTGTGGACAAGGGGTGTCATTTTACAGAGGCCCAGACTGAGGTCATGTTGCAAGTGGATGAGAGAGCTGGAATCTGCACCCAGGGGACTGTGGACAAACAACAGCCAGAGCCAGGGAGACAGAGGCCACCACTGGTGGGTTTGTTCATATTCTCTGGCATCCAGGGTACAAGTGGCCAAAAGCTGATGGGTGGGGGTGAGGGGAGCACGTGTGGGGCAGCCTCAGAAGCACAAAGGTCAACACCTAGTAAACCCTGCTTGGCTCAGAAACTGGGACAGCGCCACAAACACCTACTGCTGGGCATCGAATGGGACATGTGTTTAATTCCCTTTTAATGTTGTAAACATAACAAAGCCAAGTGAGGGGATGAGCTGACCTAGCGAGAACTTGGAGACCCAGGTTCCAGGCCCAGTTCCACCCCTGACCTCCACGGATGACCTCACATGTAAGACAGAGATCCTGACCCCATTGGGTCCCTCAATTCCGCCTTTCCGGAGTCAACTTCTGAGTCACTAATACTTAGAAAATTGTGGGCTGAGGCAGCTAGAAGACTGAGGAAAGACTTCAGCACCCAGCACCCTCTGGGGCCCCCTGGAGCAGTTTCTCATGAAGAACAGGACAAAGGTTCCACGGTGAGGGGAACAGCAGATGCGGGGTGCTGTCTTAATTTTTTGCAGTAGCTCAGACGGTAAAGCGTCTGCCTGCAATGTGGGAGACCTGGGTTCGATCCCTGGGTCAGGAAGATCCCCTGGAGAAGGAAATGGCAACCCACTCCAGTACTCTTGCCTGGAAAACTCCATGGATGGAGGAGCCTGATGGGCTACAGTCCATGGGGTCGCAAAGAATTGGACACGACTGAGCGACTTCACTTCCACTTTCTTTTCAAACTTGTTTTAAGTAGACCTGGTTCTGGTCTGCTAGCTGGTAGTCCTGTTTCTAGACCACCCTGGTTTCTCTCTAAGCCTGTCTGCTCGTCCCTGGGGATGGGATCCATCATTCAAGCTGGGTTGTGAGCCCCCTGCCTGTCACTGGGGTTCAGATATGGAAGAAGCCAGGGTCTGACCTTGAGGAGCTCCTGTCCCACCCAAGAGACAGCTGGATAAAGAGATAAATTACAATACAGCCGGCAGGCGCCACGGCAGGGCTGGAATAAATGCCTTTGCTGGGGAGGGCTGGCAGGTGGAGCAGCTGACTGCCTCGTGGGGCAGAACTGAAGAGGTGACTTCTGAGCTGGGCTTTGGAGAATGAACAGGGATTTGCCGAGAGAAGACGGGGAGGCGAAACCACCACTTGCACAGAATCCCAGGGGCAGGAACTGTTCCTCATGTCTGTGATGCTCAGATGGGCAGGCAGAATTGTTTGTGTGTGATGTGGGAGAGCAGGTGAGGCTTCCCCGGTGGCTCAGGGGGTAAAGAATCTGCTTACAATGCAGGAGATCTGGGTTCGAGATCCCCCGGAGGAGGGCATGGCAACCCACTCCAGTATTCTTGTCTGGAGAATTCCATAGACAGAGGAGGCTGGACTGACAGGCTACAGTCCAGAAGGTCACAAAGAGTCATACACGACTGCTGCTGCTGCTAAGTCGCTTCAGTCATGTCCGACTCTGTCCCCATGGACTGTAGCCCACCAGGCTCCTCCATCCGTGGGATTTTCCAGGCAAGAGTACTGGAGTGGGGTGCCAGTGCCTTCTCCAGACATGACTGAGCAGCTAACAGTTTCACAGTAACCATTGGGAGAGCAGGTAGGGGAGCTAGATGGTGGGACAGAAGACGATGGTGATGGTGGTTGCTCATGGGAGACGCTGTACCATCAGGAATTAAGAGCACGAGTTCCAGGTAACATAGATCAGACTGTCCCTCCTGGCTTATAAGCTGTGTGACCGGGGGCAAGCTACTCAACCTCTCTGAGCCTTGTTTCCAAATCAGTAAAATGGGGATGAGAAGAGTCCCTGCCTGGGGAAGAGAATGCTATTTACCTGCCCAATGGCCATTTTCACCTTCTTCCTTGTAAGAGAACACTAGTTTGTATTTGGAGTGGCAGTAGACTATGTTTCCCAGCTTTCCACACAGATAGACGTGATCTCATGACTAACTTTTGGACAATGAGATGTAAATAACACTGTTGGGTGAGATGCCTGGGGTTTCTCAAAAGAGGCTTTGTCTCTTCCTCCTGCTCTCTGTTTGAAATATGGACCAGAAGGCTGGAGCTCTAGCAGCTACTCTTGGACCACGAGTCAACTTTGAGGGTAGAGACCATATTTATGCCAAGGATGCCAACACAGAAAGAGCCTGCATCCCTGGTACCTATGGGGCTCCCCACACCAGCTCTGGGCTCCTGACCTCTGAACTTCTTTCGTGAAAGAAAAAGACAACACTGAATGCAGTTCCTAAGCTCATGGGGGTAATCATGAAAGTTCCATGCCATGACCCATGCAAACTACTTCTCATAGCCCATCCTAACCAGAACTTATCATGACTAACCTTACCTTCACTGCTGCACCAAACTGCCTGTGGCCCCCATCCTCAGGGGTGATAGCCACAGGGCCCTTTATTCACCAGTTCCCTAGTTCTCCTTCTTGCCACATCCCTCCTCCCACTGGGTCTAGACACAGGACTTGAAACTCAGACTCTCCCCAGCCCACCCAACTTCTCAGTCCATCACAGGAGATTCAAGCCAATTGCTTATGCCTCGGACACCTGAGGCACCCTCTCTTCATCCGTAAAGATGCTAGAACTAATAATTCCCACCCAGAATCAAGCCCCAGCTACTGAACTCCTGCCACATGAGTCTTGTGTATGTCCGACTTACAGCGGCACAGAGACTAGGAGCTGGGTTTCTGGAGGAATAGAGACCTAGTCTGAATCCTGGTTCTGCTATTTGGTTCCTCTGTGACCAGGGGCAAGCTGCTTAAGCTCACTCTGCCTCAGTTTCCTCATCTGTCGAGAAGGTGGAGTAGTGGTGCCTGCTCGTGGACAGAATGCAAGCTGTGTACTTCACAGCCACTTCTTCCTTGGTAACAAGATACTCATTTGGGGGAAAAATATGTTTACTCTCAATGACCCAGGAAGAAGGCCAAGTGGGTAGCAGCCCACTTTACAGATGAGAAAACTGGGGGATAAAGAGGAACAGCATAGGTTACCCAGCAAGTTATAACTGAGCTGGGACTTGAACCCCAATCTCAGGTCTTCGAGGCCTCCCCTTCCATCCTCCCAGCCACCCGGGCCCCGCCACTCACTTCCAGGTACTTGACAGGGATCTTGTGCTTGTTGGCGTGTGACTCGGCCAGGTGCTTCACCTCCGCCTCGTGGTGACCCTTCTTCTTCAGGATACCGCCCAGGGCCGTGAGCACGGTGTTGCCGTGCTTCTTCAGGTCCTCGGAGGCCTTCATCTCAGCCTCTGTCTTCAGGTGCTTGAACTTGTCAAATTTCTCCAGGGTCTCGGGATGACCTGTGAAGAGCCTGGGGGGTACAAGGAGGGCTTGAGTTAGACACAGGGGTCAGGAGGTGGCCAAACTCAAGTTCAAATCCATACCTTCCCAGTTGCTAGCTGTGTGACTCTGAGCAATTCACTTCACCTCTCTGTGCTTCAGTCTCCCCATCCAAGGAATAGAGATAACGAGTCCCTCCTTATAGAAGTGTGAGGATTAAAGTCAATGAGATGGTATAGGCTGAGGGCCACACAGGAAGTGTCCTATAAATGCTTGCTATTACTATTTTTAGCATCATTATCTGCTTCATTGTTACTGTGAAAGGCTGGAAGGAAAAACATCTGGGTGGTACCTGGCCTCACCCCCATTTGCTCTAAGTTGTTGAGAGCAAAGATGACTAGGTGGTGTCACCGGAGAGCAGGGAGGGGCCCGGGACTAAAGGATTTGTGGAGCATGTGGTGTGCCAGGCCCGTGCTAGGCTCTGCACTTGCACTTCCCTTTGGGGATGTATTATCCCCATTTTACAGATGAGGGAACAGAGGCTGAGGAGTATGAGGTCCTAGCTCAATATCACATAGCCGGGGTGCAGACGAGCCAGACTGAAATCAGGTCTGAGTGACTCAAAATGTAGTCCATGCAGGGGACCATCTCTGCAGCTTCCTGCCCAAGGATCATCCTTTGGCCACTTAAATACCTCCAGCTCCAGGAGGCTCACTACTCCCTGTGACAGCTTTTCTAGTCTGAACAGCTCTCAGGCTCAGAAAGCTCTTGCTTATTTTGCTCTGCCTCCCTGTTCTTCCCAGGCCTCTCACAGTACTGACGGTGAGAATCTCTGGTGGGAGCCATCTGCCAAAGACCAGGTCCCCACTCCTGCCAGGGAGCCAGTGAGCTGGCCACAGTGATCCGAGGAGTCACCTGTTGCCTCGGACTTCAGTCTTTCATTCTGCAGAAAGGTGGGGATCATTAAAGGGAGTTGTACCTGCCACGGGGAGGAGGGAGAGATTTTCCCCATTTCACTCGTGGGCAAAGGGAAGGCTGCAGAGGCAGGTGACTTGTCCAGGGTCACATGTCTAGTCAGTAGCAGAGCCCAGACACGAACCCACTCAGATGGTTCCATAACTCATGCTCTCTCTTTTGTGTTGCACCGGGAAACATCTGCCGGAGTGACCCTGTCTGCTGGACCTCCCCTCCTCTTGTCTGATGGCTTCAGTTCCTTGAAAGCTTTCTCTTTTGTGGTTTCCAGGCTCTGGAACACCCTTAAACCTGTGGACACACTCCAGTGTGCACAAGTATCTCACGGCACATACTCATAACCACACACATGCTCATGCACACACACACACACACACACACACATAGATAGGGCATAGCACAGACAGGGAGTGCCCCCTTCTCCCAGGGGCTTGTCCCCCCGCCTTCCCAGAACACCCAGTGCTGCCCACAGCCATGCTCAATGTCACTACTTCATCTGGGGCCCTGGCCAACCCTTCTACATCACTGACAGCTCATCTCCAGCACCTTTCACCCCAGGGTCCCTGAGATCCTGACTATTATTATCTGGTGACAATGATCCTTGAACTCCTGCCTGACAGATGCAAGACCCAGAATCCACAGGTGAAGGTCGGGACACTGGAAGGAGACTCTCTGGGGAAGAAGAGGACCGAAGACCTGGGACCCAAGGCCGCCAGGGGTCTGAGACATCTTGGGAGACCCCCGGATGTCTGGGGAAGAGATTAAGCACTGAGAATTATGAAAGCTGGGTTCTGGCCCCAGTTCTGCCTCTGCTGTGCTCTGTGATGTTGAAAAAGTCACTCAGCTCCTCTGGGTCTTGGATCAACTATCTGTAAACCAAAAAGTTTATTTCTCAGCTTCCAAGTTCTAAGGCTTGACCCCTCCAACCCGGACCTCACCCTACACTCTTAGCACTTGTCAGCCAGAGAGGGAGCCCCGGATTTACTTTAACACTGCAGAAGAACCTGGCTCCTGAATACCCACCAGATCTTTTCCTATAGCTGCCTCCCTCCACTGCCCCCAAGGCCAGCAGCTGGGAGTCCCTGGGAAGCCACAGAAAGCCCTACCTGGGAACTTGTGACAGTGGCAACTCAGAAAATGAGCAGCTGGAAGGCCCTCACCCTGTAGAAATGGGTGGGTGGGGGGGTGGAGGGGCGTTTTTCTTACAGTGTTTCAGAAGCACGCTCTTGCCTTGTGCTTTCATCTTCAATCCTATCATCAACCTGCCTAGTTTATTACAGGTCAGTGGGAAAGGAGGCCAGTTCCCAGCTGTGCTCTGAGCTGAGAACCAACCAGACATCCACATGAAAGATGGAAGACGCTCCCAGGCCTGCATAAATTCTTCTCTGCTCTAGAACCCAAGAGCCAGATGAGGGTGGAAACGAATCTCTAGTGTGCTAAGACGGTGGGACAATGTGGCATAGGGTTCAAGAGTGGACGTGATGATCCGGGCTGCTGGATTTGAACTCCAGCTTTGGGACTTCAGGCAAGTCACTTAACCTCTCTGTTAAACGTGGGGATTATAATAACGTCTACCTCATGAGGTTATTGTGAGGCTGAAATGAGTTAATATACATGAACCCTTAACACAGGGCCTAGCAATCAGTGTGTAATATATATACATATTTGCTGTCCTCATCAAAATCTCTAGGCCCCTATCACCATCACCATCACCATCACCATCTGCACCATCCTCACCACTCCATTATCACCATCATCTCCTCCATCATCCCCTCCACCATGCTCACCAGCTCCATCATCACCATCCTCACCACCATCATCGTCATCACTAGGATTGGGCATCTTGGGTTCTGTCTGTAGCTGCCACTGGTTGACTGGGACTCTTGAGCCATGTTTTCTCCCAGAGACATGAGACATACTGGCCACCAGCAGTGACTTCCCAATTTTTCATGGCCTTGAAATCCTTTGCTCAAATGCAAAAATAAATAAAGCAGAAAAGATCTGGGGAAAAGAAGGAAAGGCAGGCGCCCAAAGCCCTCTTCGGCTGCCTCCGCCCTCCTAAAAATCCCCATTTCCTGGAGCCAGACTCTGCAACTGACCTTCAAGCGATTATGTTCTAGGACATAATGATCACGTACTTGCAATGAAGCCCTCGGAGTTTTATTAACAGACCGAACAGAATTTGCTATCTGTCATAACCAGAGGAGTGGGAGAAATGACCTTTTCAAGAAGAGTAAGAAAGCCCAGGTTCGGCATCTGGAACAAAATCACAAGGTCATTTCTCACAGGGCACCCTGAGAGTCAGCATTCCCTTCTCCTTGTCCCTGGCCCCCAAACACCAAGAGGCAGAAGCTGTCGGCATGGTTTCTGCATGTCTTCAGCTTAAGACGTGATGGGGCATCATGCTCTCTGGGGCCTGCCAGGGGTCAGCAGGCTCCAGCATCACGTCTCGCCCCTGGCTCCTGGCCCCTGGCCCCTGGCAGTTTTCTCTGATCCACCCTGGGAAGGGAGGGGCTGTTTCTCCCATGATACAATACCCCAAGTCTCCTTCCAGACCTCCAAGTCACTGACTTAGGGCTGACAGCCCCCAGGTCACCTGGGAAAGACTCCTGTTTGGCAAACTGGTCTCCCACCCAGCTACCCTGCCTCCTCTCCAAAAGCAAGGCAGGATCAAGGACTCAAAGAATGCCAAGGCATGAGGGTGGGCAGGAATCTCAGAGACCATGAAGGCAATCCCTCCACTCAACAAATAGGGAAATGGGACCCAGAGAGGATTAGTGACTTGTCCAAGGTCACACAGCAAAGGGAGAGCTGAGGAGTTGATGTCTGCTTTGGAGAGTCTTCTGTCCAATCAAATGGGACCTTGTTGCAGTGCCAGTAGCCAACTGACAGAGGCGTAAGAGGAGAAAGACACAAAGGAAAACCCCAAGATGCCAGTCAGATTCAACACAGAACTTGACCATCCTTTCTCATGTGTTTTTGGCATGGGCCACTAAGGGCTGAAACTCCAGATAATAGAGCTTATAGCCTATGTCTGGGTCATTCTCTCAGATATGGGAGCTGGAGATGGGTGAAGCCTGAGGGAGGCTGAAAGGGTGTCTAAATGGGAGAGGAAAACATGCTCTGACTCGTAAAGAAGGAGAAATTCATCTATAAAGTGTGAAGGACAATCCATTCACTCATGGCAACCAGGGCCCACCTCCTCCCAGGTGCAGAAATGTCGATGTACGCTTTTGACTCGCGCTGCCCAGAGCATGAGAAAGGACCAGGAGGAGAGGGGAGTCTATCACCACTTGGGGAAGACGGCAATGGGAACATGAGGTTCTATTTCTGAACCACAAGCCATCCTCTGCTTACAAAACTCAGAATTTGGGGGTGGGGGGGCGGGAGGATGTTTCTTTATTCAGGAATCCCTTGCTAAAGAAGTGCTTGGAGATTATTCTGAGCCTTCAAAAGACATACCCAACATCAAAAGTCAGGATTAGGGACTTCTGTGGTGGCACAATGGATAAGACTCTGCCTGCCAGTGCAGGAGACGTGGTCTGGAAAGATCCCATATACCGCCGAGCAACTAAGCCCACGCACCACAACTTCTGAGCCCAGGCTCTAGAGCCCTAGAGCCGCAACTACGGAGCCCGCGTTCCTGCACCTAGAGCCTGTGTTCCCCAACAAGAGAAGCCACGGCAGTGAGAATCCCATGCATGGCAATGAAGAGTAGCCCCTGCTCACCACAACTAGAGAAAGCAACAAAGACCCAACACAGTAATAATAATTACTATTATTATTATTATACTTTAAAGAGCCCAATTCTAAGCTTCATCTCCAAGAGTTACTGACATCTTTTGGAACTCACTCTATGCCAGGAATTATGCTGGGCCCCTTAGATGCAGCATCTTATTTAATTCTTACTTCTACTGTATAATGTAGGTATTAGGATTCCCCCCTCTCATTTGATAGGAGCAGAAACTGAGGCTCAGAGAGGTTGTGTGCTTTCCCAAAGGTCACACAACAGCTCGGTGGCAGAGCCAGGTGTAGAACTCCACATCTCATCTTGAAGGCCGTGTCTTAATCCTTGGCATTTTACAGACTTTAATGCACTTGTGACTCTGGGGTCATCCCTCCCTTCTTAGGTCCTTTGGGTCCTCATCCATTAGGCGAGGTGAAAAAGACCTCTCAGACCTTTCTTGTTAATTCTAGCTATAATTTTAGGATTCCTCCTGGTGGGCTCTAAGCATCAAGGATTTGATCATTAAATCTCCTCCCAGCTGCTAGCACAGATGTGAAATGGATCTGCTTTCCTGATTCCAACCTCTGACACATAAAAACAAAGGAGAACCAAGTAGGGGGGTTAACAAAGTTAATTAACACAGCAGCCAACTGGTCAACCCTGGGGGCAAACGTTCCACCTTGCAGGCAAATATTCTTGACCTTGAGGAAGGAGGTGATGGGGGCAGTGGGATCTCTTCCTTTTACCTGATGAGGACCTCCTGCCCATGGCCTGCGACATCAGCCTCCACCTTCCCCCAGGCATTCAGCACCAACTGCCATTCCCCGTCGCTGAGCCCCATGGCGCAGTCTGAAGAAGAGAAAAAGAACAAGGGCGGACTGACTGGGTGTTCTGTCTCCGACAGCTGGGGTTTGAGGCTGCCTGGCCCCAAAGGGATTTTATACCTTCCCAAATGCTTGACAGGGATCACCTGACAGCTCGTTCACTCTCTCTCTCCCTCCCCCGCACCCCCTCTCTCATGCAGGGGTCTAATCTTTTCCTTTCTCTAGCCCTCACATGGAAGCTATTTTGAGGCAGGTGCCATTGTGGGGAGGTAGGCCAACTCAGGTCACGGGTGTGGTGGTGGTGGGGTTGTGTGTGCGGAGGGCGGGGAGGAGGCTAGGCCACTGTCTGGACTCTCAGAGGCCAACAGAAAGGGCACAGCTAAGGCCGATGCCAGTGGCCTGAAACCCAATTCCCCCTGCCGTCAGCTACCCCAAGAGGAACTGCCATGTCTCTAAGCCCAGGGCAGCAGGCACCCTGGTGTGGCCCTGGGACTGTCCTGGCCTTAGCAGTCTCTTTGCCCACCTTCTCGAAGCCCACTTTGCCAGAATATCTCTCACTCCTCCGAGTGGTGGGAAGGAACCTTGACGGTTCCCTGCTTCTAATGAGGTGAACCCGGGCGGATCCATAACCCTGGAGCCTGCGTTTTCCTGGTCCACCCGGAAGGCTCACATATTATTCAGATACTTTCCTCTGAAAAGTCTTGCTTCATGTGCCCCCTCAAGGCACAATTAACTGCCTGCCCTCTCCACTTATTCACTGTGTTCCTGTCACACTGCTTACCTCATCGCATCCTATTTCTTTGTATCCATGCTGGCTCCTCAATTAGTACCCTAGCAGCCGATACTCAGAGACTTTGCCAGGTGCCAGGCTCTATTCTAATCACTTTACATCTGGTAACTCGTTTAGTCTCCCGACAGCCCTGTATGATATAGACATTACCCCCATCTCATGGAGGAGAGGTTAAGGAGATGTGCCACGGTCACACAGATAGCTGATGGAAGAGCTGGGTTTTGAACCAGGAAGTCAAGCCCCTGAGTCCATGTTCTCAAACACTTTACTTGGTTATCACGTGCGGGAGCTTTATTTCCTTCATCTGTTTCTTGGGCCTTGCACAGTGCTGTATACCAAGTTGAAGTGAATAAATGTTCACTGAATTAAAAAGGTGGATGGCCTTCCCAGGAAGGCAAGAGAATGATCAACCTTTATTTTTCATTCATCCATCTTCCCATCCATCCATCCATTCATCCACCCATCAACCCCTCTATCCACTCACCCACCATCCATCCATCTGTCCATCATCCATTCTGCCATCCACCCAACAAACAGTTATAAGGTACCTACTGTGTGTTAGAAACTGCTACATGCTGAGGACACAAACCAGATAAAACACATCCTGGTGTTCAATCTCCTAGGAGAGAGAGATAAATAAGAGGAATAACATTACAGTTCAGTTTACGTAGCTGAGGGTCTACATAGAACTTTACAGTTTACAAAGTGCCTCCTTGGGCAGGATTAATCTAGTCTTCCCAATGCCCCAGCAAGGTAGAAAGCATCATCCCATTTTATAGCTGTGGACCATGAGATTCAGCAAGGATAAACATCAGGTGTCCTGGCCACCCTGGGACTGTATTGGACCTGTCAGTTATGACTGCCCTACATACACAGCTCTTTCTAAAGATAACTGCCCTGCCTCAGCCCCTGAGGTCATGTCCTCTCCCAAATCCCGTGGCTAGTCACAGCTGATTGAACCAAGGCTGGGACCTAATTAGAGGCAGCCAATGGCATGGCTCTGTCAAATAGCCAGTGTCTATTAATTACACCAATCAGATCCCCTCTTTAAAGTATGAACAGGGATGATTGATAAGAATTGGCTATGTGGTAGGAAATGCAAGGGGCAAGGGTTCCATGGCTAGCACCAAGTAAGACCCCCAAACGCAGAGCTTCTCCAGAACAACCTTGGGTCTCCATTCCGATTCTGGTAAAGCCTGCTCCCATTTCAATTCGAGGATGACCATCATACTTCCTGTGTGACCTCTTGTGTATCACTGAGTGATCCCTATTTAGATACTGAGTCAGCAAACTCCTAACAACCAAAGAGACCAGAAGCACAAAGGCCCCTTCTTGACAATGTGCTCCTGAAACCACGCATGAGGTTCCATGTTAATCCAGGACACTGAGCTGGTATATCTCCAGAAGTCATTCAGCTTTCACAGTGAAAGGTTCAGTTGTAAAATGAGTAACTAAGGGACTACCCTGGTGGTCAGGCGGTAAAGAATCTGCCTTCCAATGCTGGGGACGTGGGTTCGATCCCTGGTCAAGGAACTAACATCCCACATGCCCGCTAAGCCCAAGCACTGTCATTAGAGAGCCTGCACACTGCGACTACTGAGCCCATGAAGGCTGCAACCAGAGCCTGGGGGCCACACAAGGGAAGCCCACGCACCGCGACACAGACCCACCTGAGCATTTGCTCATCTGTCCATTCCCCATCCTGCTACCGAGGGCCGACTCTGTGCCAGGCTCAGGATCAAAGAGAAAGGCCACTCTGAGAGAGTTTGCTGAGGTGTCAGCTCCTAGTCCTGGCTCCTTGCTGGAGGGTGAGCCCATCAGTATGGGAGGGAAGTGCAGAAGGAAGAGCAGCGAGAAGAGCAGAAGCAGCAGCGAGCTGCCCCCAGTCTGGACCAACCCCTGGGGCCCACTGGGGCCACCCTTGAAAGAATCAGCATCACTGGTTCCGATTTAAATCCCCAGCCCTGGCTATGCCACTTGCAAAAACCTTCCACCCGGTGCCCTCTTGAGAACCTCGGCACATCCCTGAGGGGCTGGCAGAACAGGGCTCATTGTTATCCCACAGGGCTGTTCAGAAACAAAGGCTTGGAGATCTTGTGCACCTGCCTGAAGTTGGTAAAGCGGCAGAGCTGGAACCAACAGCCCAATCCACAGCCCTTGTCCCATCTCCAGCCTCCGGAGTTTTCCAAGGATGGCCTGAGTACTTAAAATCTCATCAACTTGTTACCAGCACTAAAGTGTTTAATATAAAGCTGTCACCCCCTTGGCAGGCACCCTCATTAACTGGCAAGTTCATGGAAACCCATGGCTTTGAAGTTGATGAACCTTTTAAGTTTTACCTTTTAAGTTAATAGGAGGGACCAACATGTGTTTGTACTTACACATCTCTACAACAGAACTGGCGGTACCTAGCAGTTGCTATGGCTACCTGCAGCCGCCAGCTTTGTTTGGGGGCTATAATTATCCCTGTGACAGCCTTCTAATAGCTGGGGCAGGGAAACTGGAAAGGCACAGAATAGGAAAGCCAGGCTGCCTCTGCATGCAAAGTTTTCTGCAGCCTTACACGCTCATGTCTACACACACACACATGTGAGTTAGTCTGACACCCAGTGGGGCAGAACTAGATCCCACCAAGGGAGACCTGCCTCTTCCTCTTCTTCCCTTTCATATCACGGAATCCTTTGAATGGGAAAATCTGAAACATATAGAATCATCCTCAAGTCTTCAAACTCTGGGTACTTGAGATCCTAGAGTTACAGTTCTAGAGGGCCAAAGTCTTCAGCTTTCACCCCTCTGAAAATTTGGGTTCTACATTCAGAGTCAGAAAACTAAAGAAAGAGAAATCTAGAATCATAGAGACATAAGATCTTGAAACTTACAGAGGCCTAGATGGTATCAAAGTTCCCACTGAATCAGCGGTCCCCAACCTTCTTGGCACTAGGGACTGGTTTCGTGGAAGACAATTTTTCCATGGACCAGGGGTGGGGGGATGGTTTGGGGATAATTCAAGCGCATTACATTCATTGTGCAATTTATTTCTATTGTTATTACATCAGCTCCACCTCAGATCACTGGGCCTTAGATCTCAGAGGTTGGGAGACCCCTGCACTAAATGCAGGAATTTTCCCTACAGATCATAATCTGCTTGAATACTTCTAGGAGCAGCGAACTCACTTTCTAAAACCCAAAGTATGCCTTGTTATCAAGCTCACTCCCTTGTCCTGGCTCTCTGGTGCTCCTTGGGAATGTAGAGAACCAGCTGAAAGAAGTTTCAGGCTCACCTGAGATTTTTCTTGTCCAGACTACACATCCCCAAGGCTTTTTAACTGAATGCCCTCTGCTGGCAAGGTAAGCCGGGAGCCTGTCTAGTCAAAGAAGGCCGTTCTCTACCTCGCTCCCTGTGACTCCCGCCTCTCCTCACTTACACACTCAGAACTCTCTAGCAAGGGGCTTCCAGCTCCCCCTGCACAAGTGTGAGGCCCAGATGACTGTGCACCAAACTCTCTTTCAAAGGTGACCTGGGAATTCATGAACCCAGCTAACAACTCACACCTCGCCCCCCGACCCCCACCCCTGCCCCCGGCCTCCTGCGGCCCCTCCCCAGTGAATCTGGGGGAGGGAAGAGGTGTTACACTTTAAGACTCCACCGAGGGGAACCAAAGATGGCAAGAAAGAACATTTTGGATCTTCAAAGCTGTAGGTCCCCTCAACCTTGGCCACCCCCCTTCCTCCTCCACCTCCTCCTCCTCCCCGAAGCCGCCCCTTTGGAGGCCAGCCCAGGCAGCGCCTCCCACCCACTTCCAGCTCAGCTTGCTCCTTCCTGGCAGTCTGCCTCCCGGACCGGCGCCAGAGGAGACTCAGAGCAGGGCTGGGGCCTGGAGCCTGCAGGATCTGCTGAGGTCATGCATGAGTTTGAGGACCCTCCAAAGCTGGCCCCAGACCCCCCAGGGCCCGCCCTCTTCCCAGCCCCCAACCAGCAGCCCTTGCACTGACCACGTCTCCCCTTCTGCCCAGCTGTCCTTCTGGAGCCTTCAGCCAAGTGGGCTGGGGGCGGGGAGAGGTGTCTTATAGCAGCTGGGGAGAGGCACAGGGAACTAAAAATATAGTTTATATGGCAAGGCTCCTCCCTCCTCTCCCTGGAGGCCCAGAGGGGCTTATTGGAGGAGGGCTGGCAGGGACCAGAGCCCAATATCCCAGTCGACAGGTGTAGCTCAGGGTCACCTGCCTTCCTTCCTGCCCTCACCCTACACCCCCAGCCTCTGAGGCTTAGAGTCACCCCCCAGCCCCTCCTCCTACCTGTCATCTGTAGAAGTCCAGCACCACCCCCATGCTGCCCCTCCCTCATCAGTCCGCCCTCCCTCTGTCCTGGTGGATCTCACAGAAATAGCTCCCCCTCCAAGAATCCCCCCTCCCCATGCCACCCCTTTCCCAGCAGGTGTGCCCTCTTCCTCCCCACCTTGGGCTCCAACATGGATGCAGCCTTCTCGGCTCTCTCTGCTTTGGGGTGCAGCACCCCATTTCTACCCTGTGAGCTTCTTCACATGTAGGGATGTAAAAGCTACAGACACACTGGCCTTAAGACCCCTCCCAGGAGCCCTTTCCAATAGACACTTAAGAAAAAGAAATGGAAGCAGAATTGCTTTCCAGCATTTCAGGATAGACACTTTTCTAAGCCCTACTCTTCAAAAACGGAGAGAGAAGCACAGTGATATTAAGTTGCCCAAGGTCACAGGGCTAGGAAATGGGCCAAGCACGAAATTCAAAGCTGGGCAGTCTGGTTTCAGAATTTGTGCTTCACAGATAGGAACTGGTCTAACCTGGGATTCTGCAAACCCCTACCAAAGAGCCAGTTAGATAAACTTTCTGAATTGTTTTATTGAACTGAGTCCATCCAGGTTCCTGGAGGTGAAGGCAAAGACATTGCGCTGGGAGGCCAACAATCAGGAGACCCTGCTGCCATCTAGTGGCGGCAAGGAGAAAAGCCTCCATCCCTGGCTCCGCCCCGCTCACTGCGTTCTTTTGTTTGTCTAGCCAACCGGCCGGCAGGCGGAAGGGATCTTTTTCCATCTTTACTTTCCTGGCACCCACCAAGACTGGCTTTCCACGTTATTTAAATAGGCCATGGTCCGTGCTCTCAAGGACCTCAAAGCTGGGGGGAGGAAACGTACGAGGGGGAGTAGAAACACAACAGAGATTTGAACAAAGAGCTACAGGCAAGTGAGAAGGTGGCCCCCCAGGTCCACATGGAGAAGGACCTGTTGGCAGAGGTGACAGCTGGACTGGATCTTAACGTATAAGGGAACTCCTGCAGGGCCTCCTAAGCAGAAATAGTAAACTGTGTATGCATAAGCCCAAGGGGTTCAGAGGAAAGGAGTGCTATGGGGGTGGGAGCTGTAAGACCCCTCCCTGCCAAGATCCTCGTGCACCCAAGCAGGAGGTTTTGAATGGGGGACTTGGAACTGACATTCCAGTTCCACAAACACTCGTGCTCACTGAGTGCCAGGTTCTGTGCTGCACCCCAAGGAGACCAGGGTGAGAATCAATCCTCCTTGAGCTTTAGAGGGAATGGGAGGAAAGCATGTGTAAACAGATGGTGACAGCACTGTGTGATAGGGGCAGAAACAGAGGCAGTTCCGCATAGGAGTAAAGACTTTGGAATCAGACACCTGGATTCGAAGCTTGGCTCCATCAGGTATTGTGTTTGTGATCCAGGGACGGTTTCATCACTTTTCAGGGCTTTTGTTTTTGTATCTGTAAAATAGGAACTTTGAAAATAATTACCTATCTCAAATGTCATCATGAGGATTAAAAGAAGAGTGCATGTGTAGGATTCAGGGTAGTGCCTGGCACACAGTAAGTGCTCAATAATTGCTCCCTGTGAAGTAAGATGAAAAGGAATCATAAAGGAGGAAATTATTAATTCCATCAAGGAGCATGCAGCAAAGAAGGTGATGTCTAGGTAGGAATTTGAAGGATCAACAGAGGTTGGAGCAAAGTGAGGAAATAATATTCCAAGCACAAGGACTGAAAAAGGACATGGAAGTTGGTGTATAAGGACTAAGTTTTGGTTGTGGGTGGCAGGAAATCCAAAGAAACATGGCTTTAACAAGAGAATATTCGTTTCTCTTTCATACAGAAGTCCAGAGGTAGTGGTCCAGGGTTGGTGGGCACATAACATGTCAGGACCCCAGCCCCAGTCTACTTCAGTAGCTCTGTCATATTACACACATGATCTCCACCTCCTGATCCAAAATGGCTGCTCATGTCCAGTCATCACATCATCATTCCAACCAGCAGGAAGTCAAAAAAGGTGAAGATGCTTGTGTCCCCTACCTTTAGGGACACTTCCCGGAAGTTGTGATCAATACTTCCTCTCCTTAAACATCACATGGTCACACTTCTCTGTAAGGGAGGCTGAGAAATGTAGTGTGTATTTCTATATGGCCATATCCCCAGATAAAAACTGGAAAGTCTTTTACTTAGGAAAAAGGGGGAAATGTAAACTGGATGAAAACTAGACGTTTCTGCCATTGTAGGTGTAAAGAACATGTAAAGATACAGGAAACTAAAAATATTTTGGTGTTTTTATGGTGGAAAAATTGATGGAGCAAGTGATGAAAGATGCAGCCTAAGAAATAAACCAAAGCTGAGGAAGGGTTTTGAGCACAGGAGGACCATGGTCTGATTTCCTGCATTGGAAACACCACACTAGTTGCATGGGGATAATGTAAGGGGTGGGGGAAGTGGAGGCAGGAGACATTTCTTCACAACATTTCCTTCTGAAAGTTCTCATGAAGCTAAGTTCAAAATGCAAAAAGGAGTACGTCAAGGCTATTTATTGACACCCTGCTTAATTAACTTATATGCAGAGTACATCATGAGAAATGCTGGGCTGAATGACTCACAAGCTGGAATCAAGATTGCTGAAAGAAATATCAATAACCTCAGATATGCAGATGACATCACCCTTATGGCAGAAAGCAAAGAACTAAAGAGCCTCTTGATGAAAATGAAAGAGGAGGGTGAAAACATTGGCTTAAAATCCAACACTGAGAAAACCAAGTTCATGGCATCCGGTCCCATCACTTCATGGCAAATAGATGGAGAAACAATGGAAAAAGTGAGAGACTTTATTTTTTGGGGATCCAAAAATAAAAAACTTTATTTTCTTGGACTCCAAAATCACTGCAGATGGTGACTACAGCCATGAAATTAAAAGACGCTTGCTCCTTAGAAGAAAAACTATGACCAATCTAGACAGCATATTAAAAAGCAGAGACATTACTTTGCCAACAAAGGTCCATCTAGTCAAAGCTATGGTTTTTCCAGTGGTCACGTATGGAAATGAGAGTTGGACCATAAAGAAGGCTGAGAGCTGAAGAATTGATGCTGTCGAACTGTGGTGTTAGAGAAGCCTCTTGAGAATCCCTTGGACTGCATGGAGATCAAACCATCATAAAGGAAATCAACCCTGAATATTCATTGAAAGGACTGATGCTGAAGCTGACCTCATGCGGAGAACTGACTCATTTGAAGAGACCCTGTTGCTGGGAAAGATTGAAGGCAGGAGGAGAAGGGGACGACAGAGGATGAGATGGTTGGATGGCATCACCATCTCAATGAACGTGAGTTTCAGCAAACTCTGGGAGATACTGAAGGATAAGGGGAGCCTGGTGTGGTGCAGTCCATGGGGTTGTAAAGAGTTGGTCATGACCTAGCAACTGAACAACAACAACAAGTTAAACAAATTTTAAAGTTACCGTCTTATACCTACAACCGAAATTCTATCAACATTTTACTAAACCAGTTTTTTCAGCTATCTAGCCAGCCCTCCATGCCTCCAATCTTATTTCCGAGGCCTTTCAAAGCAAACTGCAAACAACTGTCCATCCACTTCTTCCTAAATACTTCAGCATGCATGTCATTAGTGAGAATTCTGTTTGCATTTTTTTCTTTTGATGTAAAATTTACATCCAATGAAATCCACACAACTGAAGTGGACTCTTGCTGAGTTTTGATAAATTTATACACCTGTGTAATGTGGACCCCTATCAGGATATAGAACGCTATTATCATCACTCCCAAAAGTAGTTCCCACAGGCCCTTTCCCGGTCAGTCCCCGCTCCCCGGCCCCGCCCCACGCCCCCGGCCAGGCAACCGCTGTCCCGCTAATTTGGTTTGTATAAACCACAGATTGGTTTGCGGGGAAAAGGGAAAGTCGCTCAGTCGTGTCCGACTCTTTGTCACCCGGTGGACTGTAGTCCATTTCTCCAGGCCAGGATACTGGAATGGATAGCTGTTCCCTTCCCCAGGGGCTCTTCCAACCCAAGGATGGAATCCACGTCTCCTGCACTGCAGGCGGATTCTTTACCAGCCGAGCCACAAGGGGCACCCGTTAAGGGCCACCTCTGGGTTGAGGGAGAGGCGAGGCGGAGGGGCGAGGGGGAAGAGGGGACTGGCTCCACAAGGGAGGCTGGCGACGCTGAGGTGAGCTGAGAGGCCGGCACAGCGCCGGCAGCCCGAGCTGTTTCTGGCTGAATTAACTGAGCAGATGGTGGCGCTATTTACTAAGGCGGGCGGGGTACCGGGGAGGAGGGGATGGAGAATGACTCTCCCTAGGTTCCGTAGCATTTGGGCGTCTGTGAGACATCGATCTGGCAGGCCTAAGGCGACACACGCGTCCCCGAGGCTTGCACTGTCGAGATGGCATCGGAGAAGTGGTGGCCGGGCTTCTCCAGAATCTCCATCTTTCCCCCGCCCAGCCCCGGCACCCACAAGACTCGAGCCCCCAGAAAGGAAAAGGGGCCCCTCCTCCGCGGATCCGCAGGCCACAGCCCCGCTTTCCCCGAGGCCGCCGCGGGAGGGCGGTGGGGAAGGCACGGAGGCGGTGAGCTCTGGCTGGCGGGATCCAGACAGGAACCCTCACTCCCGACTCCCGAAAGCGGGCGGAGGAGGCAGGGAAGGCGGGCCCCGCAGCCCACCTGGGCGGTGCCTGCCTTCCCTCCTCCCTCGCAAGCGCCCTGCAGTCGAATACTTGTTCCTGTCTAGTGACTGCCGCCCACCTCTTTCCAAATTCCTCTTCCCTCCCCTTTAAAAAACTACCAAAGCCCAGGTCTTAGCTACTCAGCTCTCCAGGGAGGAGGCCATTCGGTCCGCTTCTCCTGCGAGGACACTGGAAGCAGAGAAACAAAGTGGAACCTGACCCTCACTCCCAGACCACGGTTGGGCCCCCCTAGACTACCTAAAATCAAACACAGCTCACCCTAGCAAAGTCATTTCTTTCTTAAAAACCCCCTTGGGCAACAGGAGATATTCCTCTTTCCCCTGAGCAAGACTTGGACTTACTCCTTGGGAGTTAAGGAATTCTGATCCTGCTAAGAGAGGCCTTGTCCCCACACTCACCCTCTCGGGCTGCAGCACAGAACATCCTGAATTTGCCTGGCCATTTGGAGAATCATCTCATCAGACACAGGACCAGAGGGTGAGCTGTTAGTGTACATGAAGTGGCGGGGATCACCCCAGGAGAGAACGTGAGGGAAGGGGAGAAGGACCCCAAGGAACACCCCAACATTTAAAAATTGAGAAGGGGAAGAGGAGCTAGAGATGGAAACTTCCAAGGATGATGGGGACCCTGGGAGATTATGGGGGCTGGGGAGTGACAGGGTCAGGATTGCATATAGAGGATGGTTGGAAGAGAAGTCTTGTGGGACGTGAGGATGAATATCAAGGACTCTTTATGCACTAGATGTGGGTCAGGGCTGAACCACAAATATGGAGGCCTTCATGTATTACAGCACTAGCCACTATAAAAACATCCCCGAAATCTCAGTGGCTTGTTAGATCTTCACAGTGGCTCCATGGGTTTGGATCTCATTTACCTCACTATCCAGTGCAAACGGAGAGAGGACTTTGCTTCACACAGTGATTCGGAGACCCAGGCTCTGCCCCCCAAGGACTTCAGAAACCTGATTCCTCCCTATCCAGCAGGCAAATAGATGGGTTAACAGTGGAAACAGTGGCAGACTTTATTTTCTTGGGCTCCAAAATCACTCCAGATGGTGACTACAGCCATGAAATTAAAAGACGCTTGCTCCTTGGAAGAAAAGCTATGACCAACCTAGACAGCATATTAAAAAGCAGAGATATTACTTTGTCTAACAAAGGTCCATCTAGTCAAAGCTATGGTTTTTCCAGTAGTTGTGTATGGAAATGAGAGTTGGACCATAAAGAAGGCTGAGAGCTGAAGAATTGATGCTGTCGAACTGTGGTATTAGAGAAGCCTCTTGAGAGTCCCTTGGACTGCAAGGAGATCAAACCAGTCGATCGCAAAGGAAATCAACCCTGAATATTCATTGAAAGGACTGATGCTGAAGCTGAAACTCCAATACTTTGGACACCTCATGTGAAGAACTGACTCATTTGAAGAGACCCTGTTGCTGGGAAAGATTGAAGGCAGGAGGAGAAGGGGACGACAGAGGATGAGATGGTTGAATGGCATCACCAACTCAATGGACATGAGTTTGGGTAACCTCCGGGAGTTGATGATGGACAGGAAAGCCTGGTGTGCTGCAGTCCATGGGGTCTCAAGGAGCTGGACACGACTGAGCGACCAAACTGAACTGAATAGATCCAGCAGGCAGACCACAGGAGTGTGTGTGAGAGGTTTTACAGGCCATGCCTGAAACGGAGGCTCACCATTTCTGGCCATAGTCCATCAGCCAGGTCACAGCCACGCCATGGGAATGAAATTTGTGTGTCCGGGAGGAAGAGAGGCTGGCTAGGTGGACGCACAGCATTGTGTCTGCCAGTCATGGCCTGAGATAATAAAATGTTTTTATAATCTAGTGGGAAGATGAGGAAGAGGAGCTGGGAATGAAACATTCCTATAAATCATGTCTTAATAGTTCACAGAGTAGATGTTTCAGATTTATTAGGGCTGTTTGGGTCATCATCCTCCAGATGAGTTCCATCACCACTGATAAAATACTTGGGAAGCGGGAAAAGACTTCCCTGGCAATCCAGTGGTTAAGACTCTGCACCTTCACTGCTGGACCCCAGGTTCAAACCCTGGTTGGGAACCAAGATCCCACAAGCCACATGGCATAGCCAGAGAAGGGCTAGCACCCTTTCTGATGATGAGAAAGGCATTCTTAAAAAGGGGGCATCTGAATAAGGAGCTGAAAGATGGTCAGAGAGGGCTAGGGAAGCAGGAATGCATATGGAATCTTCAGGAAACCCTGAGAAGACCAGTTTAGCAGGGTCAGAAGTTTCGTGAAGGGGATTGGTCATGGACGAGGCTGGAATGTGGGCTTGGAGCGGCTCAGGAATGACTTTGAACTTGAAGAATTTTGGCAGCTCTTCAGCAGGCCCTGCGGTTGTGGCTTGGGGTGGGGTGAGGTGGGGGTGGGGTGGAGGAGGAGGTTCCCAGCCATCTCGGATGAATCAGCAGGGTCAGTTAAAATTAGTCATGATGGCCCAGAGGACATACGCCAAGGCCAACAGTCATGTCTGTTCATGTGGCAGCCAAAGTTTGCTTCTCCGGGGAATGTTTGGGTTAGGGGAGCTCAGAGCCGGAGCAGGTGCTCTGGGCTGTCTGGGAAACATTGGGACTGCTGGGCAGCACCTCTCGGTTTCTGACCTTGACTGCAGGAGAAGGGGGCGCAGTTTGGCCCGACTCCCTGATTATCCTCTCTCGGACCACCTTAGTATGGAGTGGTCTTCCCTTCACCTTGCCAACCCCTTCTTCATGGAGCCTTCCTCACCAGTAAAATCAGGTTCTAGACTCTTTTGCTTGACCTAGGTAGTATTATTCACAATTGTAATTGTGAACTGGATAATGGTTAAATTTTTCAAATAATGCATTATTCAGCCAGTCATCTCCAAGGGCATGTCTCCCATCTCCTCTCTCCCATATATCTGGGTATCATCTTAAAGAGGAGAAAGTGCGAGGTGGTTAGGGGTGCATGTGTGTGCATGTAACCAGAGATAGAAGCATGAAGAAAGATTGAGATCCTATTAATTGAATCATCTAAGTTGCCCCCAACACACACACACACACACACAGAGCAGTGAGGAGTGCTTACAGGCAAGAGGCAATATACTACAGGATCGAGGCTATGGATTCTGACGCCAGACTACTGATTTTGAATTATACCTTCATTGTTTGCTTGCTGTGTGACTTCAGGCAAGTTACTTAACCTCTCTGTGCCCCAGTTTCTTCATCTACTAAATGGCAGTCATAACAGTGCCTGCCTCACAGGGTGAAATTTAAGCTAGGTAAAATACCTAAAACTATGCCTGGCACAGAATTGAATAAACGCTCATATACGTGTGGTCTATGGCACCTATTAATAGTAATAAACCACTTTTTTCTCAGACATCTGAGTTGAAATTAACAGACTCTTGACTGTATTATATAATTAGTGAATTAAGGTCCCTCTCCCTGATGGACTAGGGGGTCCATGAGAACGTGTTTTGAATTTCTATTGTCTGATGCAAGGCCAAGTTCAGGCTGATAAAAACAGCTGTACCACATCTCTCTGCCCCAGTCCCACACTACAAGCATGCACTGCTGGCCTTCCAGGGCCCACTGTGGCTCCAAATCCCTTATATAAAGAGGTCACTTAGCCCTCAGGACCACCACAGAAGGCTCTTGATAAATATTTGTTGAATAAAGAAATGCCTGCCACCCAGGAATAGGTAGATTCTGAATGGGAAAATGCTTTGTAAACTGTAAAGCATGCGAGATGCGAGAATGGAAACACTTAGGACCTCTTCCCCAAGGGCCTAGGATTCTTTCCACTTTTGACTTCATTGAGTGCCTTGGGAACATGTCCTGTGTTCTAGAACTTTCCCTCCACTTGCCCCTCTATCTAAATGTAGTTGTCTAGGGTATCATTTTCCCTTGTGATCTGTCTTAATGGTTACTAGTGGAATTCAACCCTTCTTACCTCCCCACCAAGAGATTTTATTTCAACAAAGGCAAGCACTAGCTTGTCATCTAACCTCTAAGAAAAACTCCTTACTCCCCTCTGCCTCCACCTGATCAAAGCCCACCCTTCTCAACATGTCACTTCCTCAAGGAAGGCCTCCTTGCAGAGCCCCAGCGTCATATAGACACCTCCCTCCAGGCCCCCATTATATCCACTACTGCGGGCAGGAATCCCTCAGAAGAAATGGAGTAGCCATCATGGTCAACAAAACAGTCCGAAATGCAGTACTTGGATGCAATCTCAAAAACAACAGAATGATCTCTGTTCGTCTCCAAGGCAACCCATTCAATATCATGGTAATCCAAGTCTATGCCCCAACCAGTAACGCTGAAGAAGCTGAAGTTGAACGGTTCTATGAAGACCTACAAGACCTTTTAGAACTAACACCCCAAAATGATGTCCTTTTCATTATAGGGGACTGGAATGCAAAAGTAGGAAGTCAAGGAACACCTGGAGTAACAGGCAAATTTGGCCTTGGAATACGGAATGAAGCAGGGCAAAGACTAATAGAGTTTTGCCAAGAGAATGCACTGGTCATAGCAAACACCCTCTTCCAACAACACAAGGGAAGACTCTACACATGGACATCACCAGATGGTCAACACCAAAATCAGATTGATTATATTCTTTGCAGCCAAAGATGGAGAAGCTCTATACAGTCAACAAAAACAAGACTGGGAGCTGACTGTGGCTCAGATCATGAACTCCTTATTACCAAATTCAGACTCAGATTGAAGAAAGCAGGGAAAACCTCTAGACCATTTAGGTATGACCTAAATCAAATCCCTTATGATTATACAGTGGAAATGAGAAATAGATTTAAGGGCCTAGATCTGATAGATAGAGTGCCTGATGAACTATGGAATGAGGTTTGTGACATTGTACAGGGATCAAGACCATTCTTATGGAAAAGAAATGCAAAAAAGCAAAATGGCTGTCTGAGGAGGCCTTACTAATAGCTGTGAAAAGAGAAGTGAAAAGCAAAGGAGAGGGGGAAAGATATAAGCATCTGAATGCAGAGTTCCAAAGAATAGCAAGAAGAGATAAGAAAGCCTTCTTCAGCGATCAATGCAAAGAAATAGAGGAAAACAACAGAATGGGAAAGACTAGAGATCTCATCCAGAAAATTAGAGATACCAAGGGAATATTTCATGCAAAGATGGGCTCGATAAAGGACAGAAATGTCATGGAGATATTAAGAAGCAGAAGATATTAAGAAGAGGTAGCAAGAATACACAGAAGAATTGTACAAAAAAGATCTTCACGACCCAGATAATCATGATGGTGTGATCATGATGTGTGATCACTCATCTAGAGCCAGACATCCTGGAATGTGAAGTCAAGTGGGCCTTAGAAAGCATCACTACAAACAAAGCTAGTGGAGGTGATGGAATTCCAGTTGAGCTATTTCAAATCCTGAAAGATGATGCTGTGAAAGTGCTGCACTCAATATGCCAGCAAATTTGGACAACTCAGCAGTGGCCACAGGGCTGGAAAAGGTCAGTTTTCATTCCAATCCCAAAGAAAGGCAATACCAAAGAATGCTCAAACTACCGCACAATTGCACTCATCTCACATGCTAGTAAAGTAATGCTCAAAATTCTCCAAGCCAGGCTTCAGCAATATGTGAACCGTGAACTCCCTGATGTTCAAGCTGGTTTTAGAAAAGGCAGAGGAACCAGAGATCAAATTGCCAACATCCGCTGGATCATGGAAAAAGTGAGGGAGTTCCAGAAAAACATCTATTTCTGCTTTCTTGACTATGCCAAAGCCTTTGACTGTGTGGATCACAAGAAACTGGAAAATTCTGAAAGAGATGGGAATACCAGACCACCTGACCTGCCTCTTGAGAAACCTATATACAGGTCAGGAAGCAACAGTTAGAACTGGACATGGAACAACAGACTAGTTCCAAATAGGAAAAGGAGTATGTCAAGACTGTATATTGTCACCCTGCTTATTTAACTTCTATGCAGAGTACATCATGAGAAACGCGGGGCTGGAAGAAACACAAACTGGAATCCAGATTGCCAGGAGAAATATCAATAACCTCAGATATGCAGATGCCACCACCCTTATGGCAGAAAGTGAAGAGGAACTAAAAAGCCTCTTGATGAAAGTGAAAGAGGAGAGTGAAAAAGTTGGCTTAAAGCTCAACATGCAGAAAACAAAGATCATGGCATCCGGTCCCATCACTTCATGGGAAATAGATGGGGAAATAGTGTCAGACTTTATTTTGGGGGGCTCCAAAAATCACTGCAGATGGTGATTGCAGCCATGAAATTAAAAGACGCTTACTCCTTGGAAGGAAAGTTATGACCAACCTAGATAGCATATTCAAAAGCAGAGACATTACTTTGCCAACAAAGGTCCGTCTAGTCAAGGCTATGGTTTTTCCAGTGGTCATGTATGGATGTGAGAGTTGGACTGTGAAGAAGGCTGAGTGCCGAAGAAATTGATGCTTTTGAACTGTGGTGTTGGAGAAGACTCTTGAGAGTCCCTTGGACTGCAAGGAGATCCAACCAGTCCATTCTGAAGATCAGCCCTGGGATTTCTTTGGAAGGAATGATGCTAAAGCTGAAACTCCAGTACTTTGGCCACCTCATGGGAAGAGTTGACTCATTGGAAAAGACTTTGATGCTGGGAGAGATTGGGGGCAGGAGGAGAGGGGGATGACAGAGGATGAGATGGCTGGATGGCATCACAGACTCGATGGACCTGAATCTGAGTGAACTCCGGGAGTTGGTGATGGACAGGGAGGCCTGGCGTGCTGCGATTCATGGGGTCGCAAAGAGTTGGACATGACTGAGCGACTGAACTGAACTGAATTCCAGGCCCCCATCCTATTCTTGCCAGCAGAATGCTTAGTGAAAGTGAAAGTCGCTCAGTCGTGTCCTATACAGTTCATGGAATTCTCCAGGCCAGAATACTGGCGTGGGTAGCCTTTCCCTTCTCCAGGGCATCTTCCCAACCCAGAGAATGAACCCAGTATCCCACATTGCAGATGAATTCTTGACCAGCTGAGCCACCATCGAAGCCCAAGAATACTGGAGTGGGTAGCCTATCCCTTCTCCAGTGGGTCTTCCTGACCCAGGAATCAAACCGGGGTCTCTTGCATTGCAGGTGGATTCTTTACCCACTGAGCTATCAGGAAAGCCACAGAATGCTAAACATGCCCTTATTATATCTCCAAGGGAAGATTTTGGAGAAGGCAATGGCACCCCACTCCAGTCCTCTTGCCTGGAAAATCCCATGGACGGAGGAACCTGGTCAGCTGCAGTCCATGGGGTCGCTAAGAGTCAGACAGGACTGAGCAACTTCACTTTCACTCTTCACTTTCATGCATTGGAGAAGGAAATGGCAACCCACTCCAGTGTTCTTGCCTGGAGAATCCCAGGGACGGGGGAGCCTAGAGGGCTGCCGTCTATGGGGTCGCACAGAGTCGGAGACGACTGAAGCGACTTAGCAGCAGCAGCAGGGAAGACTTTATCCATTTACTGATTCATTCATTCATTTGTGCAATAATATTTGTGGCATCCATCTTCCTTATCAGGTACTGTAGCACATCAAGGATATAGAGAATTATCTTGGTTTCTGAAGAAGAGGAGAGTATCAGCTATAGGCAAGAAGATGAGTGAAGGCATAGTAGTGTCACAACTTTTTTTTTTAATTAAAAATTAAAAATTTTTTTTAATTTTGGCTGCACTGGGTCTTTGTTGCTACCCGTGGGCTTTCTCTAATTGCAGAGAGCAGGGGCTACTCTCTAGCTGTGGCGTGCGGGCTTCTCATCGCAGTGGCTTCTCTCATTGCTGAGCATAGGCTATGGGGCACTCAGGCTCAGTAGTTGTGGTGCATGGGCTTAGTTGCTCTGAGACATGTGGGATCTTCTTGGACCAGGGATCACCAAATAAGGAGGACGTGAACCTAGGGCAGCAAGTGGCCCCTGGACTGAAAGGCAAAATCAAACAGATAAGAGAACCATGAGATATAGTGATGTGGTGCCCAGGGGAATTTTTCTGATCTACTGGGTTCAACTATGTCTGAAGTCAATTGTATCCTGGGCCTCCCAGTTACATGCATTTGATCATTTGTTCATTCAACAATTAGTTACTGGGCTTCCCTGGTGGTCTAATGGGTAAGAATCTGCTGCCAGTGCAAGGGACATGGTCTGATCCTGGCTCCGGGCAGGTTCCACATGCCACAGAGCAGCTGAGCCTATGTCAGAACTACTGAGCTTGCACTCTAGAGCCTGTGCTCACCAATGAGAGAAGACACCGCAATGAGAACCCGGTGCACCACAGCTTGGGTGGAACCTGCCACAACTAGAGAAAGCCTGCGTGCTGCAGCGAAGACCCAGCACAGCCAAATAAATAAATCACATGATTTCTCTAAAGAAAAACAAGAGAGAAAATCCAGAAAAACAGCTAGTTACTGAATGCTTACTATACTAGTCAGCGTTCTCCAGAGAGACAGAACCATTAGGAAATAGATAGATATGAAAAAACTTATTAGAAGGCACTAGCTCATGCAATTAGGGGCTGTGAGGTCCATGATCTACAGTTGGTGAGCTGCAGGCCAGAAGAACCAGTGGTGAGTGTCCATTCGGAGATCGAGGACTGAAAACCAGGAGAGCTGATGATGTAGGTCTCAATCCAGTGGCAAAACCAAAGTCCCAGCTCCAGCAGTCAGGCAGGCAGCACAGTCTGCCTTCCTCCACCTCTTTCTTCTATTCAGGCCTCAACATATAGGATAAGAGCCACGTTGCAGAGAGCAATTTGCTTTACCCAGTCTATGAATTCCGGGGTTAACCTCATCTGGAAACACCCCCACAGACCCAGAAATAATGTCTAGCCAAATATCTGGGCACCCTGGGACCCTGTCAAGTTAATAAACAAAAGTAGCCATCACGCCCACAATGTGCAAGGCACACCTCTAGGAGACGGAAATATAGCAGCAGGAGAGGAGAGGGTAGTGTCAGGGGATGGGAGACAGTGAATTAGTGTTTAATGGGGACCCGTTTCAGTTTAGGAAGGTGAAAAATTTGGGAAATGGATGATGGTGAGAGTTTCACAGCAATGTGAATGTACTTGGTGCCACTGAACTGTACAGCTAAATATGGTTGGATAGTATGTGTTACGCTATGTGATTTTACCACAATTTTAAAAAAAGTTAAAAGAAAGGATGAAAATCCTACAAGTGGAGTTTACCCGGTAGGAGGTGTGAGGTGCAGGTAGAAAGATTTATAAATAAAATAAGCAAATAATTAAAATAGCATGTTCAGTGATAATAAATGCTATGGGAAAAAAGCGATAAAGCAGAGAAGAGTCATAAAGAGTGTTGGGTGGGGAGTAGGGGATACATTTTAAAATTTCGTTTCAAAATGTAAGTAAAATTTTAATTTAAATTTATTTGGTAACCATCTAAAGAGATAAAGAAAACAAACAAACAAAAAAAAGAGGTAAAGAAAAGAACCAGGGATAAATATTGAGAAAAAGCATTCCAACAGAGGGAACAGCAGTTGCCCTGAGGTAGGACCATGCTTTGTTTGTTCAATTAGACATCACTCCTTCTGGCCTCCGCTGCCTGTGGCCTGTTCCTCTCACATTTACTGTCAGTGCTCACCACCTCACACAGTTGCCTTTATCTGAGTTCATGTGTGATTTAGAAATACCACCAAATACCTGCTGCTGCTGCTGCTAAGTCGCTTCAGTCGTGTCCAACTCTGTGTGACCCCATAGACAGCAGCCCACCAGGCTCCCCCGTCCCTGGGATTCTCCAGACAAGAACACTGGAGTGGGTTGCCATTTCCTTCTCCAATGCATGAAAGTGAAAAGTGAAAGTGAAGTCACTCAGTCGTGTCCAACTCTTCGAGACCCTATGGACTGCAGCCCACCAGGCCCCTCCGTCCATGGGATTTTCCAGGCAAGAGTACTGGAGTGGGGTGCCATTGCCTTCTCCTACTATTTCCCAAACAGTGAAGCTCTCACCCTGGTGTCAATACGATCTCCCATTTATAGATGAGGTCAGGAAAGTTCAGAGAAGATAAGTAATTTTTTCCAGGGCACCCATCCCAGGAAAAGGCTTAGGTAAGATTCAAACCCAGGCTTGTCCACCTCCAAACCCTGCTTTTGCAGCCCTGACTCCCACGGTCGGTGGTTGAAGACACTGAGTACATATTTGGGAAGAACACTGACTTCTTTGAAACTCATCTGTAATTCAAGCAACTGGCTCTGAGGACAGCAATGTCTTGAATAATCAAACTTCGGCCAAATATTCCATTAATACTGTGAATATTAGCCCATTTCATTTCATAAACCCCTTGTAAGGCAGGGACAGCTATGTCTGTTTTCGGGTGGATAAAGTGAGAATCCAACCAACCTGCTGAAACTCACAGGTCAGCCTGGTTGATGACTGTCTTAGTTTCTGGTTCCCTAATCCCCTCCTTTGGAGTCTGCAAAACCCTTTGCCCTGGGCTAGGCTTTGCCCTCCGCATCCTTTTTCTGTCCTGGCAGACGGTCACCCCTGAGCTTAGATCCCTGCACCTAGAGGCCCCTTTGCAGAGCCACTGCATGCGCTAGGAAGGATGCTGGCCCACTGCTGGCCCTGTGGTGCTTTGAGCTCCCTGGGGGTGACCCTGCCAGGACTGACATCCCAGCCGCCCTGCTCCGCTGAGGGCCAATTCTTCTCCGTGCTTTGAATTTCCACCCACCACTCTCCCTGACTGGGAGCACCCACCAGCCTGGGCAGCTTGCATTCTAGGTACAAAAGAGTCATCAAGATGGCATTTCAGGGAATTCCCTGGTGGTCCAGTATTTAAGAGTCCATGCTTTTACTTTCAAGGGCCCAGGTTCAATCCATGATCTGGGAACTAAGATCCCACAAGCTGCGTAGTGTGACCAAAACAAATTTTTTTTAAGTAAAGAGGGGCCTTCCCTGATGGTCTAGTGTTTAAGAGTCCTCCTGCCAACACAGGGGACATGGGTTTGACCCCTGGTCTGGGAAGAGCCCCCATGCCATGGAGCAACTAAGCCTGTGAGCCACAACTGCAGCAGCCTGTGCACCCAAGAGCCTGTGCTTTGCAACAAGAGAAGCCATTGCAATGAGAAGCCCAAGCACCACAACTAGAGAGTAGCTCCCGCTTGGAGGAGCAAGAGAAAAGCCCGTGTGCACAATGGAGACCTCAGTGCAGCCAAAAATAAATCTGTAAACTATAACGAGGATTGGCATTCAATAGATAACTACACTTTAAAAAAAAAAAAAAAAAGATGGCATATGAAATATAGTAACTCTGTGCAGGTTTTTTGGTTTCTCGACTCAACTGTGAGCTTCTCAGAGTGGGGATCAAGTTCAGGTCTATTTTATTCTCTTAACCCATGGGAGACGTCCTGGCCTTATCAATAATCTTGGAGACGCTGTATTAGTTTTCTAGGGCTCCTGTAACAAATGGAAGCAACCTGGTGGCTTAAAACAACAGAAAGTTATTCTCTTATAGTTCTGGAATTCACAGGTTCAAAATCAAGGTGTTGGCAGGGCTGGCTCCTGCTGGAGGTGCGGAGGGTTGGTCTGCTCCAGCCCCACTCCCAGCTTTGGGCAGTCACCGGTGATCCTTGGCTTGCAGCTGCATCCTCCCAGTCTCTGCCTCCGGCTTCACCCAGCCCTCCCGCTGTGTGTCTGACTTCCATTTGGTCTCTCTCTCTTTAAACAAACAGCTCTTTTTAGCATTTTATTTTGTTTTAGTTTTCTGTGTTCTTGGCCATGCCTCATGGCATATGGGATCTTAGTTCCCTGATCAGGGATTGCACCCATGCCCCTTGCATTGGAAACATGGAGTCGTAACCCCTGGACCACTAGAGAAGTCACTCTTGGGTCTCTTTTAGGGACTCTGTCGTCAGATGTAGGGCCCACCTTAAATCCGGCTTGACCTCCTCTTGAGAGTCTTAATTACATTAGCAGAGGATGAGATGGTTGGATAGCATCACTGACTCAATGGGCATGAATTTGAGCAAACTCTGGGAGGTAGTGAGGGACACGGGAGCCAGGCGTGCTGCAGCCATGGGGTCACAAAGAGTCAGACACTATTTAGTGACTGAACAACAACAGTTACATTTTCAAGGACTCTTTTCCAGGTAAGGTCGCATTCACAGGTATTGAGGACTTGGACCTGTCTTTGTAGGGTCACTAATCAGCACTGGAGCGACTTTGAGGAGATACCCCACATCCAAGGGCAAAGGTGAAGCCCCAGAAAGACAGTAGGAGGGATGAAATCATGTTTAGAATCAAACCTCATACCCGCCAGAGACGCTCAGAGGAGTCAAACAAGCCTTGTGCACGCCAGGACCCAGAGACCCCGCAGAGACTGATACAGAACTGGGTGTGAGTGTCTCCTGTGGAGGTATGGGTCAGCAGCGGCCTGCCGCAGGGGCAGGGGCTCTGGGTGCAGCAGAGCTGGGTATGGCATACGCCCTCTTGGAGAAAGTTGCCATAAACCCCACCACAGAGGTGCCAGAACTTACATGGGACTGGGAAATAGACTTTTGGAGGGCGCAAACAGAACCTGTGTGCACCAGGACCCAGGAGAAAGGAGCAGCGACCCCACAAGAGACTGACCCAGACTTGCCCGTGAGTGTCCAGGAGTCTCTGGCGGAGGCGTGGGTCAGCGGTGGCCTGCTGCAGGCTGGGGGCACTGAGTGTAGCAGTGTACGCATGGGGCCTTTTGAAGGCGGTCGCCATTATCGTCATTACCTCCACCATAGTTTGGCCTCAGGTCAAATAACAGGGAGGGAACATAGCCCCACCATTCAACAGAAAACTGGATTAAAATTTACTGAGCATGGCTCCTCCCATTAGAACAAGACCCAGTTTACCCCTCAGTCTGTCTCTCCCATCAGGAAGCTTCCATAAGCCTCTTATCCTTCTCCATCAGAGGGCAGGCAGACTGAAAACCACAATCACAGAAAACTAACTATCTGATTACATGGATCACAGCCTTGTTTAACTCAATGAAACTATGAGCCATACCATGTCCACCCAAGATGGACAGATCATGGTGGAGAATTCTGACAAAACGTGGTCCACTGGAGAAGGGAATGGCAAACCACTTCAGTATTCCTGCCTTAAGAACCCCATGAACAGTATGAAAAGGCAAAAAGATAGGACACTGAAAGATGAATTCTCCAGGTTGGAAGGTGCACAATATGCTACTGGAGATCAGTGGAGAAATAACTCCAGAAAGAATGAAGGGATGGAGCCAAAGCAAAAACAATACCCAGTTGTGGATGTGACTGGCGATTGAAGTAAAGTCTGATGCTGTAAAGAACAATATTGCATAGGAACTTGGAGTGTTAGGTCCATGAATCAAGGCAAACTGGAAGTGGTGAAACAGGAGATGACAAGAGTGAATATCAACCTTTTAGGAATCAGTGAACTAAAATGGACTGGAATGGGTGAATTTAACTCAGATGACCATTATATCTACTACTGTGCGCAAGAATCCCTTAGAAGAAATGGAGTAGCCATCATGGTCAATGAAAGAAATGCATTCATAGTCAACAATCATAGACTATGATAGAGTGCCATCATAGTTAACAAACTGAAATGCAGTATTTAGATGCAGTCTCAAAAACGACATAATGATTGTTCATTTCCAAGGCAAACCATTCAATATCACAGTAAACCAAGTCTATGCCCCAACCAGTAATGCTGAAGAAGTTGAAGACCTACAAGAGCTTATAGAACTAACACCCAAAAAAGATGTCCTTTTCACTATAGGGGACTGGAATGCAAAAGTAGGAAGTCAAGGAACACCTGGAGTAACAGGCAAATTTGGCCTTGGAGTACAGAATGAAGCAGGGCAAAGACTAATAGAGTTCTGCCAAGAGAACGCACTGGTCATAGCAAACACCCTCTTCCAACAACACAAGAGAAGACTCTACACATGGACATCACCAGATGGTCAATATGAAATCAGATTGATGATATTCTTTGCAGCCAAAGATGTAGAAGCTTTATACAGTCAGCAAAAACAAGACTGGGAGCTGACTGTGGCTCAGATCATGAACTCCTTATTGCCAAATTCAGACTTAAATTGAAGAAAGTAGGGGAAACCACTAGACCATTCAGATATGACCTAAATCAAATCCCTTATGATTATACAATGGAAGTGAGAAATAGATTCAAGGGATTAGATCTGATTGACAGAGTGGCTAAAGAACTATGGACAGAGGTTCATGACATTGTACAGGAGGCAGAGATCAAGACCATCTCCAAGAAAAAGAAATGCAAAAAAGCAAAATGGCTGTCTGAGGAGGCTTTACAAACAGCTGAGTAAAGAAGAGAAGTGAAAGGCAAAGGAGAAAAGCAAAGATACACCCTTTTGAATGCAGAATTCCAAAGAATAGCAAGGAGGGATAAGAAAACCTTCCTCAGTGATCAGTGCAAAGAAATAGAGGAAAACAATAGAATGGGAAAGACTACAGATCTCTTCAAAAAAATTAGAGATACCAAGGGAATATTTCATGCAAAGATGGGCACAATAAAGGAGAGAAATGGTATGGACCTAACAGAAGCAGAAGATATTAAGAAGAGGTGGCAAGAATACACAGAAGAACTGTACAAAAAAGATCTTCACGACCCAGATAATCACGATGATGTGATCACTCACCTAGAGCCTAACATCCTGGAATGTGAAGTTAATGTGAAGTTAGGAAGCATCACTATGAACAAAGCTAGTGGAAGTAATGGAATTCCAGTTGAGCTATTTCAAATCCTGAAAGATGATGCTGTGAAAGTGCTGCACTCAATATGTCAGCAAATTTGGAAAACTCGGCAGTGGCCACAGGCCACAGTGACCAAAAGGTCAGTTTTCATTCTGATCCCAAAGAGAAGCAATGCCAAAGAATGCTAAAACGACTCATCTCACATGCTAGTAAAGTAATGCTCAAAATTCTCCAAGTCAGGCTTCAGCAATATGTGAACCGTGAACTCCCTGATGTTCAAGCTGGTTTTAGAAAAGGCAGAGGAACCAGAGATCAAATTGCCAACATCTATTGGATCATCAAAAAAGTGAGGGAGTTCCAGAAAAACATCTATTTCTGCTTTATTGACTATGCCAGAGCCTTTGACTGTGTGGATCAAAACAAACTGTGGAAAATTCTTTAAGAGATGGGAATATCAGACAATTTGACCTGCCTCCTGAGAAATCTGTATTCATGTCAAGAACCAACAGTTAGAACTAGACATGGAACAACAGACTGGTTCCAAATAGGGAAAGGAATACATCAAGGCTGTATGTTGTCACCCTGCTTATTTAACTTATATGCAGAGTACATCATGAGAAACCCTGGGCTGGATGAAGCACAAGCTGGAATCAAAATTGCCAGGAGAAATATCAATAACCTCAGATATGCAGATGACACCACCCTTATGGCAGAAATTGAAGAGGAACAAAAGAACCTCTTGATGAAAGTAAAAGAGGAGAGTGAAAAAGTTGGCTTAAAGCTCAACGTTCAGAAAACTAAGATCATGGCATCTGGTCCCATCACTTCATGGCAAATAGATGGGGAAACAGTGGAAACAGTGAGAGACTTTATTTTGGGGAACTCCAAAATCACTGCAGATGGTGACTGCAGCCATGAAATTAAAAGATGCTTACTCCTTGGAAGAAAATCTATGACCAATCTAGACAACATGCTGAAAAGCAGAGACATTACTTTGCCAACAAAGGTCCATCTAGTCAAAGCTATGGTTTTTCCAGTAGTCATGTATGGATGTGAGAGTTGGACTATAAAGAAAGCTGTGTGCTAAAAAATTGATGCTTTTGAACTGTGGTGTTGGAGAAGACTCTTGAGAGTCTCTTGGACAGCAAGAATATCCATTCTAAAGGAAATCAGTCCTGAATATTCACTGGAAGGACTGATGCTGAAGCTGAAACTCCAATACTTTGGCCACCTGATTCAAAGAACTGACTCATTTGAAAAGACCCTGATGCTGGGAATGATTGAAGGCAGGAGGAGAAGGGGACGACAGAGGATGAGATGGTTGGATGGCAGCACTGACTCAATGCACCTGAGTTTGAGTGAGCTCCAGGAGTTGGTGATGGACAGGGAAGCCTGGTGTGCTGCAGTCCATGGGGTCGCAAAGAGTCAGACACAACTGAGTGACTGAACTGAACTGAACTGAGTTGAGTCGGCCCACGGCAGAAGGAGAAACACAGGCCCAGAGGAGAATGGATTTTCTCAGGGTCCCAAGGGCAGCTTGCTCTCCAGATGCTAAATCAGAGCTCTGTTGCCCTCCAGTACTGGCCTGAATTCCAGAGACTCTCTGGGAAAGCCTTCAGTGAAAAACCGTCTGGAGACTGACTGTCTGGGCTTCGGGGGAGCCTGCCCTTTCCTGCACAGAGTGGCTGAGAATGTGATCAGAGAGGGAGTTTCCTTTCCCGTTGGCTCTGTGCCTGGGGCCTGGCGGGGCTGTCATGCAGACCCTGCTCTGCTCCTGGTCCCGCCTGTGCTCACAGTCACTGCTCCCTCCCTTCTTTCACAGGCCTGGACACCACGGGGAGAGGAGAGGGACATGGTCCTTATGACCTCAGGGTCAATTTCTTTCCAGGAGAAAGCTCCTGCCCTCTTTGGAGGGAGATGAGAACATTGCATAAAATTTAAACCAGTAACTGACTCTGAATACCTGATTCCTAGAGGCTGTAGAAGATCGTGATTAGGATTCTGGCCTCAGAATCCAGACAGCCCGGCCTAGGTTCAAGCCCCTGCTCTGCCGTTTGCTGAATGTGTGGCCTTGGACACACTATTAATTCCTCTAAGTCTTGCTTCTCTCAGTGGAAAGAGAGGGGCAAAGACAGACAGACCTCCCGAGTTACTGAAAGGATGAACATGACCACAGTAGCCCCTTATCCCAGAGCCTGTACTGAGATCAGGAGAGATGACTGTTGTCCCCATGTGTGACCTGGAGTGTCACTGGACCTCGGGCTACAAATACAGTCAAATGTCAGCTGTGATCTAATTCATATGACCTCTAGAACTCAGTTTTTCCTGGAAGCCTCCTCTCTCTTCTTCCCAGGGTTTTGCTTTTCTGGCTAAATCACAACTCAAGTCCATACCAGTAGGGAATGGCCATGGGTCATATTAAGACAATCCCGATTTTAAGAAATTCCAAGACAGAAAGATAGGGAGAGTCATTTTTAGTCTGACATCATCTTATTCAGTGCTGGCCAGGATGGTGACTTCAATTTCTTGCCTTAATAAAATAACCTACGAACAGGCCCTGATGGCTGTCATGGAGACCAAATCCTGTTGATAGACCCTTTCTTCTGATGCATCCTCACTGCCTCACAGCAGCCTAAGATCTGGGGGCCAGGCTGCTGGTGAGGGCTCTTGGGGTCCTGTGTCCCACGAGCAGTATGTCACAGTGCCCATCTTGGCAGGAGGGAGCAAGGGGCTTTCTCCTTCTGTTCCAGAAGACTTCTTAGTCTCTGCATATCCACCCAACCCCTAGCCAGCAACCTTTGTGCCCTGTGCAGGGTGGGATGTGAGTCTGTGTTGTTCTGTATCAGGCCAAACATTGCCTTCCTTCCTATGGAATTTTAGAATCTAGACCGAGAATCTAGAACCTCAGATGTCAGCTGCCCAGCTTTGGGCCTCACCCTGCCAGCACTTCCTTGTGGCCACATGAGAGAGTTCAGATTCATAGACAGAAAGATCTGGTGTCAACATCTTTCCTGGCAAGGTGACAGGGACCTGACGGAGATTGTCTTGACAAACAAAAACTCCATTTGCTGTGTTTGTTCAGCCACAGTTCCACAACAGCAAGTCCTTTCTCCCTGTGCCCTCTGACCTCTCCCCAGCTGCTTCTTCCTCTCCTGCCAGGCCCTATGAACTTGATGTCATGCCTCAAAACATGCTGCCCCCAAGGACTGAGTCTAGTGTGCAGCCCCACCTGCTTTGTGCACAGAGGACAAGCTATGAGCTGCTGGAGCTCCCTGGAGCCCCCCTGGATAACTTCCTCCATCTCGCTATTGGAACCACATGGACCATGAACTGTGGGATTTAGGTCACTTTGAGTCAACAAAGGTTCACTGTGCTAAAAGCGAATTGCCAAGGAGAAAAAATGACACAGAGGCAGGCCCTGCCCCAGTGAAGAAAGGGGCATAAAGATAGGAGAACGCAGTCTCATTTCTTCTGAAGCTCACTCCAGGCGAGGGCGAGACCAAATATATTTCCCGTGGGTGGCCTTCTTGAGGTCAAGGGCAGTCTAAAAAAACAAATCTGCAGGACTGGGGAGAGAATAAGGCTTGGATCCAAAGCAACAGTCAAGGACACAAAGGGCTCTTCAGTTCCTAGGATCTCAGAATCATAGAATGTTAGAGTCTAAGGCTCATAGAATCATAGCCCAAAAAAAGATCCTGGCTCCTACAATGGGCTTCCTGACTTTTACAGATGGGGTGGGAGTCTGGCAGTTTCAGGGGGAAGCCCAAAAGGCTTCTTACTCATTCCTGAAGGCTAAGGGTCCACCCAGTAGAAGACACTCCCTGTGGAAGACACTAAGATGAAGTTATGGGGATCCCCTTCCAGCTAGAGCCCAGCTGCCCAGCTTTGCAGGTAAAGTGCAAAGGGAGCAGAACTGGGTCTGCCAGTCCCCAGGCAGACTCTGGTGGCCCCTGGACTTTTCGTCTTTGGCTACAGTAATGCTTCCCGTAGCCACTCTCCCACCCCCAGTAGTGCCTTGGAGACATCAGCAAAAGCCCCAGGTGAGATAACATCACCTCAGCCAAACAAAAAGGCAAGTTCTGGTGCCAGGAGGACCAGCTCTCTGCTAGGGATGTAAGAAGATGCTCAGAGGGCATCTCCCTTAGTCCCAGCTCCAGAGAGGGCAGCAGACATCCCAAAACAGAGTCTTCTGTTGGAGTAGAGTGGGCAGCTCAGCTAGGGACCTGCAGAGCCACAGGGCTCCCAGGTCCACACACATACACACCCACCTTGGAGGGTCAGCTGCTTAGGAAACAGGCTACTCTGCAAAACACTACCCAGGTGATCTGTGAGCCAGATTGGCACTCCCACCTCTTAGATCCCTGACCCCCCTCATGGAGGACTGTCATGAGTTGATTTGTCCAGAAGAGCCCCCCGCCCCTCCCTGGGCTGTAGGGACCTTGTTTCTTCCTCTCTTCAACCTCAGGGCTTTGGTGAGGACTTTGGGAAACAGCACATTGTGTTCAGTATGGCAGAGGGAATGTGACCCGGGCTGGGGAAACCAATGACCACAGTCCTCTGACCACAGGGACCAGCAGGACATGGGACACAGGGTAACCCAGAGAGCTCTTCCCAAGGAATCTTCTTCCTAAATCTGGTGGAGAAAATGCTCTTCCACCTGCACTGCAGGAACCAGAAAGACATAAAGAGGAATAGGCCTGAGGCTGTGTTCTCTCAGTTATGGGGGAAGAAAAAAAACAACAATCTATGGACTTCCTGGGTGTTCCTGTGGTTAAGAATACACCTCTCAATGCAGGGGACACAGGTTCCATCCCTGGTATGGGAAGATTACTCACGCGACAGGGCAACTCAGTCTGTGTGCGACAACTCCTAAGCCTGCTATCCGAAACAAGAGAACCAACTACAGTGAGAAGCCCGTGCACGACAACTAGAGAGTAGCTCCTACTTGCAACAACTAGAGGAAGTCCACACGCAGCAGTGAAGGCCCAGCACAGTCCAAAAGAAAGCCCGCCTATAATAGGACAGAATGAGGTTGGAACCCGGCCCTTCTCCCCTCTGAGGGAAGCCCAGAGTTTGGGGAAAGGAAAGAGTGAGCAAGAGCATGACCACCTACGATGGACTCCTGGTCTCAGGGCCTGTGGTCCCTGCAGCTGCCTGACACTCCGTAGGTTTTTCTTTGGTTCTGTGAGTGATTAGGACATCAGCAGCTCTGAAACATTCTCTATGACCCAGTTCACGTGGCAATTCAGGACACACTCACACATACGTGTGTTATGATTATATGCATATCATTTTCATGAAACAATATGTAAGCCCTTATGAGGTATGATACATTCTGATACTTTCCATTCTATTCCATGTCATTTTCCTTTACTATTAGTTGAGATCCATTAAATTGATTTCATGACACACTGAAAGGGTTGTGACCTGCAATATAAAAATAACCAAGCCAGATCAAAAGCCTGCCAATAGAGCCCTGTTTTCGCCAACACTGGTTCAGGTTGTGTTTGTCACTTGCCACCCAAGACTAACTAAATTCACTTCTCTGACATGCCCTCTGCTCCCATTCCAGCCCCACCCGGCCCTGGCCAGGCTTCCACAAGGAGCTCAGTTTGCCAGCTCACTTACTCACTCATCTATGCAATGAATCCACCCTGGGTTCTGACCCCAGCCCTGGCACTTAGTGGTGGCATCAGATCTCGGGTGAGGGTCTCCACCCCACCAGCTCAGTCTGGGCCACGATGAATTAGGCTTGTGTCCCCTGCCTCTTAGAGGGACCATGTGGGTCAAATGAGAGCCTGCATGAAACGCTCCCAGACAGGGCTGCACATGTGAAGGGTGCTCTGCCTGTGGCCATCCCCACCCTCCAGCCCCACCAGTGCAAAGATCTCGTTTTAGTTTGAGTTCCGAGAATGAGGGAGAAACACCCCTTGAGGAGTTTCTCAAGGACTTCCCTGGTGGTTCAGAGGTAGAGTCTGCCTGCCAACACAGGAGACCTGGGTTCAATCTCTGATCCGGGACGATCCCATATGCCGTGGAGCAACCAAGCCTGTGCACCACAACTACTGAGCCTTGCTCTAGAGCCTGAGAACAGCGAACTACTGAAGTCCGAGTGTCCTAGGGCCAACGCTCAGCAACTAGAGAAGCCTCAGCAATCAGAAGCCCACACCCACCGCCACGAGAGTAGCCACTGCTTGCCACTAGTAGAGAAAAGCCCCTGCGGCAACAAAGACCCAGCATAGCCTAAACAAATACCTGTGTGCTGTGTGCTCGGTCACTTCAGTCATGTCTGACTCATTGCAGCACCATGGACTGTAGCCCACCAGGCTCCTCTGTCCATGGGATTTTCCAGGCAAGAATACTGGAGTGGGCTGCCATGCCCTTCTCCGGGGGACCTTCCCGACCAAGGGATTGAACTGCATCTCTTATGTCTCCTGCATTAGCAGGTGGATTCTTTAAAACCAGCACCACCTGGGAAGCCCAAATGAATATATATAAAATTATGTACATAAAAAAGAGTTTCTCATATCTTCCATGAATGGAAAGTCCTGTGTACGTGAAAAGGGTAACAATGCGAGAGTAACTGTTGGCGATTCTTCCCACTGTCCAGATAAACCTGTTTTACACCCCTAGGAAGTGGGTGAAATGGTGCTGGAGGGTTATTAGGACAGGCAGCAAGAGCCTGGAACCCAGGGGTCCCGGGGTCAAGTTCAGTGACCCTCTCTCCCCTGAGACTGCTGCTTTCCTTCTGCAACGAGAACTGGACTCGGCTTCCCGGCAGAGTGATGGGAGCGATGGGGGTGGAGACGGTACTTTTGCTACATTTGGCAAAGTGGTCTCAGACAGCATTTACTCAAACTATCCTAAATGTCAGGGAGACAGGCAGCAATTCCTGGAATCCAAGGATTTGGGGATCAGAGTGTTCCTTTGTCCCCTTCTCCGTCCCTCATGCCAGGGACTATCAGTGCCCCAGCCAGGGACCATGGAGCTGCCAAACGATGCCTTTCAGAGCCATGAACATGGAGTCACATTTTGGGATTATTATAACCTTGGGCCTGAGAGTCCTGCTCTGAGCCGCCCAGTGGGATTCAGGTTGCTGACTCTCCTGTCCTGGGTCAGAGGAGGAGCCAGTAAGCAGCTGTTGCTGTTATTCATTTGCTGAGTAATGTCTGACTCTTTGCGAACCCATGGACTTCAGCATGCCAGGCTTCCCTGTCCTTCACCATCTCCTGTAGTTTGCTCAAACTCATGTCCATGGAGTCCGTGATGTCATCCAACCATCTCATCCTCTGTCATCCCCTTCTCCTCCTGCCTTCAATCTTTCCCAGCATCAGAGTCTTCTTCAATGAATCAGTTCTTTGCATCAGGTGGCAAAAGTATTGGAGCTTCAGCTTCAGCATTAATCCTTCCAATGTATTCAGGGTTGATTTCCTTTAGGATTGACTGGTTGATCTCCTTGCAATTCAAAGCACTTTTAAAAGTCTTCTCCAGCACTACAGTTCAAAAGTTAGCAGCTGGCCTGGGCCATTTTCCAATAGCTCAGAGTGGGGAAGGAGCCCCTGTGTTCAGCTCAGGCCCTCGCCTAACAGAGAACCTCAAAGAGCATAGCGTGGCATGTCCTTTAGGAAATCTAACACCTTCACCATTTGTCGGTGTACCGTTCAGAGTCATTAAGTACATTCACATGGCTGTGCAACCATCACCACCATCCATTCACAGAACCCTTTCCATCTCACAAAACTAAACTCTGTCCCCCTTAAACAACATCTTCCCCTTCCCGCCTCCCCACCAGCCCCTGGTAACCAGCATTCTACTTCTGTCTCTATGAATTGGACTACTCTAGGTGAAATAGGAGGGAAGGGGGCAGGGCACAAACTCTAAAAGAAAGACTTAGCCCGAGGACATGACATAAATTGATCAGAACCAAATAAGTTCAAAATGGCAGACAAGTCAGCTTTCATTAGACCTTGAGCCTCAGTATAAACTCACTGTAACACATCAGCAAGCCAAGTGCTACACCCACTAACACCATGACAATTCTGAGGCCACCCATCAAAGGCAAAAAAGTGGCCCATTTCCTGGAAGTCCTGGCCCCTCCCCCCAAACTGTTGGAATAATCCTCCCACTGATGAGCCTATGAAATTACCCAACCTGGTAACCCATAGCCTTGCAGTGCTCTGGCCTTCTGAGATGGCCCACACTTTGGCTACGGAGTGTGTTTCTCTCTAAATAAATCCGCTTCTTATCTACCACTTTGTCTCTCTCTGAATTCTTTCTGCAATGAGACAACAAGAACCTCTGAACTTCATTAAGTCCTGAAGCCAAGTGTGTGATCTCAGTTAAAAGACCATAAATTCAAGTCCCAATCTGAGTTACATAGTTTCACTGGGACCTCATCAAAGTGGAACTGTGCAGTATTTGTCCCTCACTTAATCTCACTGAGCATAATGTTTCCGAGGCTCATCCACGTTGTAGCATGTGTCAGAATCCCCTCCCTTTTTAAAGGTTAAATAATATTCAAATGTGTGTGTGCGCGCGTTTGCTTTCCTTGTGTTGGCAATCTAAATTCATGTGCCCAAAGCTATACGAGGTCAAACAAACCGAAACATTGGAGTTCGGAGCAGAGAAAAATGTACTGCAGGTCTGAACAAGGAGGATGGGTGGTTCATCCTCAAAAATCCAAACTCCCTGATGGTTGGGGAAGAGCTTTTAAAGGGAAAACTGGGGGGAGGGTTGCAGGGTGTGTGGCCTCCTTCTGATTGGTTGGTGGGAGGTAAAAGCGTGGGGCTCCAGGAATCTCAGGCAGCAGCCTCCAGTTCCATCCAGGCTGGGGTCTCAGAGCTTGTGCAGACCTGAAGTCCCCCTTGGCCACGTGGGTGGGAGCCCGCTCCAGCAGAACTCTTGAGTTGTCTGTCGGATTAAGCAAATCCCTTGAGTAGAAACTAGGACTTTTTTCCCGCTGCACTATTGTTTCTTGACTGCTTTCTCTTTGTTTCTGTGTTCCCTCCCTCCTAATTAGTAATCTAATAACTAATCTGTCCTTTGGAACTCAGGGAAGATTTAGGAGACTGAAGCCTTTTTCCTGTAAATAAGAAATAGGGGACACGGAAAGGCTCTTGTACCCAGAAGGGTCCCTTTGGGTCTTGTTTGGTTTCAGTCCTTCCCTTTTCTTTGATACTCCTCAGTCTCAAGGATAACAGGTGTGGGACAAGAAAGAGAATAATTGTTTTTGGATAGAGAGGTTAATCATAACCTTGACAGAGGAACTCAGTTTTACGGAGGACTTTGTTTTACATGGACACTTGCTTGCCTCCTTCTTTTGGCTACTGTGAATAACACTGCTATGAATGTGGTGGTACAAATATTTCTGAGCTCCTGCTTTCCATTCTTTTGGGGGTATTCCCAGAAGTGGAATTGCTGGGTCGAATGATAATTCTATTTTTAATTTTTTTGTAGAGCTTCCATATTGTTTTTCACAGCAGCTGTACCATTTTACATTCCCATCAGTAATATACGAGTGTCCAATTTCGCCATGTCCTTGCCAACACTCATTTTCTTTTTTTTTTAATTTAAAATTTTATTTATTTATGGTCACACCAAGCAGCTTGTGGAATCTTAGTTCCCCAACCATGGATTGAACCCAGGGCCTCAGCAGTGAAAGCACATTCTTAACCATTGGACCACCAGGGAATTCTCCCTCATTTTCTTTAGTTTAAAAATAATAACCATTCTAGTGATAGCGAGGTATCCAGGGGGCACGTCATATGGTGGTGATGGGGAGCCCAGCTCCACCCCTGCTCACCGCCAGGACCTGAGACTCTAGTGACTGCAGGAGGGGTGGGGCAGGACGCCACTCAAAGGATCCTGTATAAGTTCTAGTCCACGTTCAGTTTCTCCCAATAACCAGAACACATGAGCCTGAAATCCAGGGTCACCTCTTGGTCCATGTCAAGCCAATAGATATAACCAAACCAGAGATCAGGAAAGTGAAAGTGAAAGAGATCAGGAGAAGGAAAGATTTATTACTTACAGTAAGTAAAGAGAACACCAGAGATCTTTCCCAAAGCAGTGTCTTCCTGAGCATGAAAATTAGGGAAGTTTTAAGCTAGGGTACATGAATATTCATAAAGAGGCTTACGCAGGGGAGAATTCAGCATAGCGTTGGGGCAAAGATTGACAAACCACTCAATCCTAAAGGAAATCAGTCCTGAATATTCACTGAAAGGACTGATGCTAAAGTTGAAGCTCCAATAATGTGGCCACCTGATATGAAGAGCTGACTCATTGGAAAAGACCCTGATGCTGGGGAAGATGAAGGCGGGAGGAGAAGGGGATGACAGAGGATGAGATGGATGGATGGCATCACTGACTCAATGGACATGAGTTTGGGTAAACTCTGGGAGTTGGTGATGGACAGGAAGGCCTGGTGTGCTGCAGTCCATGGGGTTGCAAAGAGTGGGACATGACTGAGAGACTGAATTAAATTGAACTGAAAGGTTGACAGATTCCGAGCTCTAGTTGATTCATGTCAGTCAGTTCAGTTCGTGTCAGAAGGGTCAACATCACCATTCTGTCTTCCACGTGGGTGGGGGGCTTAGTTCCTTCAAAACTCAAAGATATATTATTATATCCCTTGAGGAGGAACTGAGACTCAGTTTTAATGCTAAACTATTGTTTTTTGATTGCTTTCCTTTGTTTCTGTGGTCCCTCACTTTCCTTAAGATCATTGATTACTGAGAACTGTTCAAGGGCAATTATTGCAGCTAGGCTTACGTCACAAAATGGCTTAGGCCAAACTGGTTTCTCTTACATCAGGAAAGCCATTCCTGGTCGTTGTCTCTGGGGACCCCATAACTTATCTGCTTGCTTACAATTCTATGACTTCTGGCTTTATTCCTTTAGAAAATTTAGCTTGGTATCCCCTCAAAAAAAAAACCTCCACCAGTTCACAGAGTTCACTTAGTATATTAAATTGGAAGTTAAAAAAGGAAGCTGGCCTTTAAAAAAATAGCACAACTTCACTGAGATAAATTCACATATCATACCATTCACTCATAAGATGAACAAGTCAGGGGTGTTTGTATGATCATGGAGTTGTGCAGGCGTCACACTAATTCCAGAACATTCTCGTCATCCAAAGGAAACCTGATACCCATGAGCAGTCTCTCCCCATTCCTCCCTTATGCCTCCCTGGGCAACCACAAGTCCACTTTGGTCTCTACACATCTGTCTCTTCTAGACATTCCATGTAAATGGAATCAGACACCAATATGAGCAAAGGATGAGATGCCATGAGCACCTGTTGCATTTGCCTGCACATCCTCTCTTGGTCTTTTCTGGGATCAGTGCCCTTTCTGTTGCATAATTGCCTCTCCTCCACCACATATAGTGCTGGTGGGTGTGCTGACCAACAAATCTCACCTTCATGCCCATCACCCTGTTGTAGCCTGAATGTCTGTGCCCCCTCCCCCACAACATTCACAAATTGGAATTCTGCAACCACTGTGAGGTTATTAGGGGGCAGGTCTTTTGGGGGTGACTAGGTCGTAAGACACAGGAAATGTGGATTCAATCCCTGGGTCAGGAAGATACCCTAGAGAAAGAAATGGCAACCCAATCCAGTATTCTTGCCTGGAGAATCTCATGGACAGAGGAGCTTGTTGGGCTATAGTCCATGGGGTCCAAATGGCTCAAATGGTCAGACACAGCTAAGCAGCTGAGCAGGTCACAAGGATGGAGCCCTCCATAATGAGATTTGTTGTTGTTCAGTCACTCAGTTGTGTCCAACTCTTTGCAGCCCAATGGACTGCAGCACACCAGGCCTCCCTGTCCATCACCATCTCCTGGAGCTTGCTCAAACTCATGTCCATTGAGTTGGTAATGTCATCCAATCATCTCATCCTCTATTGTCCTCTTCTCCTGCCTTCAATCTTCTCAGCATCAGGGACTTTTCTAATGAATCGGCTCTTTGCATCAGGTGGCCAAAGTATTGGAGCTTCAGCATTAGTTCATCTAACGAATACTCAGGATTCATTTCCTTTAGGATTGACTAGTTTGATCTCCTTGCAGTCCAAGGGACTCTCAAGAGTCTTTTTCAACACCATGGCTCAAAAGCATCAAGTCTTCAGCATTCAGCCTTCTTTACAGTCCAACTTTCACATCCATACATGACTACTGGAAAAACCACAGCTTTGACTAGATGGACCTTTGTTGGTAAAGTAATGTCCCTGCTTTTTAACATGCTGTCTAGATTTGTCATAGTTTTTCTTCCAAGGAGTAAATGTCTTTTAATTTCGTGGCTCCAGGCACCATATGCAGTGATTTTGGAGCCCAAGAAAATAAAGTCTGTCACTGTTGTCATTGTTTCCCCATCTATTTGCTATGAAGTGATAGGACCAGATGTTGTGATATTTTTTGAAATGTTGAGTTTTAAGCCAGCTTTTTCATTCTCTTCTTTCACCTTCATCAAGGGGCTCTTTAGTTCCTCTTTGCTTTTTGCCATAAGGATGGTTTCATCTGCATATCTGAAGTTATTGATATTTCTCCCGGAAATCTTGATTCCAGCTGTGCTTCATCCATTATGGGATTTTGCATGATGTACTCTGCATGTAAGTTAAATAAGCAGGGTAGCAATATACAGCCTTGACATACTCCTTTCCCAATTTGTAAACAGTCCATTATTCCATGTCCAGTTTTAATTGTTGCTTCTTGACCTGCATACAGGTTTGCAGGAGGCAGGTCAGGTGGTCTGGGATTCCTATCTCTTTAAGAATTTTCCATAGTTTGTTGTGATCCACACAGTCAAAGGCTTTAGCGTAGTCAATGAAGCAGAAGTAGATGTTTTTCTGGAATTCTCTTGCTTTATCTATGATCCAACAGATGTTGGCAATTTGACCTCTGGTTCCTCTGCTTTTTCTAAATCCAGCTTGAACATCTGGAAGTTCTCAGTTCACATACTGTTGAAGCCTGACATTTAGAATTCTGAGCATTACTTTGCTAGCTTGTGAAATGATTGCAATTGTGCAGTAGTTTGAACATTCTTTGGCATTGCCTTTCTTTGGGATTGAAATGAAAACTGATCTTTTCCAGTTCTGTGGCCACTGCTGAGTTTTTCATATTTGCTGACATATTGAGTGCAGCACTTTAACAGCATTATCTTTTAGGATTTGAAATAACTCAACTGGAATTCCATCACCTCCACTAGCTTTGTTCATAGTGGTGTTTCCTAAGGCCCACTTGATTTCGCATTCCAGGATGTCTGGCTCTAGGTGAGTGATCACACCATCGTGGTTATCTGGGTCATTAAGATCTTCTTTGTATAGTTTTTCTGTGTATTCTTGCCCCCTCTTCTTAATATCTTCTGCTTCTGTTAGGTCCATACCATTTCTGTCCTTTATCAAGCCCATCTTTGCATGAAATGTTCCCTTAGTATCTCTAATTTGCTTGAAGAGATCTCTAGTTTTTCCCATTCTGTTGCTTTCCTCTATTTCTCTGCATTGTTCATTTAGGAAGACTTGTAAAGGAGACCCCAAGCTCCCCTCATGGCTCAGTGGTAAAGAATCGCCTGGTAATGCAGGAGACTCGGGTTTGATCCCTGGAGAAGGAAGATCCCCTGGAGAAGGAAATGGCAACCCACTTTAGTATTCTTGCCTGGGAAATCCCATGGACAGAGGAGCCTGGTGGGCTAAAGTCCATGGGCTTGCAAAGAGTCAGACATGACTTGTCAACTAAACAACAACAACAACAACAACAACAACAGGAGACCCCACAGAGCTCCCTGGTCTTTTCCGCCATGTGAGGGCAAGTGAGAAGTTGGTTCTCACCAGAATCTCACCACCTGGCTGCCTGACCTCAGACTTCCAGCCTCCAGACTGTGGACAGCAAATGTTGTTTATAAGCCACTCAGTCTGCATAATTTCGTTACAGCAGCCCAAATGAACTAAGACATACCCCAACACACAGGGATGGCCATGTGACACCAGCTAGCCAATCAGATTCTCTGGCAGGAACACAAAACTGGAGTGGAAGAGAGGGACAAGTGGCCGATGTGTGTGCATCAGTCCCAAGCTCCCGACAAGTTACCAGGCTGCCTGCTTCCTGGTCTCTCCCAGCCTTGCTGGTCCAGCTGTACCTTTGAGGCTGGAGCTGCCCCAGAGGCCTTCCAAAAGATTCTTAAATTTAAGTGAGCTCTACTAGAGTCCTCGAGCTGCCATGACCGAGCCCACATGCCACAACTGCTGAAAGCTATGTGCCCTAAAGCCTGTGCTTTGCAACATGAGAAGCCTTTGCACTGCAGCTAGAGAGTAGCCCCACTCTCTTCAACTAGAGAAGGCCTGTGCACAGCAATTAAGACCCAGCACAGCCAAAAGTAAGCAATAAATAAATACATAAATAAAAATGAGCCCTGCTGTGCTTTTGATTTAAATGAGTGATTGTGTAATATTCTAAAGCAATTATTTCATGTCCCCTTAAGATTTAGTAAATAATGGGAATGAATCAAGCATTAAAACAAATAAATAAACAAGCCCAAGAATCAATCTCTGTTGCTTACAGTTCAAAGGACTTAATAAAATCATACCTCCAGACAAGTGTCTGATAATCAGCTCGATAAGGCTTCAGCAACAATGAAGGGGCCAGGCCCCAGGCCAAGGGAAAGTGAAGCTCTCTCAGTCGTGTCCAGCTCTTTGCGACCCCATGGACTGTAGCCTACCATGCTCCTCCGTCCGTGGGATTCTCCAGGCAAGAATACTGGAGTGGGTTGCCATTTCCTTTTCCAGGAGATCTTCCCAACCCAGGGATCAAACCCGGGTCTCCTGCATTGTAGGTAGGTGCTTTACCATCTGAGTCACCAGGGAAGCTCAGGCCAAGGGAAGGTGACCAGGAAATTCTGATTTCCTGCAATCTGGCTGATTAAACAGATTGGTTTAATCCGTTTAAACCAATTGAAACAGATTCCCAGTTAGGTCACTATAGTGAAAATGTTGTTGTTTATTTTCTTGCTTGTTTGAAGATTCCCTGGAGAAAAGAATGGCAACCCACTCCAGTGATCTTGCCTGGAGAGTTCCATGGACAAAGGAGCCTGGCAGGCTACTCCACGACTGAGTAACTAGCACTTTAATATCTTTAACTTTCATTAACAGTAGAAATTCTCTAAGTGTTTGACAAGCGTAACTAGGATATTTTAAAAAATACCCCCCAATGCATGTGGTGGTGGTTTAGTTGCTGGGTTGTGTCTGACTCTTGTGACCCCATGGACTGTAGCCTGCCAGGCTCCTCTGTCCATAGGATTTCTCAGGCAAGAATTCTGGAGTGGGTTGCCATTTCCTTTTCCACCCCCAATGCATAGTTCCCTTTATTTGTAAACTGTTCCTCTCCCTCCAACCCCGATCCTGTTCAACAGTGGCTAAATCTTGTGCTTCATTTCCCAAAGAATAAGAACGGGAGGAAAAGTCCTCAGGGTGTGGGAGGGTTGGACATGATTTCAGTTCAGTTCACTTCAGTTGCTCAGTCGTGTCCAACTCTTTGCGACCCCATGAATCACAGCACGCCAGGCCTCCCTGTCCATCACCAACTCCTGGAGTTCACTCAAACTCACGTCCATCAAGTCGGTGATGCCATCCAGCCATCTCATCCTCTGTCGTCCCCTTCTCCTCCTGCCCCCAACCCCTCCCAGCATCAGAGTCTTTTCCAATGAGTCAACTCTTCGCATGAGGTGGCCAAAGTACTGGAGTTTCAGCTTCAGCATTAGTCCTTCCAATAAACACCCAGGACTGATCTCCTTTAGGATGGACTGGTTGGATCTCCTTGCAGTCCAAGGGACTTTCAAGAGTCTTCTCCAACACCACAGTTCAAAAGCATCAATTCTTTGGCACTCAGCTTTCTTCACAGTCCAACTCTCACATCCATACATGACCACTGGAAAAACCATAGCCTTGACTAGATGGACCTTTGTTGGCAAAGTAATGTCTCTGCTTTTCAATATACTATCTAGGTTTGTCATAACTTTCCTTCCAAGGAGTAAGTGTCTTTTAATTTCATGACTGCAGTCACCATCTACAGTGATTTTGGAGCCCCCCAAAATAAAGTCTGACCCTGTTTCCACTGTTTCCCCATCTATTTGCCATGAAGTGATGGGACCAGATGCCATGATCTTCGTTTTCTGAATGTTGAGCTTTAAGACAACTTTTTCACTCTCCTCTTTCACTTTCATCAAGAGGCTTTCTAGTTCCTCTTCACTTTCTGCCATAAGGGTGGTGTCATCTGCATATCTAAGGTTATTGATAGTTCTCCTGGCAGTCTGGATTCCAACTTGTGCTTCTTCCAGCCCCGCGTTTCTCATGATGTACTCTGCATAGAAATTAAATAAACAGGGTGACAATATACAGCCTTGATGGACTCCTTTTCCTATTTGGAACCAGTCTGTTGTTCCATGTCCAGTTCTAACTGTTGCTTCCTGACCTGCATACAGATTTCTCAAGAGGCAGGTCAGGTGGTCTGGTATTCCCATCTCTTTCAGAATTTTCCACAGCTTATTGTGATCCACACAGTCAAAGGCTTTGGCATAGTCAATAAAGCAGAAGTAGATGTTTTTCTGGAACTCTCTTACTTTTTCGATGATCCAGCAGATGTTGGCAATTTGATCTCTGGTTCCTCTGCCTTTTCTAAAACCAGCTTGAACATCTGGAAGTTCACGGTTCACGTAATGCTGAAGCCTGGCTTGGAGAATTTTGAGCATTACTTTGCTAGCATGTGAGATGAGTGCAATTGTGCGGTAGTTTGAGCATTCTTTGGCATTGCCTTTCTTTGGGATTGGAATGAAAACTGACCTTTTCCAGTCCTTGTTTAGCGAGTAGCTTTCCAGGAATGGGAGGGAAAGAGGCAGAGGAAGAAATCACCTGCAGTTTCTCCCCATTGTGCTCAAACTTGGCATAAGTGGTATAAAACATTCCAATGGGTTTTGGGGGGTGGAGGGTGTGGCTGAGAGCAGTAAGGAGGCTGTTGCTGTTTAGGTGGAGAGAGGGGCTGAAACACCTCCTGCCTCCTCGGCCTGAGTCCAGTCTTCCCACTGCAGCCCCCAAGGCCTGAGTGAGGCCTGGGAGACAGGCTGAGGTATAAAGGACTTCACAGAGAGATAGGAGCCTGGTCTCAGGGTGGGCTGGATGCTGGGGGTGGAAAGGCTGAGAAGCTTACAGCTCCTCAGAGCCAGGCTGGCACCAGGGAGCCTGCAGAGAGATGCCAGAGGGTGTTTCACCAGCAGGAGGCAGCAGGCACCCAGTTGGAGGGTCGGGCAAAGGGGGCCTCTATGCAAGCCAGCCAGACCCCAGAGGGACCACAAGGCATCTCCAGCCAGATGCCACCCAGGGCATAGCAAACTTCGGGAAGGGAAAAGCCCCTGTTAAAAGGAAACAGAAGGGCTTCCCTGGTGGCTCAGTGGTAGAGAATCGCCTGCCAATGCAGGAGACACAGGTTTGATCCTGATCCAGGAGGATCCCACATGCCCCAGAGTGACTAACTAAGCCCGTGCACCACAACTATTGAGCCTAGTTCTAGAGTCAGTTCAGTTCAGTTGCTCAGTCATGTCCGACTCTTTGCGACCCCATGGACTGCAGCACGGTAGGCTTGCCTGTCCATCACCCACTCATTCTAGAGTCTGGGAGCCACAGATACTGAGCCCCTGCACCCTGGAGCCCGTGCTCTGCAACAAGAGAAGCCACCCAATGAGAAGCCCACACACCACACCTGGAGAGAGGTCCCCACTTGCTGCAACTAGAGAAAAGCTAGCAAAACAGTGAAGACTCAACACAGCCAAAAATAAGTAAATGAATAATTTTTTTAAAAAAAGGGAAACAGTAGCCCCCAAATGGAGTCACTCAGGTTAAACTCACAATGGCAAAGCAAGACTTAGTACTTACCCTAACTGCAGCATCAACCCCCCAGGAATGGGACCTGTCATCAATCAGCCTGGTGGGGTGATTCCGTTCCCTTTAAGAGGTACCCTTTGCCTGAAACAATGCATTCATTCTCTGCTAATAATTTCCTTTTTCTATCTCTTTTCCCCTTGAGAAACCTTTCCTTTTCTACAGTTCAGCTCAGCTTCTATTTGCTAAATGGGGCACCGCCTAATTTATGAATTGGTGCATAAAGCCAATGTGATCCTTACATTTACTCAGTTGAGTTTTTTTTTTTTTATGCCCTGATAGGAAATTGGGGCCTGAATTTGCCGAATACTCACCCACAAATGACTTACTCTGAAACCATGCCCGATAGGGTTAAAAAACCCATATTGAAACTGTGCCCCATTAGAGTTAATAGAAACTGGTGACTAAGAAATTCCTGAGCTTGCGTTGCAGAACAGCAGGTAAGAACAGCTTGTTAAAAACTCCCCCGCTTGTAACCCGCCTTCCCTGACCAGGCTCACCTTAATTATTTTCTGACTTCTTAACCCCCCTATGCAGACAAGTCTGCATATGGGTCATTGTAGTAATAGGTAGATGGGCTCAAGTTGTTTTCCAAGAACTTAAGGTTGACTCTGGTCCATTTCAAGCCAGCTAAGAGTATAGGGACCACCTACCATAAAACTGGACCTGCTCAGGTGTTCAAAGAACAACCTTTTGACATCAAACTACACCCTCAGATCACACTAAGAGCTACCACTTTAGAACACACATCCCCCAGAGACGGATGTGACTCAGATACACTTGCACAGAACCCTGATCACCTCACCTTTTCCTCTACCTCCCATCTCCCTGCTTCTTTATCCCGTAAACATCTCAAGCCCATTGTCTTCAGGCAGGCATGTCTGAGATTCATTCTCCTATCTCCTCACTCGGCTGCCTTGTGAGTAAACTCTTTCTCTGCTGCAAACCCCATGGTTGTCAAGAAAATGTTGCTGAAAAGATTGTGTTTCATATGCAAGAGATGGAGGTTTTTTTCTTTCCAGCAAGTTGGAGATGGTTAGGGGAGTTTAAGGAAATGAACTGATTCATGTTCATCTGGGTTACAGGGTGTGCTTTCTGTCTCACCAGAGAAGCAGGTTTCCTGCAGGTGACAGGTAACTGGCTCATCCAGCATCTCTTGGGGCTATGGTTTCATAAAAATCACTGTAGCAAACACCCTGCTGCCCTCAGTCCAATGGCCGGCCAGTCCCTGAGGCTCCCAGGACTGAGGAGAAGCCACGCCTGGTGTGTTGCCAGGGAAAACAGCAGGGAGGCCCGGATGGCCTGGTGGCCCAGGGTTGGTCAATTCCACCTCCAGGATGGCTTCAGGTCAGAGCATCTCCAGGTGTGGGAGGCCAGGACACCAGGGCTACAAAAGTCCCCACAGGTCCCAGCTCAGGGCCCTCCAGCTTCTCATTTCTGCTCACGGGCCCAGGAAAAGCAGTCAGTCCCCATCCTGCAGACCAAGCCTGGCTGGGTGGGCTCCCTACCACGCCCCCCAACAAAGCAAAGCCCCCAGCTTGGCCTCAGGGGGTACTGAGGAGAGGGCCTGGGACCTCTGGACATATAAATGTAAACAAATCACACAGCCCTAGGTTCCAGCTGGTGTGTGAACACACACACACATACACACACACGGACAAATCTCAGCCCATGACTGCCCAAAAGGCTGTTCCCACAGGCACAGGGTCTAGAACTGGGGCTGTCACTTCTTAGCTATATGACCATGGGGCAAGCCACCCCACCCTCTCGAACTTTTAGTTTCCTCATTTGTGAAATGGGAGGGAGCATCAGGACCACAATCCCATGTCTCAAATCAAAGGGGTCAGAAGCATTTCAGTTTCCAATTTGGGGGATTCTGGAAAGGTACAGATATTATATATTATGTAACACCCCTGAAGCCCTCTTGTAGAGTAAACCCTAAACCTGGGGGTTTTTGTTGTTTGTAATGCAAGAGCCTGACTTAATCTTTTATTGCTGAGGCATCCGCTTCGAAAATGGTGATATTGAATAAACACATTGGTAGTCCCAGCACTCGATAAAAAGCCAGCTGCCTTCCCCATGGAGGCCCCTTGGTTTTAGAGCTCTTGGCCATGAAATTAAAAGACGTTTACTCCTTGGTAGAAAAGTTATGACCAACCTAGATAGCATATTCAAAAGCAGAGACATTACTTTGCCGACTAAGGTCTGTCTAGTCAAGGCTATGGTTTTTCCTGTGGTCATGTATGGATGTGAGAGTTGGACTGTGAAGAAGGCTGAGCGCAGAAGAATTGATGCTTTTGAACTGTGGTGTTGGAGAAGACTCTTGAGAGTCCCTTGGACTGCAAGGAGATCCAACCAGTCCATTCCGAAGGAGATCAACCCTGGGATTTCTTTGGAAGGAATGATGCTAAAGCTGAAACTCCAGTACTTTGGCCACCTCATGAAAAGAGTTGACTCATTGGAAAAAACTCTGATGCTGGGAGGGACTGAGGGCAGGAGGAGAAGGGGACGACCGAGGATGAGATGGCTGGATGGCATCACGGACTTGATGGATGTGAGTCTGAGTGAACTCCGGGAGTAGTTAATGGACAGGGAGGCCTGGCGTGCTATGATTCATGGGGTCGCAAAGAGTTGGACACGACTGAGCGACTGAACTGAACTGAATTGGTTGATTTTAATCACTGACCATTTGGGTCACTTGCTCCAGTGCCTTCAATTTCCCCTCTTATGTTTAAATTTATCAGTAAAGAGGGAGCCCTTGAAGACTCAGGGCCCCACCTTTGACCCCAGTAAAAGCAGAACCCCAGGCTCTTCTGCTCTGTCTTTTCTCCATTCTCCTCTTAACCACCCCCCACCCCAGGTCTTGTAAGTAATAAACCTTTATTTAATCAATCAAATTTTTTTCTTTTATGTAATTTTATAGTCCATGGGGTTGCAAAGAGTCGGATACAACTGAGCTACTAACACATAAGTCTTAAACCTTTATTTAAGTTTTTTGATGGTTATTGCTGCAGGGCATCTTGTAAGCATGAGAACCCCAGGGGCGGTCCAAATACAACATGGGTTATTGTAAACTGAGACCGGGGCTTCCCTGGTGGCTCAATGGTAAAGAATCATGCAGGGAACCAGGGTTCGATCCCTGGGTGGGAGGATCCCACATGCTGGGTGGCGGCTAAGCCCATGATCCACAACTACAGAGCTGGTGCTCTAGAGGCTGGAAGCCGTGACTACGGAAGCCCGTGCGCCTGGAGCCCGTGCTCCTCACCAAGAGAAGCCACTGTGATGAGCCACTCACGTACCCCAGCTAGACAGGAGCCCCCCTGCCAAACTAGAGAAAAGCCCACAGAGCAGTGAAGGCCAGCACAGCCAAAACCAAATAAACAAATATATATAGTTACATATATAGTTACATATATAGATAGCCCTGAGATCAGCCCCAAACACCCACCTTGTTCAAACATTAGGTATATTTCTGCAGGGAAACTGAATATTCAAGAGAAGGTGGATGCATCAAAACTATACACTTGTTCCAGCTCGGGTCATTTTACCACCAAATGAACTATGAAAAACCGTTTCTGTTTTCCAGAGCCTTTTGCGTTTCACAGTCACAGAAAAGAGGTCTTCGACTTTGAGGTCGACGCCCTCCTCGGAGGGCAGATGAGCGCTCTCATGGCAGGGTCATGGACGCATTTGTTAGGTGTTGGTTCCACGCTGGGCATTGCCTCATTTGCTCCAGGGCTCCTCACAGTGGCTCTCTGCCACAAGGGCTGTTTTACTAAATACCCATTTCACAGACGGGGAATCAAGGCCAAGGGCAGCTGAGAAAGCAGCTCACAGTGACACAGCCCCAGATGGTCTGCTTGACTTCAGAGTCTTTGCAGGACGTAAGCACCCTCGCTCTGCTCTTGGAACAGCTGGGACCAAGAGAGGCGAGACCGGACCTGACAGATTCAGCTAGCTCCTTCATTGCACATCTACTAGAGAAAGAAGCAGAAAGGAAAGTAAAAGTGCAAGCCATTGCTCAATAAGCCTTGGGGGTCTCCCCCCACCGCACGCCCCCCCCAAAGCTGCTTTGGCATTGACACTTCTGTGCCTGCCTCACTGAACTTGAATCCAGTTTTGCAATCAGAGCCTCGGGTCTTTCCATGATGAGCAAGACCAGCTGGAGACTGTGCACTGTGTGTTTGTCCTCCTGCAGCCTAGAAGCTCACAGCCCTCTGCTGGATCTGAGGCCCCTGGAGGGGAGAGGAAGGCAGGCCCTTGGGACCTGAGGCCACGGTGAGTGCTTCATTGAGAGCAGGTGGGCCAGGAGACCCAGGAGGAGGGCTGCTCTGCGGCCTCACTTCTAAAGGACAATGGGCCCAAGAAGTTGCCCCTGCAGTTGGTTTGGGAAAAAGAGTTACTGTCAGGAACCCCCATGCTGTTCAAATCCCCATCCGGCCAGCTCCTAGTGTCAGCTCGGGTCTGAAATTCAGTTTCTTTACTTGATAAATTGGGATAGAAATCTCTCCCTCAGAGGTCATTTGAAGTTTAAATAAAAACATGATTAAGCATGTGATTAGACCAACCAAACTGCATCTTCCCCTCCATTGGCTGGGGACCCCTGGATCGTAGACAGAGAGAGAAAGAGGCCCTGGACCTCAGAACATAGGCGACATTACGGGCCAAGGCATTTCCCTAGCTGTTCTCTACAAGAGTGGTTTAGGAGTATTATCTTTATAGGAAAAGATGCCAGATGAATTGTCTCAAAATTGCCACCTGCAGTGTTTCTTGGGTTGTATGCTTATTTAGGGAGTTTGAGGGGCAGGGGTTGGTGATAAAGATTAAGGGGATTATCTCAAAGCTGTGTTCCAGAGTATCCAACTTCTCTGCCATCAACGGTGTATATGAGGGAATTGGTTTGAGGGGAAGGGACAGAATACGGCAACCTGAAGGCTCCCCAAACAACAAAGAAAGTCTCATACATATCAGCTCTCAAATGAAAATGACTTCTCTAATCCTCACCCATCATTTCCATCCCTCTCCCAACGTAACATCCTCTGACATCTCCCGAGAGGAGGTCAGTAGTGAGAGGATGGGACCTGGTAGGACCAAAGGGCTCCCTGCTGTCACTTTAGCTCTTCATTTAGTAGGAATAATAGGGGAAATGGGGGAGCTTTCAGGAGCTGCGGGAAGGCTGGGGCTCCTGCAGGGTTTCTCAGCCTCAGCACCGCTGACAGCTTGGACTGGGCCATTCTTGGCTGTGGGGCCGTCCTGTGCTCTGCACGGTGTTTAGTGGCATCTCCAACCTCTACCCACTAGGCGCCAGGAGCAGTGTCCCCTGACGCCCACCACTGAATGTCTATGGGCATCACCACTATCCCCCAGGGAGAAAGCTCATCCCTGATGGAGATCCACTGCTCGAGACCTGACTGGAGTCACACGGGGCTCCTCCACTTCCCAAGTGCTTGACATTTGCTTTGTAGTGTATTTCTAGCATTATTTATTTGGGGCTGTGCTGGGTCTTCATTGCTTCGAGAGCTCTAGCTGCGGCTAATGGGGCCTTCTCACTGCAGTGACTTCTCTTGTTGCAGAGCACAGACTTTAGGGTGTGTGGGCTTCAGAAGCTGCAGTTACCAGGCTCTAGAGCACAGGCTCAGTAGTTGTGGCACACGGCCTTAGTTGCTCCCTAGCGGGTGGGATCTTCCCTGATCAGGGACTGAACTAGTGTTTACCGCATTGGCAGGCAGGTTCTTTACCACTGAGCCATCAGGGAAGCCCTCTCATTTTTTGAAGCTACTGAATGTTTTTAAAACCATGACAACATGAAAGAATTTCACAGACATTGTGTTGGGAGAAAGAAACCAAACAACTGACGCCATTGACGTGAAATTCAAGACCAGGCAAACAAATGAAAGGTTATAGAAATCAACGTAGTGATCACCCATGTGGTGGCGTGCATGTTGGCTGGGTTGGGGTTAAGGAAACCTTCTGTCCTTTATCTCGATCTGGGTGGTGATGACTTGGATGTGTGACGTCAAAATGTATGAAGCTGAGGACTTTGTTTTGTGTACTTATCCTATAGAAGCTCATCTCAACATATAATGTAAAAACAACAGTTTTCAAATATTTAGTCCTTTATGTCTTATTATTATTTGGATTTTGCATCATCTAAAATCCCTCCACACTTGAATTTCTTTTTTGAAGTTTTAAAAATCTTTTTGTCCATAACTCATAGCAGGTGGGATCTTAGTTCCCTGACCAGGGATCGAACCTGTGTCCCCTGCATTGGAAGCGTGGACAGAAACTTAACCACTGGACTGCCAAGGAACTCCCCACACTTGAATTTCATGGAACTTGTTTTCTGTGTCTTCACCTAGAAAATCCTTTTAGTCGTGGTGACAGCTCTCATTCTCCCATGGACAAAATGAGCATGGATTTGGTGCCACAGAACCTGCTGGACAGGTAGGCAGGGAAAGCCTGCAAGACTGGTGTCAGTTTGCAAAGGTAATCCAGAGCCCTGTGTCCCTGGGGAAAGGGCGACTTCTGCAGAAATGCTTAGGCATTCTCACGACATGTGACAAATGTGTTCCAGGAGAACAGCCATGAATGAGGCCTGCCTTCTCACTGGTCATTATGTATGTGAAGATATGTCCCTGGGAGAAAAATATTCCATGGTTACACTATTTTGGAGCACAAGTCAAGTTCTTGTTCGGTACCTGACCCTGGGCAACAGGACTCTGAGGGCAGAAATTGCCCCCTTGGACGTCACTTCTGTGAGGTTAATGTATCATCAAAAAAGCCCTTTAACATGGCCTCATTTGTGAATTTAAGCTCCAGCAGGCATTCATCAGCAGACATAGCAGCACCAGCCCCACATAGGCCACCAGCCAATGTCTCCTGAGGGAATTAGGTGAGCTACATATGTGTAACCGAATTAGATTGTAGTTCTGTGTCAGGAGGCATTGCTGCCTAACATAGGATGCGTGCATACTCAGTCATTCAGTCGTGTCCGACTCTGCGACCTTACAGACTGTAGCCTGCCAGGCTCCTCTGTCCACTCTAGTATTCTTGCCTGAAGAATCCCATGGACAGGGGAGGCTCGTGGGCTGCAGTCCATGGTTTGCCAAGGAGTTGGACACAACTCAGTGACTAACACTTTCACGTTCCATCTGGGCTCCTGCTTCCACCACAGAAAAGTAAAGGAGGAAGCTTAAATCTTCCCCAGGGCTCCTTCCGCCTCTGATATCCTCCTGTGGGCCTCACCTGGCCTCCTCAGCTCGCCCTGAAGGAGTTGCACCCAGGGCCCTGAGCTTGAGGAAAGCACCTGAGGGAGCAGGCTTTCTTCCTCACCCCCCAAGACTGCTCTCCCATGGAGGCCACACTCAGCCGAGCCAGTGAAGATCCCTCGGTACTGCCTAAGGACACGGAGAGGGGAGGGGAGGGGTAGGGGTCCTCTTGTCCCTGATTCTTCCGTGAAGAATCAATCTTCTTAAGAGAGGGAGGAAAGCCAGCCAAGCGCCAAGGAGAACAGTCAGAACACTAGCGATCATTTATCTCAGCCCTCTCGGTGTGTGACTCCCGAGAGAAACAAAGCACAGCAGAATAACCAGGTTCAAGGGCATCAAGGTGAAGGATGCACTATACAACACAGTGCCCCTTCCCACTGACTCCGCCCTGCGTGGACAGGGCTCCCGACCTCCCGCCCAGCTCCTGGTCGCCTCTCCCTCCTACTTTCCTCAGACCTTTCCCTGCCCCCAGTTAGTCCCAGGTCCCTGATCGCGACTCGGGTCTCAGCATCTGCCACTGCCCCCGCTCAGTCACATTTTCATAGCCTCTTTGAACAAGGTTGAAAAAGTCCCTTGGTGCTAATCCGTTTCCTCCATCTCTTTGGCCAAGGCTCCATTTCTCTCATTTCCTTCTAGATGCCCCTCTTACATCTTTCTTCTCTGAAGCAAATTAGCAGCTCCTAACGATGTTCTGGGACATTTCTTATTAATAGTTGGGTTGGAGGTAACAGAGATGCTAGGAAGATGCAAGCAGTATGTAAAGTCTGGAGTGGCAGGAAGATCCAGAAACCACGTGGGTGCCGGGGCTCAGCCCCAGTGGATCCAGGGTGATTTGAAGGGGAGACGGAGTAGGCGAGGAAAAAACTTATTTATTTATAAATATAAGATTAGATTAGGAAGAAATAGTGTAGTAGGAAAATTTAGTGGAGAAAAGAGCCTGAATAACTTGGTTTACGTGGAGAACTAATAAAGTTTCAGACAAGGAACTTGCACCATCTACGTTAGGCCACCAGCGTCCTCTTGAATAGCAGGGGGTGCCCCACCCTGGGCTCCCTCTTGTGTGGATCTTAGAAGCCGGGGCAAGTAAATAGACATGGTGAGCCTCCACACCCCAGATAGGAATTCAGCCTGAAATTAGAGTAAAGAGGAGACACGGGGGAAAACCAGTCCTTCCAATGACTGGGCCGGCCTCTACTGTCTAGAAAGGCCTTTTATACCTTTTTGATTGTACATAGAGATCAATGGGTAATATAAAATTATGCAGTGTTAGCAGCCCAGACTCATCAAAACCAGGCTTTTCTCTCTGTATACCTAGTTGTATACACAAGTCTTAGGTGATTTACATCATCTTTTGGCCAAAAGGGCCAATTAACATTTTACAGCCTTTTTTCTGATAAGGGTTTGTCAACTAGAAGACTTATTTGTGTTGTTTTTTTTAAAGTCTGGTGCCACTCTCAGAAAGTACTAAATAAAGTTACATTCTTACATAGCAAAGATATAGCAATTTATAACAAGTAAAAGGAGTACAGTGATTTATAACAAAAGAAAAGTAACTAACTCAAAAGTCTAGTGTTGCTAACATCAAAACTACTATATACCTTTTTCCATATCCCGATTACATTGATTAATATCTTCTCAGGTGCCTAAAAGATAAAGAATATGGAGGCCTGGCAGCAATCATTGAGTCAACAGTGACATCCATCACCAATATGATTTTTAGCTCTTTAGAAAAGGCTCTGTATCTTTAAGATGCTTTAAGCTTTGTCCCTCTCGCGGTTGGGGGGCTGTAAGCAATTTACAAGCTATAAAAAGTCTAGGGGAACCTGTTAGGCAAGCTAGAGAGTTATCAGAGGGGGTTTGAACTGAAACATCCCTTTCAAATGCAGAAGACTAAAGCCCTGAGTTAACTTTATCTAGAGTGTGTCAGAAGAGTGGAAAAGTACAATACAATAAGGCAGGCAGATTCTGGTTTTGGGGGCACATGCACAGGAAATTCCAGGGGGAAACCCTGAGGCTTGACTCACCTTGCCCATCAGGCCTCTCCACATGACCTTGTCATGGGTGGGATTCCTCACGCTGGCTCCCGGCAGGTGGGCTTGGCTAGGAATTTGGCTTTCCCATCCGGGGGACTGGAAATCTTTATTTCACTCATCCACAGGGACACGGATGACATTCTTCTGTGTGATGATGCGAAGCCACAAGATAGTGACCTGTCAGCTGAAGAAAGAATATTTTTTGAAGAGTTTCCCAACTTGAAAGGGGAGCTGGACGTGGACATCCAGAAGCTCCATGCCCTTGCAGACCACATTGACACAACACACAAAACCCTCACCAAGACCAGCGTGGTGGCCAAGTCCATCACCGTGGTCTCCGGAGCCATGAGCATCCTGGGCTTAGTCCTTGCTCCGGTGGCAGCAGGGGGAAGCCTGGTGCTCTCCATTGCAGGTAGAGTTTTGGGGACAGCAGGGGAAGTCACCAGTATCTTGACCAATGTTTTGGAACGTTTTCACAGTCAAGAAGCCCAAGCTCAGGTCGGTAGCCTAATGCCCTCCCGTGGCCGAAAAGTCAGGCGAGCAGGGACGGACTACATCATGGCCGCTGGAAAGGTGATTCAGAATTGTAGAAGCGCCATTGAGGGTGTTCAGAAGAACATCCGTGCCTTTCAGATCACCAAGGCCCACCCATGCCTGGCCACCGCTGCCAAGCGCTTCCTGACCACTGGCCAGGTCTCAGCCCGAAGGAGCAGGCAGGTGCAAAGGGCCTTCGAAGGTACCACGCTGGTGATGAAAACCAAGGCTCACTTGCTGGGCAGTGCGATGGCTGGCTTTTCCCTCAGCGTGGACTTGGCCTCCCTCCTCAAGGACTGGAAGCAGCTGAAGGAGGGAGCCAGAATAGAGCTTGCGGAAGAGCTAAGGGCCCAGGCTCGGGAGCTGGAAAGGCAGCTGACACAACTCACCCAGTGCTACGAGAGCCTGCAGCAGAGGGTGAGGCTGTGCGGTCCCTCGTGGGTGGCACAGAGCGGGGAGGAAAGCTTTAATTGGGTTTATGGGCACTGGGGCCTATGGGAGGGGTCATGAGGAAGCCAGTGTGTGTACAGTTTGCCTGCCTATTCCCGAGGATGTGGGGCGTCTGGTGGCCCTGGAGGTCCAAACAGCATCAAGTGCATCTTGATACTGTTCTGGATAGACCTGTCATGCCTTCTGTTTTCCCATCAATGCTTCTTCTTTTTATTTTTTAACTTTTCTTTATTTAGAAAAACAACTTTTTATTTTGTATTGGAGTATAGCCAATTAACTATGTGATAGTTTCAGGTGGACAGCAAAGGGCCTCAGCCATACATACACATGTACCCATTCTCCTTCAAATTCCCGTCCCATCCAAGTTGCTACAGAACATCCATCAATGCTTCTTGACTTCCATGTACCGGGAAGAGGGTCTTCCCAGCAGTACAGAAGAGGACACTGAGTCCCAGGGAGTGTTAGGGATTGAAATGTATCCCCCTAACCTTTATACACAGAAGTGCTAAGCCCAAAGGTGATGTTTTGTCGCTGGGGTCTTTGTGGGGCTGCGGTGACTGGGGTTGAATGAGGTTGTAGGACTGGGGCTGTAATCATCGGAGACTGGTGTCCTTATAAGAGGAGGAGGGAACACAGGGGGCCTCTCTTTCTCTGCCTACACCAGCACAGAGGAAAGACCATGTCTATAAGCCAGGAGGCGTCCACATCAGGAGCCCAACCGACCAGCACCTGAATGTAGGGCTTGCAGCCTCCACAGCTATGAGAAAATACATTTCTGCTGTTTAACCTTCCAGACTGCAGTGTTCATAAGGAGCTTATATAACTTGCCAAATGCTTGCAGCAAGGTGGAGGGAATCAGAATGACAGCCAGGAAGCCTGACCTAGGAGCCTGGGCTTGGATCTCCATGCTGAGTTGCCCTGGTAGCTTCACTCTGATTGGTGTTTTTGTGGCTTTTTTTCCCCCAGAAACTCTTGCAAGAAAAAAAGCCTGTGAGCGCCTCTTCAGAGGGAACCATGGGGACTGTGCCTCTGCTTCCAGCCACGTTTGGGGAAGCTGGATCCCAGGTGACAGGGGAAGATGAAGGCAATTGAACTCGGGGTCTCTGAGTGGAATCAAAGGGGACCAGGGAGGGGGAGGGCAAGGTTGGCAGAAGCAATGCCTGGAGACTTACCAGCTGGCAGGCCCACAAGTGTCCCCAGGGCACTGGCAGCTGGTGAGTGTCACACTGTCTGCTAGTGGGAGTCAGCTGGTCCCGCCTCTTCCTTCCTACATGTAACTCACTCCCTGGACTCCAAAATCTCCTCCCCTCACGCTTACTCTCTTGCATTGTTGATGCCAGGCTCTAGGTTAAGTACTGACATCAGACACAAGGGCTCCAGGGATGGAGGATATGTTGTGTTCTCCTTCGGGTTGCCCTTCTCCGTCCTTCCCCTCCCCTACCTGGGCAGTAATTGCCAGAGAAGTTCCTGGAGCTTTGCACAAAAAAGGATGTCACTGGAACCTGCTCAACCAGATTCACATTAGAAGGGGCCCCTCTGTCCTCCTCACTAAGCGCAAGTTCTTGGAGCTCCTCAGGACCTTGGAACCTGTAAGGACTCTTATTCCCAGTTCACCCATCTTACATCTTTTTTTTTCTTTTCTTTTCTGTGTTTCAGCTGCTATTTTAGAAGTCATGCATGGACTTTCAGCACAACTTTTTAGAATTCAGGAAAGTAATAAGGGAACTAGTGCCCCAGTCAAGGCTGACAGCTGCTGGTTATTTTGCTGGAGAATTTTCTTCCTGTGCTTTTCTTGCTTTGGGCGTTACTGCCTACTGGAGAGCCTTCTTGAAGGTTGCATTGTAAAATAGATTTTTCCTGTAACCCACTGAGTTTTCTTTCTTTTTCATTCTCAATTCCCTCATTTGTCTGCAGAGCTATAACCTTCCATTTTGCCGTTTTCACTTAGGAATATTTTCTACCATTCCATATTTCCCTGCGTTTTTATAGACATTGTGTTTTTTTGTTACAAACTATTCTTTTGACTGTACCTATAACCTTTTAATTAGATATATATTAGTCATCACTGTTAAGTGGCCAAAACCAATTTAAACAGACTTATACAAAAGAAAAGAATTTATTGGCTCATGTACTTTAAAACCTTAAGGGAACAGTGAGTTTCAGGTGTGTGTGTGTGTGTGTGTGTGTGTGTGTGTGTGTGTGTGTGTGTGTGTGTGTGTGTGCGTGTGTGTGTGTGTGTGTGTGTGTACCCAGGGGATTAAAATGATGTCATCAGGCATCTGTCTTTCCATTTCTCAGAAAGACTTCCGTCAGGTTCAGCCACATTTGCCTAATCACCCCCAGGTGTGCCTGCTGCTGGCTGGGGGCTCCCACGTGGAAAGGGGTGGGGCAAAGTCTAGAGGCCCACGCTGATTGATCAGGACTGGTTCACGTGCCTGTGCTGGCAGTGGTTGCTAAGATGGGCTATGGGAACTCTCTTATGATTCAGGGTTTTTAAATAGTTGTCTCCCACGCTGTGGTTCCTGCTTTTTTTGCTGTCATTCCCTTTTTATAATTTTTTCATGAGCCTAACATTAAGTAAACGGCTTTCACCCCATTTAATATTGTTCTGTACGTGTGCATGAGCACTGTTCAAGTTCTGAATAAATATTATCAATAATACCTGCATAAAATACTATATTCACAAAACTAGGGGGTTTGTTTGTTTTGTGGAAAGTTTGGAATGAAAGAAAAGAAAGGATCAGACAATGGAGACTGGAGACTCACCTCTGAGGCTTATTGGCCTGGTTACATTTCTGAGTTTTAGTTTGTTGAGCCACGAAATAAGCGTCGCCTGAATAAGATCCAGGACTCCATCTGGGTGCAGATATGCAGCATCCAGCTCAGTGCAATCTGGGAGAAAACACCTTGACATAAGCTTGAATCCTTACTAGCGCTCTGAGTCAGCATACAGAGAGGATGGGGGTGGAGGCTGGGAAAGGGAGGGGTTCTCTGGTTCCTCCACTGGGGCAGAAGCTTCTGGAAAGAAGACGTTCCTCTTCTCCCCCACCCCTTTCTCCATCCCTTCCTTCCTCATAGCCCAAACAGCTTCTGTGCCATCTTCTTCCCTGAAATGCCTTCAGCAGGCAGCACCCCCACTACACACACACTTCCCTACCAGGGTCTACGTCCCAGAAACATGCTCGTCTACATCACCTGGAATTCTGGTGAACAAATGCCTTCCCGTCATTTTATCTCCCCACTGGTTACATCTTAGTCCTCTTTGCCAAGAGAAGCCCATTGACTCCTCCTGTTACTTAGGGCACCCCCCACCCCCACCCCCACTGTCCTCCTCTCCCTTCTGGATTGAGTGGGGTTCTTCATGGGTGCCCTGGAGGTGGCACATGGCGCTCCATCACAGTCAGGAGTTCTGAGACACCTCTCAGTTCTGAGGCATTCTCTATAAGATGAAGAAGGTGCAGTTACATGACCCAGTGAGAGCAGAGCCATCAGATACCAGATGCCCCTTGGATACCTACCCCTCTCCTCAGGGTCCTCTGCCTGCCTCTTGTCTGTAGAAAAACTTTAGCCTCCTATGCCTTTCCTGAGTTCCAAAGAATAAATTAGAGAAGTGAGGAAATGCAGAAAGACAGGAAAACAGTCAAGCAAGACAAAATGATAACTGTCTAGCCCACTAAACAAAGTCAAGAACTTTTAGCTCTCCCTCCAGGGCTGTAGAGAATACTCTGAGCTCGTCCTGAGTTGTTTTGCAGATACTGAAACCCCCACCAGGGGGAGGAAGTTAACTGTTTGCTGCCCGCAAGCCCGCAAGCGCATGGATCCCAGGCTGGTCGGAACCAGACGGTTGACAATGTTGACAGTTGATTACCTCACCACCTGCCAATCAGAAGACTGCCCACGAGCTGGTCATGCACCCCACAATCCCCCTCCCTCACCCTGTCTTTAAAAACCTTTCCCTGAAAGCCATCGAGGAGTCAGGGTCTTTGACCACTAGCTCCCTGGACTCCTTGCTTGGAGCCCTGCAATATGTGCTGAACTTTCCTTGGTGTCTGTACATTGTCTTTATTGCATGCAGGTAAGTGGACCAACTTTGGTTCCTTCCATTACTTCCTAATCTTCTTTTAGAAAAATTAAAACAGGGACTTCCCTGGGGGTCCAGTGGTTGAGAACCCACCTGCCAATGCAGGGGACTCAGCTTTGATCCCTGGTTGGGGAACTAAGATCCCGTATGCCACAAGGTGACTAAACCAGCATGCTGCAACTAGAGAGAGCCCTCGAACTTCAACTAGAGAAGCTTGAATGCTATAATAAAGACCTAGCACAGAGAAGATATATAAAAATTTAAAAATTAAAAGAAATAAAAATCTTTTAAAGCTCAGAAGAACCGAAGACCAAAATCAAATTCTCTTCTAGAGTCCAGTGCAATTTTTAAAATCAAGAAAGCATCCTCCCCAACGTCTTATTTTGACCAGTTTCAGCGAATGGCGTTCTCCTAGTATAGTTTTTAAATTTAGGAGTAATTTCAAACATATAGAAGTGTTCAAGAGTAGTGTAAAGAACTCCCGATTCATGACCATTCTTTGCCCCTGTGCCAGTTTTCAATGTATTGCCTCTCCGCTCCAAATCCACCCTTGAGTGCACAGCCTGTGAGTGCAGAACTGGACCCTCTTGATGGTTCTCTGTTGCCAGCTGGCTCCATGTTAAGCTTTGTCAGTACAGGGTGTACCGCAGGGGGAGGGGTGTGGGCTCGTGTCCTTATCCCTGGGGAGCTCAGTCGTCAGGTGGACCAGTGAATTCAAGATCAGCCCCAAGGCAACTTTCTGTGGGTTCCATGGATGCAGCTTCCCACCTGAGGCTTCCCCTGAAGGCGACTTCTGCCCAGTTGGATTGAGAAGGTCAACAGCGGCCCCTCCACCTGGTAGTTTTTGCCTGCCCCTCAAATGGCAAGCATCAGATGCCTAGTCCAGTTTCGTATTCGTTTTTCTATGGGACTGTTTGTAGTTTTTTTAGTGGACTTGTTGGAGTTCTTTAAATTTTCTGGATATGGGTCTTTTGAGGATCAGGGGACCATGCAGTAATGAAGATGGAGGCAGAGGCTGGAAATGGGGGTCGAGTCAAGCAGACGATAGGAGCTGCAGTAAAAAGCCTGGACTTGGACTTGAAAGCCAGGAGCATCCTGAGAAGGGTTTCTTGTCACTGAGTTTCTTGCCTAGTTTGGTCAAGGACTGGGGACAGTAGTGCTTCCTGGGAGTTTGATTAGAAATGTGGAATTTCAGTCATCTGAATCCTAGTCAGCCATCGGACAAGACCCCAGGGGACTTGTGTGCACGTTATGAGAAGCGCTGCCCCATGAGGAACCCTCAGCATCTCTGCAGCATCCTGTCTCTGTGGCCGAAAAGGAGGAAGTGGGCAGAATTGTCTTCAGACATGGTTTCTGGTCCGAGGTAAATGCCCTCATTCCTGTGAGCTGTTCACTAGCTGAACTCTTTTCCTGACTAGAGGGCTGAAGTATGGTGATAAGCAGCTCCCCAGTTCCCGAGAGCTTTGTCTGCTGCCAGGCAGCACTGCAGATGGCAGTCAGCTGTGGCCCAGACCTTTGGAAACCCAGCTCAAAGCTGCCTCATCTCATCTGCCTCACTCTCCAAAATGAGAGATGTGCCTTCAAGTTGTGGGGACGCAGCATAGAAGCAAAAAGTGGGCCAACCTGTGTCTACATGCTGCACATACCAGGAGAGACGCTCAGTGAACACACTTCCTACTGAGCTGGCCTTCCCTTGGCTATAAGATACAAGGAACATAAATGCACTGACCTTATGTGTTGTGTGGAGCAACGTGGGAGAAAATGAATGTAAAGTCCTTTATTAAACAATACACCCTTCAAAATACTCGTTTGTACGGTGACTGAGGGTGGTGGAAGCAAAAGAGATTCGTGTCTTCTCTCTTGCTTATCTGAAGTGTTTGCATCTTTTATAAAAAAACAGGTAAAAGGTAAATGGGTTCTGAACACAAAGCTGAAAAGACGCATCCTTTGTCATTTTCCAGATGATTTTTGAGTAGACCTAAGCTATCGTATGTCAGCAAATTTGGAAAACTCAGCAGTGGTCACAGGGCTGGAAAAGGTCAGTTTTCATTCCAATCCCAAAGAAAGGCAATGGCAAAAAATGCTCAAACTACTGCACAATTGCACTCATCTCACACGCTAGTAAAGTAACGCTCAAAATTCTCCAAGCCAGGCTTCAGCAATATGTGAACCGTGAACTTCCAGATGTTCAAGCTGGTTTTAGAAGAGGCAGAGGAACCAGAGATCAAATTGCCAACATCTTCTGCATCATCGTAAAAGCAAGAGAGTTCCAGAAAAACATCTATTTTTGCTTTCTTGACTATGCCAAAGCCTTTGACTGTGTGGATCACAAGAAACTGTGGAAGATTCTGAAAGAGATGGGAATACCAGACCACCTGACCTGCCTCCTGAGAAATCTGTATGCAGGTCAGGAAGCAACAGTTAGAACTGGACATGGAACAACAGACTGGTCCCAAATAAGAAAAGGAGTACGTCAAGGCTGTATATTGTCACCCTGCTTATTTAACTTCTATGCAGAGTACATCATGAGAAACACTGGACTGGAAGAAACACAAGCTGGAGTCAAGATTGCCGGGAGAAATATCAATCACCTCAGATATGCAGATGATACCACCCTATGACAGAAAGTGAAGAGGAACTAAAGAGCCTCTTGATGAAAGTGAAAGAGGAGAGTGAAAAACTTGGCTTAAAGCTCAACATGCAGAAAACAAAGATCATGGCATCTGGTCCCATCACTTCATGGCAAATAGATGAGGAAACAGTGGAAACAGGGTCAAACTTTATTATTTTGGGCTCCAAAATCACTGCAGATGGTGATTGCAGCCATGACCTTAAAAGATGCTTACTCCTTGGAAGAAAAGTTATGACCAACCTAGATAGCATATTCAAAAGCAGAGACATTTCTTTGCCAACAAAGATCCATCTAGTGAAGGCTATGGTTTTTCCAGTGGTCATGTATGGATGTGAGAGTTGGACTGTGAAGAAAGCTGAGCACCAAAGAATTGATGCTTTTGAACTGTGGTATTGGAGAAGACTCTTGAGAGTCCCTTGGACTGCAAGAGATCCAACCAGTCCATTCTAAAGGAGATCAGTCCTGGGTGTTCATTGGAAGGACTGATGCTGAAGCTGAAACTCCAGTACTTTGGCCACCTCATGCAAAGAGTTGACTCATTGGAAAAGACTCTTATGCTGGGAGGGATTAGGGGCAGGAGGAGAAGGGGACGACAGAGGATGAGATGGCTGGATGGCATCACCGACTCAATGGACATGAGTTTGAGTGAACTCCGGGAGTTGGTGATGGACAGGGAGGCCTGGCATGCTGGGATTCATGGGGTCATGCAAAGAGTCAGACACGACTGAGCGACTGAACTAAACTGAAGCTATCACGAGTCAAAACATCTTTTCTTCTATAATCCTGAGAACTAATAGCATAGCAAAAATTATCCTGGAAAATGAGAATTACGGAATTGTCACACGCACCCCCCCTGCTTGCAGAGCCTCTGAAGATCTCTCCGTGTTCCATTTCTATAGCTGCTGCTTATTTGTTCTTGTGATGGGGGTTACTACGGAAAGGTTTTTTTTTTTTTTTTTTTTTACATTTTATCTTTAGATGGGGCTAAGGCATAGCCAGGAGCTTTTCTGGTGGCTCAGATGGTTAAGAATCTGCCTGCAATGAGAGAGACCTGGGTTCAATCCCTAGGTCGGGAAGATCCACTGGAGAAGGAAATGGCAACCCACTCCAGTATTCTTACCTGGAGATTTTCACAGAGGAGGGTTACAGTCCATGAGGTCGCAAAGAGTTGGACACAACTGAGTGACTAACAACACCATATCTTTACATATTTGTTCTGTTCACACTTCTCGGTTTTCTTCTTCGGGGATTCCAATGAGCATAGGTTGGAGTTTTGCCTTTATTTCATCTATTTTTGCCAAATCTATTCAGCATTCCATTTTGCTCAGTATTTTCATCTCTGTCTTTCGTGTGGCTTTTTCTTTTTTTAAAATAGTGTCTCTTCCCCCTTGTATGAATGCCAATAAGCATTTGCTTCTGTGACAGATTTATTTTTCTTCTCTTTTCTGGGGGGGTTGAATCAAGAGGCACGTGAGATCGTAGCTCTCAGGCCAGGGATCTAATCCGGGGCCCCTGCAGTGGAAGTGCGGAGTATTAATCACAGGGCCATAAGGGAAATCTCTTCTTTTTCTCTTCTTTTCCTTCCTAAGTTCTACCAGTTGCCAGTGAATTTCCTCCAGCTGTCTGGCCATGCCTTTCCTCAGCCCTCAGATCTCTGTTTACAACCTTGCATTGTAGAGGAAATTGCTTCAGTAATTTTTTAAAAAATTAATTGCAAAATAATTGTTCACAAGTTTCATCAGCTTTTGGCTTCACTTTTCTGGTGAGGATTCTTTATCTGTCATCTGTTTTTGTTGTTGCTGTTTAGTATCTTCCTTTTTATCATTAATTTTTTTATTGTGGTAAAATATATAATACCACATAAAATCGATCATTTCATCAGTGGTATTAAGCAAATTTACATGGTTGTACAACCATCACCACCATCCATCTTCAGAACTTTCTCATCTTCTCAAATGGAAACTCTGCTCCCAGTAAACACTAACTTCCTATTCTTCCTTCCCCTCAGCCCCTGGTGCTACTGCTACTGCTAAGTCACTTCAGTCGTGTCTGACTCTGTGTGACCCCGTAGACGGCAGCCCACCAAGCTCCCTCGTTCCTGGGATTCTCCAAGCAAGAATACTGGAGTGGGTTGCCATTTCCCTCTCCAATGCATGAAAGTGAAAAGTGAACGTGAAGTCGCTCAGTCTTGTCCGACTCTTACCGACCCCATGGACTGCAGCCTACCAGGCTCCTCCATTCTTGGGATTTTCCAGGCAGGAGTACTGGAGTAGGGCGCCATTGCCAACCACCCTTTAATTTTGTCTTTTTTTTTTTTTTAAATTGCATTGTGTAACTTGTGGCATCTTAGTTCCCTGAAAAGGGATCAAACCCAGGCCCCCTGCAGTGGAAACACAGAGTCCTAACCACTGGACCACCAGGGAAGTCTCCAAATTGGACTATCTTAGGTGCCTCAGATAAATGGAATCATACAGTATTTGGCTTTTGAAAGTGAAAATGAAAGTGTCAGTCGTATCTGACTCTTTGCGACCCCATGGACTGTAGCCCACCAGGCTCCTCTGTCCATGGGATTTTCCAGGCAAGAATACTGGAGTGGGTTGCCATTCCCTTCTCCAGGGGATCTTCCTGACCCAGGGGTTGAGCCCGGGTCTTCTGCATGGCAGGTAGATTCTTTACCGTCTGAACCACCAGGGATCTGTGACTGGCTTATTTCGATTAGTTTTGTTAAAATAACTTTCTAGGCTCAAGATGCTTCTGCCTAGTGTGCCATGTCAGTAAACCCAAACATAGACAATTTCCCTGTGTCCATAAATGGTCTGCTGACCAGAAACACAGTGTATCCAGTTGGCTGAACCCTAAACACCAAGCCGTTCTGGGCCTTCTCATCCCAAACAAGGTTGATTATATGGCCCCAGCCAATCAGATAGATTACTTTTCTCATCCTTGTTCTTTATTCTATAAAAGCTTCTTGCCTCCCACCCTGTTTTACACTCCTCCAAAAGGACACTATCTGCTTCATGAAGTGTTAAAGCTTATTTGTATCACCTAAAATTTTTTCATTAATCATTTTTTAAACAGTATCAATACAATGTCTTCCATGTTCATCCATGTAGTTGCCTTGTCAGAAAATCATTTCTTCTTATGTCTGAATAATATTTCGTGCTACGGATGCACTACCTTTTATTCCACCATTCATTCATTGGCAGACATTTGGGTTGTTCCACCTGTTAGCTATTGTGAATAGTGCTAATATGAATATGCATATACCAATATCTGTTAAGACCGTACTTTCAATTCTTTTGGATATATACCCAGAAATGGAATTTTGGGATCATAGGGTCATTATAGTTTTAATTTTTGAAGTCACTGATTTACCATTAGCAGTGGCCGCACCATTTTATATTCCTGCCAACGATGCACAAGTGTTCCAGTTTCTTCACAGTCTTGACAATACTTGTTGTCCTCTGGAATTTTTGCTTTTTGTTTTCATTTTTTTCTGCATCATATTGTGGGTATGAGATGGTATCTCACTGTGGTTTTACTTGGCCTTATTGATTAGTGACGTTGAGCATCTTTTCATGTACTTGTTAGCCATTGTATATCATCTTCTCATCTATTTATTTATCTTTGGTTTTGCTGGGTCTTTGTGGTTGCTTGTGGGCTTTCTCCAGTTACAGTGAGCTGGGGCTACTCTCTAGTTGTGATGTGTGGACTTACTGCAGTGGCTTCTCTTATAGAAGAGCATGGGTTCCAGGGCGTGAGGACTTCAGTAATTGTGGCCCATAGGCTTAGTTGGCCCAAGGCATGTGGGCCCATCCCGGATCAGGGATGGAACTCATTCATATTCCTGCATTGGAGGTGGATTCTTAACCATTGGACCACCAGGGAAGTTCTATATATCTTCTTTTGAGAAATGTCTATTTAAGTCCTTTGCCCATTTTTAAATTTGGTTAGTTGTTTTTTGCTGTTCTTGGGTTAATATTTTTTGTGTAGACTTTGTGTTGGTTGCCTTTTTTCACGAGCCAGCTTTTTGTGAGACAACCAAATACAGAAGAAGCCTGGGCTGTGTTCTAGGCTCAGAATTGTTCTTTCTAATCTAGGACCATCTACATGTCTGATCTGAAAGTGAAAGTGTTCACTGTTCATTCGTGTCTGACTCTTTGCCACCCCATGAACTGTAGCCTGCCAGGCTCCTCTGTCCATGGAATTCTCCAGGAAAGAATACTGGAGTGGGTTGCCATTCTCTTCTCCAGGGGAGCTAACCAACCCAGAGATCGAACTTGAGTCTCCTGCGTTGCAGGCAGATTCATTAACATCTGAGCCACCAGGAAAGCCCATATTTCTGCTGCTGTGGCTAAGTCGCTTCAGTTGTGTCCAACTCTATGCAACCCCATAGACGGCAGCCCACCAGGCTCCCCCGTCCCTGGGATTCTCCAGGCAAGAACACTGGAGTGGGTTGCCATTTCCTTCTCCAATGCATGAAAGTGAAAAGTGAAAGTGAAGTCGCTAAGTTGTGTCCGACTCTTAGCGACCCCATGGACTGCAGCCTACCAGGCTCCTCCATCCATGGGATTTTCCAGGCGAGAGTACTGGAGTGGGTTGCCATTGTCTTCTCTGCCACATTTCTGATCTAGGACCTTATACCCCATGTCCAATGTAAGAGAAACCCAAGTAAGACAGTAGGTGTTATGAGAGGGCATCAGAGGGCAGACACACTGAAACCATAATCACAGAAAACTAGCCAGTCTGATCACACAGAGCACAGCCTTGTCTAACTCAATGAAACTAAGCCATGCCATGTGGGGCCACCCAAGATGGCCAGGTCACGGTGGAGAGGTCTGACAGAATGTGGTCCACTGGAGAAGGGAATGGCAAACCACTTCAGTATTCTTGCCTCGAGAACCCCATGAACAGTATGAAAAGGCAAAATGATAGGATACTGAAAGAGGAACTCCCCAGGTTGGTAAATGCCCAATATGCTACTGGAGATCGTGGAGAAATAACTCTGGAAAGAATGAAGGGATGGAGCCAAAGCAAAAACAATACCCAGTTGTGGATGTGACTGGTGATACAAGCAAGGTCTCATGCTGTAAAGAGCAATATTGCATAGGAACCTGGAATGTCAGGTCCATGAATCAAGGCAAATTGGAAGTGGTCAAACAGGAGATGGAAAGAGTGAACATTGACATTCTAGGAATCAGCAAACTAAAATAGACTGGAATGGGTGAATTTAACTCAGATGACCATTATATCTACTACTGTGGGCAGGAATCCCTTAGAAGAAATGGAGTAGCCATCATGGTCAACAAAAGAGTCTGAAATGCAGTACTTGGATGCAGTCTCAAAAATGACAGAATGATCTCTGTTCGTTTCCAAGGCAAACCATTCAATATCACAGTAATCCAAGTCTATGCCTCAAGCTGAAGTTAAATGGTTCTATGAAGACCTACAAGACCTTTCAGAACTAACACCCAAAAAGATGTCCTTTTCATTATAGGGGACTGGAATGCAAAAGTAGGAAGTCAAGAAACACCTGGAGTAACAGGCAAATTTGGCCTTGAAATACAGAATGAAGCAAGGCAAAGACTAATAGAGTTTTGCCAAGAGAACGCACTGGTCATAGCAAACACCCTCTTCCAACAACACAAGAGAAGACTCTACACATGGACATCACCAGATGGTCAACACCGAAATCAGACTGATTATATTCTTTGCAGCCAAAGATGGAGAAGCTCTACACAGTCAGCAAAAACAAGACTGGGAGCTGACTGTGGCTCAGATCATGAACTCCTTATTGCCAAATTCAGACTTAAATTGAAGAAAGCAGAGAAAACCACTAGACCATTCAAGTATGACCTAAATCAAATCCCTTATGATTATACAGTGGAAGTGACAAATAGATTTAAGGCACTAGATCTGATAGACAGAGTGCCTGATGAACTATGGAATGAGGTTCGTGACATTGTACAGGAGACAGGGATCAAGACCATCCCCACGGAAAAGAAATGCAAAAAAGCAAAATGACTGTCTGAGGAGGACTTACAAATAGCTGAGAAAAGAAGAGAAGCAAAAAGCAAAGGAGAAAAGGAACAATATAAGCATCTGAATGCAGAATTCCAAAGAATAGCAAGCAGAGATAAGAAAACCTTCCTCAGTGATCAGTGCAAAGAAATAGGAAAACAACAGAATGGGAAAGACTAGAGATCTCGTCCAGAAAATTAGAGATACCAAGGGAACATTTCATGCAAAGATGGGCTCGATAAAGGACGGAAATGGTATGGACCTAACAGAAGCAGAAGATATTAACAAGAGGTGGCAAGAATACACAGAAGAACTGTACAAAAAAGATCTTCACAACCCAGATAATCACGATAGTGTGATCCCTCACCTAGAGCCAGACATCTTGGAACGTGAAGTCAAGTGGGCCTTAGAAAGCATCACTACAAACAAAGCTAGTGGCGGTGATGGAATTTCAGTTGAGCTATTTCAAATCCTGAAAGACGATGCTGTGAAAGTGCTGCACTCAATATGCCAGCAAATTTGGAAAACTCAGCAGTGGCCACAGGGCTGGAAAAGGTCAGTTTTCATTCCAATCCCAAAGAAAGGCAATGCCAAAGAATGCTCAAACTACTGCACAATTGCACTCATCTCACATGCTAGTAAAGTAACGCTCAAAATTCTCCAAGCCAGGCTTCAGCAATATGTGAACCATGAACTTCCAGATGTTCAAGCTGGTTTTAGAAAAGGCAGAGGAACCAGAGATCAAATTGCCAACATCCGCTGGATCATCATAAAAGCAAGAGAGTTCCAGAAAAACATCTATTTCTGCTTTCTTGACTATGCCAAAGCCTTTGACTATGTGGATCACAAGAAACTGTGGAAGATTCTGAAAGAGATGGGAATACCAGACCACCTGACCTGCCTCTTGAGAAACGTATATACAGGTCAGGAAGCAACAGTTAGAACTGGACATGGAACAACAGACTGGTTCCAAATAGGAAAAGGAGTATGTCAAGGCTGTATATTGTCACCCTGCTTATTTAACTTCTATGCAGAGTACATCATGAGAAACGCGGGGCTGGAAGAAGCACAAGCTGGAATCCAGATTTCCACGAGAAATATCAATAACCTTAGATATGCAGATGCCACCACTCTTATGGCAGAAAGTGAAGAGGAACTAAAAAGCCTCTTGATGAAAGTGAAAGAGGAGAGTGAAAAAGTTGGCTTAAAGCTCAACATTCAGAAAACGAAGATCATGGCATCTGGTCCCATCACTTCATGGGAAATAGATGGGGAAACAGTGGAAACAGTGTCAGACTTTATTATTTTGGGCTCCAAAATCACTGCAGATGGTGACTGCAGCCATGAAATTAAAAGACGCTTACTCCTTGGAAGGAAAGTTATGACCAACCTAGATAGCATATTCAAAAGTAGAGACATTACTTTGCCAACAAAGGTCCGTCTAGTCAAGGCTATGGTTTTTCCTATGGTCATGTATGGATGTGGGAGTTGGACTGTGAAGAAAGCTGAGTGCCAAAGAATTGATGCTTTTGAACTGTGGTGTTGGGGAAGACTCTTGAGAGTCCCTTGGACTGCAAGGAGATCCAACCAGTGCATTCTAAAGGAGATCAGTCCTGGGTGTTCATTGGAAGGACTGATGCTGAAGCTGAAACTCCAATACTTTTGCCACCTCATGCGAAGAGTTGGCTCATTGGAAAAGACCCTGATTCTGGGAGAGATTAGGGGCAGGAGGAGAAGGGGATGACAGAGTATGAGATGGCTGGATGGTATCACCGACTCAATGGACATGGGTTTGGGTGGACTCTGAGAGTTGGTGATGCACAGGGAGGCCTGGCGTGGTTTGATTCATGGGGTGGCAAAGAATCAGACACGACTGAGTGACTGAACTGAACTGAACCCCCTATTTCTCCTCGGGCAATGGGTTTGGCCGCTTTTCAGACTGTTCATAATGCATATTCTTTCTCTCCTTCCTGTCTTGAGGACAAACTGCTTCTAAATATAGCTTCTCTTACTGTGTTTCCTCACTTAGTCATTTAAATAAAATTTTTTAAATTGGAGGATAATTGCTTTGCAGTGTTATATTGGTTTCTGCCATACAACCACGTGAATTGGTTGTAAGTATCTTCAACGTTTCTTGGAACCAATTCAGATTTACTGAAAACCTTATTCTTACTATTTTTTTTTAAATGGATTTTTTTTTCTAGTTTTTTACTTTGGGAATGGTCTCCCCTTGAAGAGGCACAATTTTTCCTGAAATCTTCAATCATCATCCACTTTTTCTGCAATCTGCAATTATTGCCATCTTCTCCCCTTTCCTCTCAAAGCCCTGCTCCTTCCCAGTGTTTTTGGCTTCCTTCTAATCTATTTTACCTAGTTTCCCTATTTTCTAATAGATGGTGCCTGAATCCTTTCTTTGCTGCTTTGTGTAATTGCCAAGAAAAGAGACACCGATAGCTCGGTACATTCTTCTTACACAGAAGCAGTTTCGGAGCATTATGTCAAAATGGAGATAGGAAAGCGTTGACATCAGAGGAAATACCCTTCCCCCTACTTCTCCTGCCTCTTAGGCAACTTCCTGTGAGTCTTTAAAGGGTTCCTTTCATTCCTTATTTTCCTCCCTAGGGTTTCCTCCCAAGCTTTCTTCCCTCACAGTTATAAACTCCCAGGCCTGAGTCACTGGGTTTCAGCGCTGTACGAAGTCACCAGTTTTCTGAATGACTGTGAAGTCTGTTTTCTCCTCTCTGGGGTGAAGCCACATCTCTGGCCCAGGACCCACTGTCATCTGTAGAAAGAGAAGCACCCAGGAACCTCAGAGTCCCCATGCCTGCAGCCTCAACTGAACTCCACCCAGGAAACCTTCTCCTTTTCCTGGCATATTCTTTTCAACACAGCGCACTGTCTTGGCCAACAGGGGATGACACTGGGAACTGGGGAGGGACCAGGCCCTCAGTGTGGGTGATCCCAGCTCCTCAAGGGAAGGTGAGGGTCTGACGTCCTGCTCCTGCCCTATTTCCCTGAGACCCAGCTCCCACTCCTCCTACAGTTACAGACATCTCATCCTGGATCCCTTAGCTACAGGGACTGTATTTTACAACTCTGAATCAGAAGGTATATTCAGAGCAGGATACAACATCTGTGTTACCCCCTCTGGCCCCTGCCACTTTCAGCTGGCAGGTTTCTGTGATCAATTTGGGGGTCATCTCCTGGTTGTACAGTCAGGACCCCCAAGAAGTGACTGAACGTGGCCTTGGTCCAGCCGTGCTTCCTTACTCGGGGGTCCTTGATGGAGGTATTAGCAGAAGGCCATTGGTGGCAGGAAGGCAGAAAGCAAATCCTCTTCTTCTGGTTTGGACCTGAACTTCCAGAGCATAGTCTCTGGCAAAATGGATTTAGTGATGAGGCTTTCAGTCCAAGAGAGCCTCTCCTTTGCTTTAAATCCAAACCGAGGTCTCAGGAGCATGCTGACCTCCAGCTAGTGAACAGATATGGGAGGAAGGAGAGACGAGGGTGCAAGGCAAAGGAGCTCAGCCAGGGACCACATCCTGGTTGAGGATGGAGGAGGAAGCAGAGAGAGCTAGTGTTCTGAGCATTTGTGAGTGGGTCTCGGATAGAATAGCTGTGGTTGGGGCTAGATGTGGCCCCTCGGTGTCAGGGAATCTAAGCCAGAGGACTATCATGCCGTCCCTGGGGGAAGTGAGGAAAAGCAAGCTTCTTCCCAGGTAGCGGGGTATTCTGAGCTTTCTCAGCAGAAGCAGAAATGTGATGGAATACAAAATAGGATGACTCCTGAAACCAGCTGGGAAAGTGATGAAACGTGGTCAGGGTTCTATCTCATCTCTAATCCTATGTGTCAATCACAAACCTCTCAGAGAGTGTTTACTAAAATGGGGAAGCAAACAGCCTGGCCCATCTCCTGGAGACCAGAACACCACCCCCACCATTTGACTGGACTCTGCCTTTTCTCTGCCTTAGTCCTGTCCCCTCCCCCATCACCCCTTCCCCAAAATGAAGCAGAGTTCTCTGCCCAAGGCCTCTTCTAGGCCAGGACAGGGGAGCCTGTCAACCATGGTAGTACCATGAACTATGAGCCCTTATTCTAACGTGTCCCCAGTAGCTGTCATTTGCCAGAGGAGGAGATGGTTGGATGGCATCACTGACTCAACGGACATGAGTTTGAACAAACTCCTGGAGATAGTGGAGGATAGGGAGGCCTAGCTGCTGCAGCCCATGGGGTCACAAAGAGTTGGACATGACTTAGCAACTGAACAACAATACCAGGTACATGTAGATAAGAAGGCAGAGAGGATTTCTTTGGTAGTTCAGTGGTTAAAAATCTGCCTGCCAATGCAGGGGATGCGGGTTTGATCCCTGGTCGGGGAACTAAGATCCCGCATGCCACAAGGCAACTAAGCCTGTGCTGCAGTTACTGAGCTCTCACTAGTGGTCTGTAACTAGAAACCCCAGTGCAGTCACAATTTAAATAAACAAACAAGAAAACAGAACCATTTCTACCTTCCAGAAGCTGTTCTGGGCAGCATGCTAAACCACTCACTACATCAGCTGAAACCTACTCACCATGTGCATCTGTGGAGCATATAAAAACCAAAGAAATAAAAAGCAGAATTCTTTTTTTTAATTTTTTATATTTTTTTATTTTTTAAATTTATTTATTTTTAATTTTTACTTTACAATTCTGTATTGGTTTTGGCATAGATTGACATGAATCCACCACAGGTGTACATGCGTTCCCAAACATGAGCCCCCCTCCCACCCCCCTCCCCACAACATCTCTCTGGGTCATCTCCGCGCGTCAGCCCCAAGCGTGTCATATCCTGCATCAGACATAGACTGGCATTTCGATTCTTACATGATATTATACATGTTTCAATGCCATTCTCCCAAATCATCACATCCTCTCCCTCTCCCTCTGAGTCCAAAAGTCTGCTATACACATCTGTGTCTTTTTTGCTGTCCTGCATTCAGGGTCATCATTGCCATCTTCCTAAATTCGATATATATGTGTTAGTATACTGTATTGGTGTTTTTCTTTCTCGCTCACTTCACTCTGTATAATCGGCTCCAGTTTCATCCATCTCATCAGAACTGATTCAAATGTATTCTTTTTAATGGCTGAGTAATACTCCATTGTGTATATGTACCACAGCTTTCTTATCCATTCATCTACTGATGGACATCTAGGTTGTTTCCATGTCCTGGCTATTATAAACAGTGCTGCAATGAACATTGGGGTACATGTGTCTCTTTCAATTCTGGTTTCCTCTGTGTGTATGCCCAACAGTGGGATTGCTGGGTCATAAGGCATTTCTATTTGCAATTTTTTAAGGAATCTCCACACTGTTCTCCATAGTGGCTGTACTAGTTTGCATTCCCACCAACAGTGTAGGAGGGTTCCCTTCTCTCCACATCCTCTCCAGCATTTATTGCTTGCAGATTTTTGGATCGCAGACATTCTGACTGGTGTGAAGTGGTACCTCATTGTGGTTTTGATTTGCATTTCTCTAATAATGAGTGATGTTGAGCATCTTTTCATGTGTTTGTTGGCCATCCGTATGTCTTCTTTGGAGAAATGTCTATTTAGTTCTTTGGCCCATTTTTTGATTGGGTCGTTTATTTTTCTGGAATTGAGCTGCAGGAGTTGCTTGTATATTTTTGAGATTAGTTGTTTGTCAGTTGCTTCATTTGCTATTATTTTCTCCCATTCGGAAGGCTGTCTTTTCACTTTGCTTATGTTTTCCTTTGTTGTGCAGAAGCTTTTAATTTTAATTAGATCCCATTTGTTTATTTTTGCTTTTATTTCCAGAATTCTGGGAGGTGGATCATAGAGGATCCTGCTGTGGTTTATGTCGGAGAGTGTCTTGCCTATGTTCTCCTCTAAGAGTTTTATAGTTTCTGGTCTTACATTTAGATCTTTAATCCATTTTGAGTTTATCTTTGTGTGCGGTGTTAGAAAGTGATCTAGTTTCATTCTTTTACAAGTGGTTGACCAGTTTTCCCAGCACCACTTGTTAAAGAGATTGTCTTTACTCCATTGTATATTCTTGCCTCCTTTGTCAAAGATAAGGTGTCCATATGTATGTGGATTTATCTCTGGGCTTTCTATTTTGTTCCATTGATCTATATGTCTGTCTTTGTGCCAATACCATACTGTCTTGATGACTGTGGCTTTGTAGTAGAGCCTGAAGTCAGGCAAATTGATTCCTCCAGTTCCATTCTTCTTTCTCAAGATTGCTTTGGCTATTCGTGGTTTTTTGTATTTCCATACAAATCTTGAAATTATTTGTTCTAGTTCTGTGAAAAATATCGCCGGTATCTTGATAGGGATTGCATTGAATTTGTAAATTGCTTTGGGTAATATACTCATTTTCACTATATTGATTCTTCCGATCCATGAGCATGGTATGTTTCTCCATCTATTAGTGTCCTCTTTGATTTCTTTCATCAGTGTTTTATAGTTTTCTGTATATAGGTCTTTAGTTTCTTTAGGTAGATATATTCCTAAGTATTTTATTCTTTTGGTTGCAATGGTGAATGGAATTGTTTCCTTAATCTCTTCTTCTACTTTCTCATTATTAGTGTATAGGAATGCAAGGGATTTCTGTGTGTTGATTTTATATCCTGCAACTTTACTATATTCATTAATTAGCTCTAGTAATTTTCTGGTAAAGTCTTTAGTGTTTTCTATGTAGAGGATCATGTCATCTGCAAACAGTGAGAGTTTTACTTCTTCTTTTCCAATTTGGATTCCTTTTATTTCTTTTTCTGCTCTGATTGCTGTGGCTAAAACTTCCAGAACTATGTTGAATAGTAGTGGTGAAAGTGGGCACCCTTGTCTTGTTCCTGACTTAAGGGGAAATGCTTTCAATTTTTCACCATTGAGGATAATGTTTGCTGTGGGTTTGTCATATATAGCTTTTATTATATTGAGGTATGTTCCTTCTATTCCTGCTTTCTGGAGAGTTTTTATCATAAATGGATGTTGAATTTTGTCAAAGGCCTTCTCTGCATCTATTGAGATAATCATATGGTTTTTATTTTTCAATTTGTTAATGTGGTGAATTACATTGATTGATTTGCGGATATTGAAGAATCCTTGCATCCCTGGGATAAAGCCCACTTGGTCATGGTGTACGATCTTTTTAATGTGTTGTTGGATTCTGATTGCTAGAATTTTGTTGAGGATTTTTGCATCTATGTTCATCAGTGATATTGGCCTGTAGTTTTCCTTTTTTGTAGTATCTTTGTCAGGTTTTGGTATTAGGGTGATGGTGGCCTCATAAAATGAGTTTGGAAGTTTCCCTTCCTCTGCAATTTTCTGGAAGAGTTTGAGTAGGATAGGTGTTAACTCTTCTCGAAATTTTTGGTAGAATTCAGCTGTGAAGCCGTCTGGACCTGGGCTTTTGTTTGCTGGAAGATTTCTGATTACAGTTTCAATTTCCGTGCTTGTGATGGGTCTGTTAAGATTGTCTATTTCTTCCTGGTTTAGTTTTGGAAAATTGTATTTTTCTAAGAATTTGTCCATTTCTTCCAGGTTGTCCATTTTATTGGCATATAATTGCTGATAGTAGTCTCTTATGATCCTTTGTATTTCTGTGTTGTCTGTTGTGATCTCTCCATTTTCATTTCTAATTTTGTTGATTTGATTTTTCTCTCTTTGCTTCTTGATGAGTCTGGCTAATGGTCTGTCAATTTTATTTATCCTTTCAAAGAACCAGCTTTTGGCTTTGTTGATTTTTGCTATGGTCTCTTTTGTTTCTTTTGCATTTATTTCTGCCCTAATTTTTAAGATTTCTTTCCTTCTGCTAACTCTGGGGTTCTCTAATTCTTCCTTTTCTAGTTGCTTTAGGTGTAGAGTTAGGTTATTTATTTGACTTTTTTCTTGTTTCTTGAGGTATGCCTGTATTGCTATGAACTTTCCTCTTAGCACTGCTTTTATAGTGTCCCACAGGTTTTGGGTTGTTGTGTTTTCATTTTCATTAGTTTCTATGCATATTTTGATTTCTTTTTTGATTTCTTCTGTGATTTATTGGTTATTCAGAAGCGTGTTGTTCAGCCTCCATATGTTGGAATTTTTAATAGGTTTCCTCCTGTAATTGAGTTCTAATCTTAGTGCATTATGGTCAGAAAAGAAAAAGCAGGATTCTTAAAATAGGGTGACTTGAGTCAAAGTGGAAAAATTACAACCATCAGTTCAGTTCAGTTTAGTTACTCAGTCATATCTGACTCTTTGTGACCCCATGAACCACAGCACGCCAGGCCTCCCTGTCCATCACCAACTCCCAGAGTCCACCCAAACCCATGTTCATTGAGTCGGTGATGCCATCCAACCATCTCCTCTGGCATCCCCTTCTCCTTCTGCCCCCAATCCCTCCCAGCATCAGGGTCTTTTCAAATGAGTCAGCTCTTCGCATGAGGTGGCCAAAGTATTGGAGTTTCAGCTTCAACATCAGTCCATCCAATGAACACCCAGGACTGATCTCCTTTAGGATGGACTGGTTGGATCTCCTTGCTGTCCAAGGGACTCTCAAGAGTCTTCTCCAACACCACAGTTCAAAAGCATCAATTCTTTGGCACTCAGCCTTCTTCACAGTCCAACTCTCACATCCATACATGACCACTGGAAAAATCATTTTTTTATGACCATATGTAATAATAATTAATAGCACTAATAAGTAAAGGGTTATCAAATTGGGTGAAAATCAGATTGGAATAATTTTCTGCCTATAAGAGATATCCTGAAGTAAAATGCCACAAAAGTCTAAACTAATAGGAAAACTTACCACAATGTAAATTTTTAAAAAGATGACAATATTTAACAACAATTTATCCAAACTTTGTCTTACTTGGTGCTCAGTTGTGTTCCTTGCACTAAATGCCTTTCATCCAAGTTAGAGATTTTATAGCGATAAAAGAATGAGTCATACAGAGGTCACATTACTGTTTTTACTTTACTGGTTTTTATTATGAAAGCAGGATATGATGCTTGAGTGAAAGTTACAGGTGTGGGTCCCCCTCCCCCCAACCTCAACACCGCTCTCCCAAGCTGAGCCTGCTCAGATGTATCTCCTTTCAGAATTTTCCCTTAGTCCTACACCACACATTTAATACTTTTAAAAAAATGGAGATTATATTCAACTATTTTTCTTTTCTTAATATATTCTGGGTCTTTTCCCAGGTCACTTTATGTATGTTCTTTCCGTGTCTGTGTAAGCCTTTATTATTAACAATATAGTCATTTGGCTATGCCAAGCCTTAGCTGCAGCACCTGGGATCTTCAGTCTTCCTTTTGATATACAGGATCTAGGTCCCTGACCAGGGATAGAACCCAGGCCGCCTGCATAGGGAGAGTGGAGCCTTAGCCACTGGACCACCAGGGAAGCCCCAAGCCTTTATTTTATATTGTTGTCTTTTAATGTAAACAGTTCCCCTGCATGCATATTTCAGATTGCTTCTATTTCTTTTTACCACTTCAAGAAACTGGCGGACATCCTTATATGTGTTTCTCTGTGTATGCCATTGCAGGATGAATTTCTAGAGGGAGGGTGTTGAATTTCAGGCATATGTACTTTTTATGCTGTGATCACCGTTTCAGAAATTACATCATTTTATGCTCCCTCAAGTGTTTAAGAGGGGACACTCTGCTCTTTCTTTCTCAGCAACATAGGTCGCTTTCATTCTTTTTACTTTTGCCAAAGTGATAAAAAAAAATGAGGTCTTGCTGAGGTCTAAATTGCATTTTTGGGCAGACTAATGACATTAAGTATCTTTTCATATATTTATTGGCCATTGTATTTCTTTGGTAAAACACCTTTTCAATGGGCATGAAAAATATCTATTTACAGAAAATGAGAACCAAGTGCAGTTTGAAATGTCAAGGGTTTTGTTATTACTTCTTAAGTCTTTAAAAAAGAATAGGCGTGGAGACAGGGTGGGAGAGCGAGGTTTCAGGAGTGGGGAAGACAAATGGAGTCACGTTTATGAATCACACTAAAATCATAAAAAAATGAAAAGTGTCCCATGAAGATGTGGTAAACCTAAGCAAGTCTGTAAGTTTTTTTAAGCTTTCAGAAAATAAGCAGTTTTCATGTTAGGAAAATTGTCCTAGAAATAGAAAACATAATACGCTATTGAGTTCATTTTTATGAAGCAAATATAACAGTGATAATAAACCTTGACTACCAAGAAAGACAACTTCTTATCATTTGTGGCCCTAAGATGAACATATTAAACACACTGCTAGAAAATAAAATCTATAACATACTGAAGCAAAATTCTGCAATAACAAAGTTGAGGTTTTTATGAACTATAAGGAAAATTTGATATATGTAAATTTATGCACATAATATACTATATTCATGGGCTAAACAGGAAAGGAAAATTATGGTCATCTCATTGGAGTCTGAAAATTCAGCACCTAATCCTAATTAATACAAATCTAGGAATACAACATACTGCCTTTTCATGAAGAAAAGTAGTTTTTATAAACCAGCTGCCAACAATACTGGAGTCAATTTCATAAAATTAAATAATTTAGGAATCAAGCTAACCCAATAAGGTATGGAACCAAAATAAGAAAAATAAATATTAAAAAATAGAAAAGAAAACCAGTATTAGGTATTCATGGAATATTCATTTCATAGTTATTATAATTAGTAAAAATTCAGCAAAGCACAAGGGAAGTATTTTAAATGAATAATATTTCTACAGAGTAACAAAACAAGTTAGAAAACATGACATTATAAGATATTATTCATAGTAGCCTCAAAACAATTCAAAGTACCAAGGAAATAATGTTAGCACAAATGCAAAGAAGCAACACATTTTAAATGAAAAATTTAAACAAGAAGCCCTGGGGAGGCTATACCAAGAGACTATTATTATTCACACTATATACAGAAATTAAAAGATGCTTGCTCCTTGGAAGAAAAGCTATGACCAACCTAGACAGCATATTAAAAAGCAGAGACATTACTTTGGTGACAAAGGTCCATCTAGTCAAAGCTATGGTTTTTCCAGTAGTCATGTATAGATGTGAGAGCTGGGACCATAAAGAAAGCTGAGTGCCAAATAATTGATGCTTTTGAACTATGGTGTTGGAGAAGACTCTTGAGAGTCCCTTGGATTGCAAGATCAAACCAGTCAATCTTAAAGGAAATCAGTCCTGAATATTCATTGGAAGGACTGATGCTGAAGCTGAAGCTCCAATACTTTGGCCACCTGATGCGAAGAATTGACTCACTGGAAAAGACCTTGATGCTGGGAAAGATTGAGGGCAGGAGGAGAAGGAGATGACAGAGGATGAGATGGTTGGATGGCATCACTGACTCTATGGACATGAGTTTAAGCTGGCTCCAGGAATTGGTGATGGACAGGGAAGCCTGGCATGCTGCAGTCATAGGGTTGCAATGAGTCGGACACGACTGAGCAACTGAACTGAACTGAACTGAACTGATATACTGAAATCTTCCCAATGGCCCACATTTGCAAATACAACAGCAAATAAGTTCCTGCATCAAGTTTAACTAGAAAGATAAGCTGTCTCCAGCCCCTGCATGGGTGTCATTGTCCACAGAAGTGCATGAAGCCAGAAAACAGAGGAGGACGAGGAGGTGACCATTGGCCTGGTCACTGGTCAGAGTGGAGACATCAACCAGGACAGAATCAGTGCCATTTTATAAAAAACCTGAATACCCCAATGGGCCACAATAAAGGAGTGTTTCTATAAACACAAAGGTACATCCTCTATTGGTGAAGCAGCATAGAGTCATCAAAAATATCCTCATGACAATTGTGTAGCAATATGAAAAATACTTGTCTTATAATATTACTACATTTAAAAAATAAGACATACAGGGACTTCCCTGGTGGTCTGGTGGTTAGGACTTGGAACTTTCACTGCTGGGGCCCAGATTTGATCCCTGGACAGGGAACCAAGATCCCACAACATATGCAGCATGGCAAAATAAAATAAAAAGACACAAAATGATAAGTATGTAATAAAAGTCATGAGGAAAAGAATATGCATTGGAAAAACAGGTAAATGAATAAAATCAAGAGTTATGTTGTGGTCTTAGGAGTGGATCTTTAATTATATTGAAAATATATTTAAAGTGATTTCTGAGCAACAAAATGTGCAACAGAAGAGTCTTTAAACAAGGATATCTATGCAACCCTGCCTGTGTTGGAGAGGAAAAATAATTTGCCCTCTACCTTTCAGCGTTCTAGAGTGAAATCCCTGTAATAAAAGACAGATTAACCAGAAAGAAACAGACAGAAGTTAAGGAGGGGTAGGCTTCTGGGAAGCTGGAATCCTAGGTTCTTAGGCTAATCCCATTACTATTTGGTTTATAATCTAGGGGAAGTCACCTTGCCCTTGGGACCAGCTTCTTCCTCTGTGATGGGGAAGGTGGCATTCACTGATGGTGCAAATGTGGTAGATAAGCACTTTTCTTCTGTGCTGGGGCTGCAGAAAGCATCACGGGCCAGCTGCAACATTCTTTCTCAAACAGCCTGGATACAGCATCCCAGTTCTCCTCGTGAAAGTGGTCCAGATACCCTCACCAACAGTGGCAGGGGAGATCATGTCTCTTTGCCATCTATGTGCAGATGAGCTCTACAATGCAGGCTGGAAAGGGGCTGAACTCCTAAGTGTATGGAGATGTCCAAAAAAAAAAAAATGCTAACTTAGCCTTTTTTAAAAATTGAAGTATAGCCAATGTATCAATCTTAAGGGAGATCAACCCTGAATACTCACTGGAAAGACTGATGCTGAAGCTGAAGCTCCAGTATTTTGATCATCTGATGCGAACAGATGACTCATTGGAAAAGTCCCTGATGCTGGGAAAGATTGAGGGCAGGAGAAGAGGGTGTCAGAGGATGAGATGGCTGGATGGCATCACCGAGGCAATGAACATGAACTTGGGCCAACCCTGGGAGACAGTGAGGGACAGGGAGGCCTGGTGCGCTGCAGTCCATGGGGTCGCAAAGAATTGGACATGACTGGGCGGCTGAACAACATAGCCAATGGATAACAGAATGTAAGTTGCACAAATACAATACAATGATTCACAATTTTTAAAAATTCTATTCCATTTATAGTTAATATAACATATTGGCTATATTCCCTGTATTGTACAATATTCCATGTATGTTATTTATTTTATACATAGTAGTTTGTTCTCTTTAATCCTCTTGCTGTTTCTTGCCCCTTCCCCTTCCCTCTTTCCTCATTCATTTGTTCATTCAACAGATTTTAATTAAATGAGGCCTGTGACTGGACAGGGAACAATAGACTGGTTCCAAATCAGGAAAGGAGTACATCAAGGCTGTAATATTGTCACCCTGCTTATTTAACTTATATGCAAAGTACATCATATGAAATGCTGGGCTGGATGAAGCACCAGCTGGAATCAAGACTGCCAGGAGAAATATCAATAACTTCAGATATGCAGATGACACCACCCTTAGGGCAGAAAGTGAAGAAGAACTAAAGAGCCTCTTGATAAAAGTGAAAGAGGAGAGTGAAAAAGTTGGTTTAAAACTCAACATTCAAAAAACCAAGATCATGACATCCGGTCCCATCACTTCATGGCAAATAGATGGGGAAACAATGGAAACAGTAACAGACTTTATTTTCTTGGACTCCAAAATCACTGCAGATGGTGACTGCAGCCACGAAATTAAAAGATGCTTGCTCCTTGGAAGAAAAGCTATGACCAACTTAGACGGCATGCTAAAAAGCAAAGACATTACTTTGCCAACAAAGGTCCGTCTAGGCAAAGCTATGGTTTTTCCAGTAGTCATGTATGGATGTGAGAGTTGGACTATAAAGAAAGCTTTATAGTACCAAAGAATTGCTTTTGAACTGTGGTGTTAGAGAAGACTCTTGAGAGTCCCTTGGACTGCAAGGAGATCCAACCAGTCCATCTTAAAGGAAATCAGTCCTGGATATTCATTGGAAGGACTGTTGCTGAATCTAAAACTCCAATACTTTGGCCACCTGATGCAAAGAAATGACTCATTGGAAAAGACCTTGATGTTAGGAAAGATTGAAGGCAGAAGAAGATGACAGAGGATGAGATGGTTGGATGGCATCACCAACACGATGGCCATCAGTTTTGGTAAGCTCTGGGAATTGGTGATGGACAGGGAAGCTTTGTGTGCTGCAGTCCACGGGGTCACAGAGACACAACTGAGAGGCTGAACAGAACTGAACTGTAGAAGGGGCCAAGGATTTAAGGAAATGTTCCCAAATGTTGGAATCACCTGGCAAGGCTTTAAGAAATACTTATGAGTGGGTGGGTCTTACTTCCAGTGATAGGGATTTCATTGATCTGTGACATCACTTGGCGTGGGAAGTTTTCAAAGATCTGCAAGTAATTCTGTTGAGTTTGGGAACTGCTGCATTAAGGCATGAGGTCCTTTTTTTTTCAGACTCTATGGCATAATATACTTTTACTCTGTGGATACATGTTCTAGCTTCTTAATAACCAGGGGGCAGATTTTGGGGGTAAATCATGAAACACAGGATTCATCTTCTGAGGGTCTTGGCGGTCTCTTCCCTTGCCTTTCACGGAACACAAGCTTAGGACAGGTCCCACAGGGCACTGAAGACATTATGGGAGAAAATACAGTCTCCAATCTACTGGCACTGGAGGCTCAGTAGGGGTACATACCAGATAAGGTTTTAACAGGAGAGGTAAGTGGTAGGAACAAGGGAAGGCCAAAGGGGATGGGGTGCTGTGGGAGCCCCTCAAGGGGCATCTTCTCCTGGGATGGGCGGGCTCTGGGGGGAAGGGAGGGAGTACCTGAGGGTGAGAAGCTGGTGCTTCGCCATTCTGTTTTCACCACATGGAATCCTGGGCCTGGGCCTTTGCCAATCACCTCACTGAGCACTCTCTGCCCATTACCTACATGCATTTCCAGCCAGAGGGGCCATTCATTAAGTTATTTGATGCAGACGTGTTAATTGAGTACCTTTCTGCTGGGCATCAGACCAGATCCTGCTGTGAACTAGGCAGACAAGGACAGGGAGAGCATTACCTCACCCAGCCCTGTAACCTCTGGGCAACCAGAGGTTCAGCATGTGAACCTTCAGGGAGACGGCAGTGACGCTCCACAAGGGAACACTACTTCCTTCTCCTTTATGTCCTAGTTACCCTGTCCCATGAAAACCTTGTGTGCCAGAGGCAGAATGCCAGTCTTTGACTATGCCCGCAAAGACGCTCCCAGCAATGGCAACACAGGCAGATCTGCCATGGTTCCTGATCGCCCCTGGGGACACCGGAACACCTGGGAAGGAAGGAAAGCTGGTCAGAGACCGGATTTTCTGGTGTGGACAGTGGGGCTGGAGACCAAGACGACCTACATATTCATGTGAGTTTCAACTGACATTGGGACATATTCAGAACACATTTCCAAACTGTATAAAGCCACACAGTATATTTATGACTAAAATGAAAACAAAAAATCCTTTAAAATCAACTATGCTCTGCGGCTGGTCTACATCCTTCCTTGCCCTGCCCCCGCCCCATCTCTCACCACAGCCCGCAGCACTGCTGAGATCTGATCTACTTTCCTGGTACCCCGAGGAAAAGTCAGCAATTTGACAGAAGCCGTTACTGAGAGACACTTATCCCTTTATTTCAGCGGAATTTAGAACCATGAGAAATTGGACACAGTTGAAACGTTCTAACACTAGGAGTCAAGACGTGTTAAATACAAACCATTTGTCCACTGGAGAGACCATAGTGTAGTGATCAAGAGGATGTTCATGAGAGCCATTAACTGGATTCACATGGAAAATGTTTATTTTATCAAGTACGGTGGACAAGGCAGGGTGAACACTGTATATGCACTTTCTCACTTAAAGACTTTAACCAGGGGAAACACACCTTTCAAACCTGGGAGAAAACAAAACCTTGCAAGGAAGCTGAGCAAGGTCACATTGCAGCTATGGTGGTGGCTGTTTAGTTGCTAAGTTGTGTCCGACTCTTGTGACCCCTTGGACTATAGTCCACCAGGCTCCTCTATCCATGGGATTTCCCAGACAAGAATACTCGAGTGGGCTGCCATCTCCTCCAGGGGATCTTCCTGACCCAGGGATCGAACCTGCATCTCCTGCATTGCAGGCCGATTCTTTACCACTGAAGGGAAGCAAGGAAGCTATGGTTATTTAGAGGTCATTTTGTTCCTTTTTTCCTTTGATGTGATTCCTATGGTTTGAATTAGTTTTATGAATTGGAAATAGATAATACATCAAGAATACTTTTCTAAAAACAGAGGACCAACTCAGGGTCTGCTGGTCTTAACTCAGCTTCCTCCAACAGTTGAAGAGGCTCACCCTCACTAGTGTTGGAGGTCACAGTGGGACGAGCATGAGCGTGTCTTCTTGGGAGGCCACGCCCATAATGCTTGCCTTGGCTGAAAACCACGAGGCCACGAGGCTGAGTCTTTTGGGCTTCTGGATCGAATTCTAAGGAAGGGTGGCTGAGGAAGCCCAGGGAAGAAGGAAAAGGCTTGGGAGCTTGTGTGGCAGCCAGGGAGCCAGGGGAGAGGCGGAAGTTTCTGGAGCAGGTGAGGGTGGCAGCGGGGACACGTGGAGAGGATGGAAGAGCACAAGGGAAGGGGGAATTTCCGAGGCAGAGACAGGAAGGCAGCTCCCGAGGGGCTGGAGAGCAGGTCTCTCATTCAGGGAGCTCTGCATTTGCTGCCTTCCTTTTCCATCTTAGAATTCGGATCCAACCTCTACCTTGGGAGCCTCAGGGGGAGGCAGCAGCAGGATCGCTGAGGATCAACACACGCAGGCAAGAGAATGGTGTTTCTCTCTTTTATTTAAAAACAGTGCTTCATTACCATTTGCGAAGGCAGAGGCAGTGCTCTTCCTTCGCTTAGAGTTTATAAAAGCCAGCAACATGATCAATAATTTATACACATGGATAGTAATACAAAAAAAAAAAAAATAAGGAATCAAAGCTAAAGATCTAACTACTCCGACCTTCACAATTCCAGCTACTTGATAATAATAGGAGTAACCCAATGAATACTGTATGGTCTAAAAGCTACTATACAATATGATTCTTAACGAGAGGGGAGGGATTAGAGACTGTCACAAAGCCCTGGGTGCTTCTCTGGAGTTGGCAGGGAAACAGGACCCTGGGCAAGCAGCTCGGGTGTCCTAGGAAGTGATTCCGGGGGGCGGGAAGGGGAGGGAGAAAAGGCGAGGCGGTGGATTATGCAAGCATCCCACGGGAGGCCCCCGTGCCCTGCAGGTACCTGTTTTGCCATGGCAACAGGAGGGGGCCTGAGAAACTGCAAGTAGGGATGGTTCCGTCCCTGCCACGGGGAGCGAGGAGAAGAGGAGAGGTTTGCTGGCGATTTTAGCCTTGCAGAGATTTGGACTGAAAAGCTCAGAGACTCAGGTGGGTCAGCCTGTCGGGGACAAGCCAACCCGCCCTGCTCTCTCAGCACTCTGCAGCCCTAGCTTAGTGTATCAGCCCCAGGTTTGCTCCAGCTGTTCACAAGCAGGATTATAACACAAGGAGAAAACAATTAATATCCCATAGCGGGAAAAAAAAGGATCAATTCATCACTCGATATATAATACAGCCAAAATGAGCTGCCAAAACTTTGCACACACACACACACACACACACAAAATACTGTGAACAGAAAAATACAAAAAAAAAAAAATTGAAGAAGCTGGGGGCCTGGCAGGGTATTGATGTTGCTTAAAGCACTCATCGGTCCCCAGAAAAACCAAACCAAAAAACATTTTTTTAAAAATTCAAAAACATATGTACCCCCTGGGAACCTGGCATTGGTAACAGGGGCAGGGAGCGGGGGTGTGGGGTTGCGGGGAGAAAAGAGAATTGCTGTTCCCTTTTTGCTGGCGGGTGTGAGCTGAGCCCTCACCACACCGGCTGGTGTGTGAGTCACTGCCAGGCGGGGCCCCTCCAGCTGGCGGTCCCCTTCAAGGCCAGGTCTGAGTGGTGGCCGATGAGCAGTTCTCTCCGTTACCAAGCCCTGCCAACCAGCACTACCATGGCTGAAGGATTGACCGTTTTCCTGAGTAAGCTGTAACTGGCTACAGTTCTGGTAACGTGGAGAACTCAGCTGCTGCGGCCGGGCCCATGGGCCCTGCGCGAGTGCTCCCCTGGCCCCCTCGGCTCCTCCTTCCTAGTGCACTGGAGTTGGGAATTGGAGAATCTGCTGTGGCCTGGTCTGGAAGCCTTAAAGATGGGGGCCAGGGACTCGACGGCAGCCGCTGGACCAGAGGGCACCCCCCGGCTGAGGACACCCAGAGTCTACTTGGAAAGGGCCCTGCTCCTCGCTCCAGCTCCTGATGGCTACTGCCTGGTTGATCAGTCAGGCGAGGATGAAGGAAGGACACAGGAGAGGGGAAAGGGAGGGAAGAGGCTTTCAGACAGTAACATTTCCAAAAAATAGTGTTGTATGCAACAGAGCATCAGGCTTCACCGGTGGATACTATAAATGGTCAAACATTTTCAAGAGCATGACAAAAGAAAAACACACAAGCTTACGTCGGATGTTCACCTTGCCCACTATATATTTTTTTTCCTATCTCAAAACAGTGCAAACAGTAACTTATGCTTTTAAAACACCACTATCCCTTCCCCACCCACCAAAGTCCCTTTCCTCCTATCTTCTGGGGGAAACAAGTCTGTGATTTTGCACATGTTACTGTGCTACAGGGGGTTGCAAGCAGCAGAGAAGCAGTGGGCTTGGTGAAAGGGGGCGGTCCCCAGGGCTTCCCCTTCCCCTCCCTACGGCTCTGTCCTGTCCTTGCTGGGCTCATCCTCCTGCCAGAGCGAAGGGGGCTGCCCAGCCCTTCACAGATAGACCTGGAGGGTGCTCCTGCCCCGAGTTCACACCTCCCTCCTATCTGGAAGCTATGTGACTAGTTAGAACATGGCGGTGACTCAAACTTCTCTGCCAGAACTCTAGAAAAGTAGAACCTAAACTAAGAGCAGTTCAGCCCCTGAGGAGTCACTTGCAGGAAAAGCTGCTATCATTGACTTCTACTGAATAGAGCCCCACTAGCTCCCCTGAAACTAAGAGCTGAGCCCCAGTTCCCTTCTTTTTCAAGGAAAGATAATATTGGCTCAATTCCACCCATGGCTGCTGGAGGAGGATGGTGCCAGTAGGTTTTGTAAAACCCGAGAGCCTTAAAAATGACGAATCACAACAGCTGATCAGGGTCAGTGGGAGCTGAATTATGTAATATAATGGATTCTGGAGAAGCTCTGAGGACAGCTCTCTGGGCTGAAAGACGGATATTCAGATAAAGGTGTTCACTAGAGTATTCCTGGAAGGAGCCCGGCTTCTAAGAGTAAGAAGCATGGTATAGAAGTCTACACGGTGACCTATAGTAAAGCTGTCGAAGTCATTCACGTGACTCAGCATGGGTAAGTTTTCTAGACTTATCCACCAGCATCCTCTAACAAACTCACGAGATGCCAACTCTTCTGACTTTGTTTCTGAGTCCACAGGGAACGAGAGTCAGGAAGAAACAAGCACTTATGGTTCGAGGAACCTGCCTCTGATGAAGTTGCCTGTGTGGAGTCTCAAAGTTCAGAAGCTGATGGGGTAGACTGATGCCAGTAAACTGAGGTGCTTCAAGAGCCCCAATCAGTGCTGACACTGAAAACCAAAGGCCCTTTAATAACCCTTTAATAACTATTTAGTCTTTCTTAGTAAAGGGAGCTGAAGGAAGCAGTGTTAACACCATCCCTGGAAGTACAGCAGAGGCCCGCTGGGAAACACAGAGCTTGCCTACCGAGTCCTCAGCCAGAGCCAGCTGAACTGAAATGTACGAAAGCTCAGGCCTCCGCCTCTTTTAAAAAGGGCTGTGGAAGCTGCCTTCCCTGCCTTTCCCATCACCATTCCCTCTTTCTGGAAAAAAGAAAAGAAAATCCTTGAACTCACTGCCCTGTTCTCTTCTGCCATGGATATGACTATTTAGAATTTGGCCTTGTCTCCACTGAAGCAGTGGCTCACCATTTGTAAGAATGGCCCCTGTGTGAACAGGACAGAACATTTCTCTCAGATTCTTTAGTCAGTAAAAGCTCTCCCTCAAAACAAAAGCAAAAGAAAGAAAAATCCTCTCTGCCCCCAGTCCTTCGGACTATGAAAGCCCCACATCCCATTCCCCTACCCCAAACTGAAATATTTATATACACACAAGAAAAATTGTCTTAACAGCAACAAACCAAACTTTGGCTTGGGGAGGAGAACCCTTAAAAAATGGCCAATGGACTGGGCAATCTGGCGTACTCTAATCGTGCGTTCCTCCCCAGAATCAGTAAGATTGCATCGAGGCCTCTAGCTTCCTTGATGTCTCCCCTGATTTCAGGGAAGCCTCTCTCCCAGTTATTAGGAGAGAAAGGATTCTGAAGGGGCAGAAGATATGTATTATACATGACAGGTCAGGCACCCCCCCCCCCCAAGACAGATCCCTCTGCTTACAAAGAATGCTTGATGCTGTCATACGTCAGTCATTTTAATTCAGGGACAAGAATCAGGATCAGGCAAGAACATGTGTGGAGGCAGGAGTAAAAAAAAAATTAAAACAACAACAACAAAAAAAACAACAAACCAAAACAAACCCATAACAAACCAGAAGCTCCATGTCTCTGAATTGCTCCCTTTAGCAGCTATCCCACGGGTGAAAGGTCACCCTAGTACCAATGTGAATAGACCAGGGAGCCAAATGGACCGTGCTTTTCCATTTGCTAATGCCTTCATTTTGGAAATACTGCAGGACCCTTGCCTTTAACAGCTAATAGCTAGAAGAGAAGCCTAGCCTCCCTGCCCTGATAAAAGACAGAAAATTGAAGCTGGGTAGTGTAGCAGGGACTCACTGTGTGGCCACATGAGTGGCTCTTTCTGGCAACATGTGAGGTCCTGGCCATTTCAGACTCTCCTTCCTGTACGGGAGGGAGGGGAGCAGCCTCAGGGGCTTCAGTTTCACGTCCTGTAGTGTTCACCAGTACCAAGTGGTCCAGGTGCTCAGCTGGCTGTCTGTGGAGGATAATCAGGAGCTGGGTGAAATGGCCATGAGGGCTCCAGACTGCGGACAGAGAAGCGGCTCGTACGGGCTCTGGAAGATGAAAAGTCCTATGGCTTTGGAGCTCGTACAAAGTGCCTTTGCCTGCCCTTACATGCCCTGCTCACCAAACCTCCAGGGACAGTTGACCTAGGGCTCGGTGCTTTACCTTTCGCCAACAGAGCCTGTATTACATGTGTTACGCTCTGAGCTGACTTTCTGATGTGAGAGAAAGACTGGGACGACCAGGGCACCTTGTCAGACCTCACCTAACATCCTTTTCTTGCCCTCACCCTCTTCACTGGCACTCGACAATTTGGACTTCTAGCCTGCAAGCCGTGCCCAGACCTCTGGGGAAATCTGGCCACTGGCTATTTATTCTTCTATCCCTGGGTCCTAATTTCTTGAATCTTGAGGACATGGGAGCAGGGTGTTAGTAAACAGAGAGATGAGCTAAGCGGTGGTTCAAAGAAAGGGAAGAAGCCCAGCAGGAACGCTAGGGTTTACAGGAAAGAAAAGAATGGTCTTTCTCAGACTCCAGAGTTCATTCTGAGACCGGATGCCTAATGAGGTGTTTATTATCCACAGTCTGAGCGCATGTTTGGAAATATTAATACTATAATTCCAAAAACCATGCCAACTATCTCAGGCTGTGCATGTTAAGATGATTATAAAAAGAATGGAGAAGACAGGAGGGAAGAGGAGAGGAAAGTGTCTTTGTGATTCTCCTGCTTTGCAAGCACACATTCCTATCATCTATTAGCATGTGGATTCCAGCCACAGCCAATCAGAATGGCCTGCCAAAGACCAGAAACTCAGAAGACTAGAAGGATATGCCGTTGCAGAGAGGTCTCTTCCACTTCTGCTTGTCCCCCAGCCAGTCAGCACCAGATTCACTTTGGTAATCCTGTCTGCTGATTTCTGATCAGATGCATTTATCAGCTCCTAATGTCTCTCCTTCCTCATTAACTGCCTCTTCCGTGACTGATAGAATAAGCTAAGCACGGAGATACAGACATGGAAATGCATTTTTTTTTCTTTTACCACAGTTAAAAAAGAAAAAGAAAAAAAAAAAAAAAAGAAAAAAATGCACAATCTTTGGAACAAAAGAATTAAAGGCAGAAATTTAAAGGAAAAATACATATTCAAAGAACATAGTGAGGTATAAAAAAGTATTCTCTCTTTTTTTGTGTTTTTTTTTTTGTTTGTTTGTTTTTCCTCTTCATCTTGCTATAGAGTTCCTCTACTAGTAAATATTGCAATAGCCAGGCCTCATGAACTGGGGGGCTGTCCCACTTGCAGGGGTCTCACGTCACTTCAGTAGGGGGCAAATCGGCTGTAGCCACCTCGGTATAAACTCGCCTGCAGTAATTAAAGACACAAAAATTATTAAAAGGTTGATGAGAGAAGCATTATGAAAGAAGACATATGTCCTGAGAAGGTTTTTGGAAAAACAGCTTCCTTAGAAGCTTCAACGCAACTGGTTAGATAGTGTCTAGTTCATGAGGTCAAGAAACTAACTTCTGTCTCTAAAATGCTCAAATCGGGACTCAAATATTTATTGCCGACCTGATATTCTCAAGGGGAGGGGATCAAAACAATTCATTTCATTATTTACACGAATTAGCACAGAAGAGAAATTGTGCCCAGTTTAAAACCAGGTCTGTAAATAGGTGGATTTTGAAAAGCATGTTATCTTGTTTACCTTGATTATTTCAACATAATCGTGGCCTAAAGCAGATTGCTGACTTTACCTACCTACCCTTTACCTGACAATGGAGAACATGGGACTTCTGATCACTATTACTGTCATATCCCATGCTTGAGATGGTGCTGGATTTAAACCTGCATTAATCTTTCAATGAATAAAGCCTATTGCCTCAGTAATTTATAAAAACAACAACCAGGTTGTTTCTTGACGTACCGATTTTTATCTTTATATGTATATATATATATATATATATATATCAATGGCACCCCACTCTAGTACTCTTGCCTGGAAAATCCCATGGATGGAGGAGCCTGGAAAGCTGCAGTCCATGGGGTCACTGAGGGTCAGACACGACTGAGGGACTTCCCTTTCACTTTTCCCTTTCATGCATTGGAGAAGGAAATGGCAACCTACTCAGCGTTCTTGCCTGGAGAATCCCAGGGACAGGGGAGCCTGGTGGGCTGCCGTCTATGGGGTTGCATAGAGTCAGACACGACTGAAGTGACTTAGCAGCAGCAGCAGCAGCATGTATATATAGCTGGGGTTTTAGCTGGACTTTATTCCTTTAATCATTATCAAATGATTTATCTTTTTCAATCAAAAGTTCCCCAGGACCATATCACTCCTTGGGTCATTCTTTTAGTATAGGATTTATGATATTTGGGCACTAAATAAAACCTTAGGAATTCCCATCCCTTTTTTTTTATATTTTATGTTCCTACCTCAATTCTGACACCTCCCCCATCCCCACCCAGACCCTATTACTTCCTCCTACAGATCCTCACCAGTAGACTCAGTGTGGAGAACGGCAAGCTCTCGAACATCCTTTATATCTTAACTGGGACCCATCATCTGCATCCCTCTCAGACATGGTCACCTGTGTTCCCAGGCCCTTGCCTGGTGGCACTGAAGGTGGCAAGAGAAACTCTGGCATGAGGTGGCATCTCTGTGGACCGGCCACTGCTGAACCCAGTAAGTCCTGGTCACTGGACCTGGAGGTGTCCTGGGGGATTATTCTAGATGAGCTCTATGGACTCTTTGTATACTTCTAAGAAAACATTGTATTTTGCCACAAATGTTACTAATAAAATATCTTTGGAAGGCAATTGCTTGGTGATTTCTAGTACTATCTACTGGAAGGCTTAAGAATAGGGACATCTTTTGGCATCTGCATTTGAAACAGGTGAAGTTTTCTGAAAACTTTACTGTGAAAACTAGAGGGTCCTATGTCCCCAAGTATTAGCTAACACCTATTAGTAAAACTCTGCTCAGGCATGCATCTAACATCTGAGGCAACATAAAACAACAGACTCCGTTCTGCTGTCTTTACCCAGGCCGAGGGCTCACATGAGCACACAAAGGAGCCACATGAAATTTACAGGTAGTCCTATTGGACTTAATACTTGGGCAATGGAAACAGGGCTGAATTTATTACCTCCCTAGATCTTCTATAATCTGTAGGTAAAAGTCAGAAGTAAAATGTTTAAAGAATAAAAAAAGGCACATCTACTTACCACAGCGCCAACTCCATAGCTAGCGGCAGGGGCAAGGGCATGGTAGGGGTCTGCTGTGTACACCCTGCCATAACTGGAAAAAGAAATCCAATCAGGGATAAAGAGAAAGGAAAGACAGTAATCAAACAAAAAAACGCAAAAACTTAAAAGTGTGTTTGACTGTCTAGGGATTTGTGAGTAACTTGCTCTTGGAATGCTATTAGGAAACTAGCAGAATGGAAAAAAAATCTCTGTCTGCTCCTAAAGGCAGTAACTGAAAATCTCTGAAGTACATCTATAAAACGGAAAAGAAGGGCATTGGTGATGAGGAAGCAGGAAACCGGGGTCAGAGCCAGAAGGGCCCAAGAACAAGACGGAAGGAAGGGTCTGACCTGGTGGGTTTCTGGTGAGGCAGGGTCTGGGGAGAAGGTCTGCAGAAAACCCAGCTCAGCAGCAGCACCATGGCCCAAGTGCCCTTCTGGAAAGGTGCGGGCAGGGAAGGGGGTGGCGCAAGGTGGCGGGGCTCGCCCTCCCTCAGCACCTACCCGTCGCTGTAAGCGGCTGCAGCAGCGGCAGCGGCGGTGGCTGCGGTCGCAGTGGCGGGCTGTGCGTATCTGTAGGCTGCGTACCCACCCTACAGGAGAGAAGAGAACTCACTTTACAGACACCTCTCCCCCCGGGGGACAGGTGAACATACACCCGCCCACACGCAGACAGACGGGACGCAGAGACAGACATGGACACAGACACACACGTGGGGAGAGAGTGTTTCAAACTGCATCAGTCTGCATGTTGCTCCTCAGTGCAAAATTAAGCTCAACCCAAGACAGGGATTTGATTTGCAATTTGTAGAGTAACATAAGTAGACTACACTGGGGTACCTGTTCTCAAATTTAAGAAGTGAAAATATGACTTAAAATACTTTTTTAAAATTAAAATATAGTTGATGTACAATGTGGTGTTAGTTTCAGGTATATATCTAAGTATCTATTCTTTTTAGGATTATATGTTATTAGAAGATATTAAGTAGAGTTCTCTGTGCTATACACTAGGACCTTGTTGGTTATCTATTTTTATATATAATAGTGTGTATGTTTTAATCCCAAGCTCCTAATTTATCCCTCTTCCCCTCAAATGAAGATATATGATTTTGGATCTATTTTTGTTGGAACTTTCAGCAAGGAAAATATTTACAGCAAGTTGGGAGAACTTTATCTGACAGGAAATGGAAACTTTAGAATTAAAACATTTAAGTTTATATGTGCTATCTTCAGATCCTCTGACATGTACTCAAACTGATCTACTGCTAAAAGACAGCAGTTTATAGAGAAAGGGCCCATACAAGTGCTCTGCTCCATGTGGCTTAGCATGTTTGCCAAGAGGCTAGGACAATCAAATGACATTTAGAAGGAAGAACCAGTGTAAACCAGGGGTTGGCAAACCTCCATACGTGTGCCAATGTGGTCTGCCACCTGTTTCTGAAACTAGCTGTAACACAGAACGTATGGCCAATGAAGATGAAAGGCTTTACCACTTGGTCCCCTACAGAAACAGTATGCCAACTTCAGTCTATATTTCAGACTCAGGCACATCAGATTACAAAGAGCCGGGGGCTCCTTGGGCTAGGTTCAAACAGATTAGGAAGCCCTTCCCACCTCCCCCAAGCATTTAACCACATTTGCTTTTCTTCCCTAGAAGGTTTTGGGATCCTTACGTCCCAATCTCACAGCAGGCTCTGGAGCTTTTTTTCCAAGAGTTCAAATATTCCCTTAGTCCCAAAGAGCTTCCAACTCCCCTGTCCTCCTATTTTACCTCCGTTTAGATGAATCAAATACTCAAAAGGTCTTTACTGCCAGGGGGAAGCATGTGTATTTCTTCACAAAGTATTTCAAAGATAATCACAACAACAAATGGCACATGAGACAGGCTACTAGAAAAAGTGGAAAGCCCTATTTTCCTTCTTTTTCTTTACCTTTTTAGAATTCATCTATTTTGCCTAAACCTAACTCAGTTGTGTACTTACATTATTGTCTTAGCTCCATCAGATATAGCAAAATATAACCATGTCCATTTGGAGGACTTCTCAGCAGTGAGCCACAGCCCATTTCATTTCCATAGATTAGTATGTCTCTTTCTCATGGACATCTGAAGCTTTCTGCCCTGCGCTTTCTACTTTCGATCTCTTCAAATGTTCAATTTTTGCTAAGTCTACAAAAAAAAATTTGAATTTTTCTGTATTGTTTCTTAGGATTGCAAACAAGCATTTTCTAATGGGACCTCTGGTCTTCTTAACCACCTTACTGGGCAGCTTCTAGCTTGCTGCTTTTATTTCTGTCCAGATCTTCTGGAAATACCTGTAATTTCTTCTTACGGCTTTTTGCTTTTTTCTTACGTAATTTATGCTTTCTCTAACTGACGACACCGTACTGTGGGGTGAAGTATACTCCTGCTCTTTAAATTTATGCTCCTCAAATTCATCAGAAGTAGCTGCAAATGTACATTAAAAAAAAATCTCTGATTGGTTTTCAGTGGTTTTGTATTATTCCTTTCTTGTTCAAGTGAATGATTTGAACATTGCTTCAATTATAGATCTTTCCATAGATATTTACATAAATAAGAAAATTCTCATTAATATTACCAACACTGGTAATGGGATGGGGCCATGGCAGGAGCACCCTCAGGGGCTAGCTGCGATCCACAAGCTTCCTCTGAGTTCTAGCCAGGTCTACCAGGACACACAGGGCAGACTGATTTGGGTAAAGCCCTATATCCAGGCTGCAACATACACCCTGTCATACATACATGCCTAAGTATCTACATTATATATAAACTAACTAAAGTATCTCCTTCCTTCACTTAAAAAAAACTTCTAAAGAAGAAATGAAACAGTAAAACCCACTGTTAAACAAAACAAGATGTTAATCATTGTAGTTGAGATTTTAAGCTTTGTATGAATCTTGCTGCTGCTGCTGCTGCTGCTAAGTCGCTTCAGTCGTGTCCGACTCTGTGCGACCCCATGGACTGCAGTCCACCAGGCTCCTCCATCCATGGGATTCTCTAGGCAAGAGTACTGAAGTGGGCTGCCATTGAATCTTGAAGGTTCACTTTTTCCGTATCATTATAAATGGTTGCACTTATTTAGAATTAAAGTTTGCTCGTGTGAAGTCTAGAGCAGGGCCATGTTCAGGAAAACCTCTTTGTAAATGAGGATGATGTGGTAAACAAGACATCAGGAAGTCTGTCCTTTCAGCAGGTTTTCAAAATCCAAAATAATCTCTAAAAATGGAAAAAGTCAAGGTAATAAAAGCAATTAAAGCCCAATGTATACTACCTGGGTAAAACAACTAAAAACTTAAGTTCTATGCCATGGAGCAGAGGTATACGTTCCCATAAAAATACTAACTAGATTCTCAGTAAGTCCTGGTATGTCAGATATACTGGGGATTGTATTCAGTCATTAAATTTGAGCAGCAGTGCACTAATTCTGGAAGAAAAGAAGTTCTGAATGAGGTTACTGATAGACATTTCCTCTTGGTTTCCTCAGCCTGCAAGAAACCAGAGGAACCTTAGTGGTTTGGGAGCAATGCTATTGTTTTATTTTTTTTGAACTTTTTATTTTGTATTGGGGTATAGCCAATTAACAATGTTGTGACAGTTTCGGGTGAACAGTGAAGAGATTCATCCATACATATACATGCACCCATTCTCCCCCAAAGCGGTAATGTTACTGTTGATCAAGACATTTTTTTTTTTTTTTTTTTTGATCAAGACAATTTTAAAAGGATCAGGCTGTGGGAAAGAAGGCTCCTTCCAAACCAGAAGGAAATGCAGATAATCTACCTCCAGTCCTTTCCTTTTCCTTAAAGTGAACTCTGACTCTGGAGCCTGAATCTGATGAGGGTCTTTTGCCATTCAAAATCAGGAGCGCAGGATAGAGATGCAAATATTTTATTAATAACAAAAGGCTCAAGAACGTCAACAGAATTTTAAGAAAACTACATCTATTTGTTTTTTTAAAAAAAAGCAGATAATATTTCCACATGTCTACTCTTCTAATTACTTTACGATAATGGCGCTATAGACAGGCTCTTTTAGGAGGAGGGATCTACCTTTAGGACAGGAAGTAATATCCTAATTAACTTGTTAATTTCATCAATGACTACCCCCAAATTAGACAAGCTAAATTGCATGTCACAGATTTACTCCTCTTAGATATATTCTTAGTCCAAAGTATTTCTGATGGTGCTTTCAATTGGTTATTCAACAATGTGTCTCACCATAATATAAGCCAGTGAACATTCAGGTATATTTATTTCCAGTTTGGATGCTGGAAGGCATAAAGCATCCAGGCGGAGAAACCATTTTTTCAACTTTCACTTCTATGAGCAAATCTGAAGTTGTTTATGGAACATGAGAACAAAGTGCAGTTTGAAACACCAAGGGTTTCATTGCTGTTTCTTAGGTTTTTCAAAAAGAACAAGGGTGGGGGAAGGGGTAGGAGAGACAGGGTTCAGGCGTGGGGAAGGGGTATGGCGCCACATTTATTAATCACATTAAAAACTAAGCATGCCAACATCTGGAGCTAGAACGACCAGCAAAATCACCACGTTCAGACTCGGATTGGCTAACTCTATCTATCCCAGCATTCTCTTGGGACAGCGGTTCGCCCTAGGCTCTACCACAAGCTCGGTGAAGTACACAGCCTCAATTACTAGAGCGTGCAGCCACAACGACCTGGTATTACGGAAACAGTCAGTCACCACTCGAGTTAACATTCCAGACCCTAACGACTGGCCCCTCCCAGCCCAGAGAAAGAGTCAATCTGGCCCGCCCGAGCCCTGGCCCACACCACGATGTTAATAATTATAACAAGCAGTAACCCATCTGTTATATCAGAGAAGGGAACAGAGACTCCACTGAGAGATTTAGAGTGAGATGTTAACATTTCTTCAGCTGACTGCACAAACAAACAAACAAAAAAAGAGGAGAAATAATTCATTTGGAGATATGAAGTCATGAGATAGCTGATGTGTATTGCTTTGAACCATGCACCAATGCAAAACTGAAGCAACCATTAATAATAAAAATTAAAAAGGACATATGTATTTACACACAATCAGACCTGTTTGATCTGAAGCAGTTTGCAGATTCTATCTGTGTGTGATTTGAAATAAAACAAAAAATGGGGATTAGCATGGCCACAGCACACCCTAATGTCGGAGGGCAGACACGGACAGCTTTTTGGAACCTGACAGCTGGATAAATCTGGCATGGCTAAGCCTGGTCCAAATATTCCACACGCCCCAAACAATTACTTTCTTATTCCTTTGTAATTAATTTTGAATGACTCCTAATGCTCCCAACTGGGGCAGCCCAATGCTGTAACACTTTCCTAGTCCATCTTCCTGATTCACTTCTGACCCGCAGTGCTCACTTGTATGATTGCCCTCTGTCAACACCCAGACCTACTGACCCAGTGTTCTCAAATATTTCCTGTGTTTAGGCATTCTATCTTTTCACATGTCTGTAACACACCCCTGCCTTCAACTTCTAGCTTTTTCAAATGAAAATGCTGTTACCTTTAAGATCCTTTTGTTGTTGTTAAACTCTCATTTTTCCACTGCTCAGTGTCACCTAGGGACTCCGCTCTGAACCAATTTTGTTGTCTAGTGAACTTTAGAGTGCTGCCACGCTGACCACGTGACTCCTCTGCACAGGCCTGAGCTGTGTTTTAATTAGAACAGAGTGGAAGGGTTCTACAAAACTCTCCTCTTACACCTGGCCTTTCTCTGTCTCCATTTAACCTTCTCTTGTCTTGATTTTAACCTGGCCATTAAGTATATTACTACATTTTTGTTTTAGGATTTACATTAAAACAGGACTTTGGTGAGCATGTGATGTCAAGACACCTTCTTTCTACCTGGAAGACAATGACATTATTTGACACTGAGGAGAAGAATGTATATTTCAAGACCAGCAGACAAATGAAAGCTTGTTCCCTGCATGTGGTGTATGGATTTACAGAGCAAAGGGAGGTGGGGGGCGGGGGAGGTGGGGAGAATGGCAAGTGTGATGCTTTGAATCACTATGGCAGAGCAGAGATCTAGTCCAACTGGCTTGGGCCTAAGGCTGTGCCTCTGGGGATCACTGTCTTTACAGGATTCTAACTCCTTCCTTTCCCTCACCTCCTCCACTGAGATCCATGGCTCTGGACTGAACTTGTATGAGGAGGGGCTCTTTAGGAGAACAAAGATTCTTCGGTGGCAATATGGCCCACTGGATTAAATGTGAGTAATACAGATGTGAATACGAAACTTGTAATAATGATAATACTGTTACTGCTTTTGACTGGGAGACCTTATCTACTTGGAAGAGTAGATAATGAAAAAATTTTAGGGAAAATATTTTAAATTTCTATTATTATTAAAATTGGGGTTAAGGAAAGGAATCTTTATGACCGATTTGGTATCTTCCACTTACTAATTTTATGATAGATAAAAGATGGTCTTCAACTGGCTAAGCCTTTCAAACACTTTTCTTCCACATCTCTATAATCGGTTCACCTCCAGAAGCTCGCTGGGTGGCCACATAAATAGACTAACTGAATTGTGACAAGTTACCTGCTGCTTCCCCTTTTGCTGAGCACCCAGCTACCAGCAAATTGAACAGGGCATCATAATCCACTGCCCTCACTAATCTGGTTTTAAAGTGAAAAGGAGAGAGGGCCCGGGAAACATATGCTTCCATTTTAGAGTTCTAGTATACCTAGATTTTTAGGACAACTTCAAACTTACATAGTAGCACAGCCCAACTACTACAATGATTTCACAACAGGGGCCAATTTGGGATTCAGAAATCCTGTCTAGACGGATTCTACTTTTTCTCTTTTCTCATTTCTTTCACAGAAATAAGAAGATGTCCCAAATGGCTAAGCTCTTCAAAATATAAAAGACCAGTTTCAACACCATGGATAAATGTGATTGACAAACTAAAAGGGGTGGCAGTGATGGGAGAGTGCGTGTAACACACCTGCTGCGGATGTGTGGCAATGGGGCGGGAGCACGGAATTTTTGAGGAGGTGCCCTCATGTAAGGAGCTTGACTGGGTGCACTGCTGAGGTAGCAGGCCTTAGATCACACGCTCACAAGTCTTGATTGTCCAAAAAAGCCTCTGTTCCCATCTCTAACGTGGAGCTGGAATGGTTAGTATAATTCAATTTTTTCACTGCAATCCACAATCTGATTGATTGGCAGGTCACACTGGCACTCCTACCTGAGGTATTTTAGCGCTAATGATTGGTTCCTGTAAGACTATTCTATAACAGAACACAGGAAGAGCAGTTCAAAAAACACAGCTGTGGAAGGAAAACAATCATACAAAAAAGCCCGCGAAGGGGCCCACCAGCCTTTTCTTTCCTTTGGATGCAAGCATGCTTTTCACAGGGTGAGAATTAGGAGCAGTTGTTATCCCATTAAAAAAGTGATTTAGAGTGAACGGTGTCTTTCCTACTGATCAGAAAAAGAGGGTGTGGGCAGACACATCATCTACCTGCAACACTTCCAAATCTTAGCGTGGGGAATCTCTTTACAAGTCATGGGCACGATTGCTAGATCAGTTCTCCAGAGAGGAATGTGCCATGAAAGACACGGGGAGGAAGGAAGTGGCCAGCAGGGGTTATGGCCTAAGAAGAGGACAGGGAGAGATTACAAACCAAACCAAACCAAAAAAACCTACAAAAAACACCTTCACAGTTAATAGCCTAAATTAATACAGCTTAAATAAAAGCCAGCAATTTAAACTCTTTTCTCTCATGTTGTCTCCTCAAGTTCAGGTTCAGGGCACTTTTTAGACTAGATAAACCAACCTCTCTATTTCTGATCATCCTTTCTGAGATAACAAGAACTAAACATACATTAATACATTTTCACAGAAGGGAAAATGTACAGAGAGAAGCAGAAACAAATCCAACATAAAATGATAGGGGTTTTCATTGTTGCTGTTTGTGTGTTTTTTAAAGAAGCCTCCTTTCCCACCTCACACATGGGGTGGGGAATGTGCAGTTTTAAAAGCTGTATTCAAAGTTAACTCTAAGCCTCACTCAACAGTTCCCACCTCATGTTTTCTGGTTTCCCATTTGTGGGTCTGGGTATTATTTCAGCACCAGTAACCAAGTTTTTCTTCTTTCCTCTAAGTAACTAACTGGTTTAAGATAACTAAGAAATAAAAATACCATTAGTATTCAGTCTTTTCATCAACTAGGGGCCATGGGTCAAAAAAATGTTTTGGCAAAGTTGCTGAATTACTTCTGTTCAGCTTGATAAGGTGGTCCAATTCATAGATTAAAAAAAAAAATCAAGAGTATTTTCTCAACAAGTGCAGAAAAATCATTTCTCTCTTAATAAAGTCATCTATTGTCAACTAAGGAAGTGAGAGAACTGTTAACAAATACTCGGTTGGATGACTTAACAAGGTGGAAGGAGGCAAATCTTAATAAGGTAGAAATACATTATACTTAAGAAATCCCCAAATAAGATATCAGAGAAAAAAAACAAACCCCAGTTCAAGAGGAAGTGTACTCTAATAGACCAGATTTCAAGAAAACTTAAATAACATAAACGTAAGCTTCATGAGACTATGGATACTAATGTATATGGGAGGATGTACATGCTTATAAGAGCTTATGTAAATACATATATTTAGAAAAGTGCACTCTGGTATAAAACTAGGATATATTAATAGTTTCCTAATCCTCAAGTTTCACCGTGAGCATAAGAAAAAAAGATCTTTCATTTACTGCTTGAAGACTATTAGGGGGAAGATGTGGATTTTAACTAAATTACTATGGGAGGTAATGAAATATTGATTATTTGGGTTTTATGCTTGGATAAACAAACACTTTCGGTAATCTGGGTGTCACAATCTAAGAAACATATCCGCAAAGTGAGGAGGTTGGACCAAATCATGGCTAAGGTTCCTTCAAGCATGTGTTCAAGTCTACTTTGAAGGTCTGCTCTAAACGGCCAGGTGTGTACACCCCCTCACCGTATCTCAGAGAACGGCTCTCTCCTGTCTACTTCCAGCAACACAGAATGCATACTCCACGTGCATTCTGGAAGTGCATTAATGTTTTAAGATTGCTGGGAATCTCTGGCAGACTGTGGAAACAGTTCATTAAAAAGGTACCCTTACTGACTTTGGAGAAATTAGGGTGTAAAAATCATTTCCAGACAATTCTACACTGTGCCTAAAGAATCATTTCATGCTGACACGTTTTTCTCATAAAACTATTTCTTAACAATGTGGGTAGTTAGACTAAGCATGCATTCGGAAAGAGATCTTTGGAGAGAGATCCCAATAAAAGACTTGCAAAACTCAAAAACTTGACTCTTGTCAGGTTAGAACATTTTGTCCATATTTTAAATAACATGTGACCACCAATCATGAGACTCGAGCTATAGCTAGGCAGTTTAAATAATGGAGAGTAATAAAGATGTTACCATGGCTGGTCAAATCAACAAATCCTGTATGAGTCAAACGTTTGTAGAAGAGTGTAGGTTGTTAATGATGCCATTTGTTTCCTTCTAGATGGCTCTTAAAGAAAGAGCCCCACTGGCTGTGGACCTTCTGATACAGAAAAGCCTTATGCACTGAGTATTTGGTTTCCCCTCATTCCTACCCACTCTCCACTGGCATCAATTCCTCACCTCACTCTCACCAAGACAGTGCTCTCTCAAAGTATGTAAAACAGGAAAACACACATTTCAGGAAGCTTCTTGCCATTTACAGAAATCAAAGCCCTAATGATCTAAAGAGGGATGTGAAATGAAAAGAAAAGCAGAAAAGGGAAAGAGCTGGTTTCAGGCTACACTGGTCCTGTTATTTATGTATGCACATGAGACGACAGGAAGAAAAGACTTTAAACCTGCTGATCATCTCTCAAGTATATTTGTGGAACACAGAATATCTGTGGGCATAGAGAAGGGAAAAGAATATGTCCAGTAGACTGATTCTAGCAATGACCAGGAAACCCAAAGGCTTAGTTTTTGCACCCAGGGGCAAGCGCAGTGGCAGAGAAGCATGCTTGCATTCTTAAATATATAAATATATATATATCCACAAGGAAAAAGAAAATAAAAATTAAATAAACTATATTAAAAAAAAAAACAAACAAACAAACCAAAGAAACAGAAAAAAAAAGGCTGGCTTGTCAGGGGATGGGGACGAGAAGGCCCCGGTGTGTGTACTTACATAGAGGTCAGCACCGTAAAATCCGTCCTGGTAAACCACACTGCAGAAAATCCACACAAAAACAAAAACAAAAAAACAAAAGAACAGAAACACATTCCGGTTATTGAGGACGGCAGCATGCACATGCGCTCTACACGGGCAGGTGATGTATGAATACGGACCCTGGGCTGGAGAGGTTGGGGCAGCTCTGGGACAGGCAAGGCAGGGGAGGGTTGCAACCCTAGAAGGAAACGCCTGCCAATCTAGTAACTAGAGTGGGATGAGAGCAATAGAGAGCATCCCCAGAGGGCCAAGTATAGCTATGGAGAACCTGCTGGATTGGAAACACCAACCTTTCATATTGAGAGTACTAAAAAAATAAGCTTGTCCTAAGAGGACATTTTTCTTCAAAAAGGGTGTGTGTATGTGGGGGTGGGGGCAGGGTTTGTGCAGAGAGGGGTTAAATATGAAAAAAAGAAAAAACAAAAACAGAAAAACCCCCAAAGAATCCCACCAGGGCAGGACCTGTATGCAAAGTATGCTTCAACATTATGTTTAGTATTTGTTATCAGTTTCAGAGAAATGTAGAAATTCTTTTCTGATATCCATACATCACCTGCTTTTTACCCTGCACATTAGACATGCGATAAGATTTGGCTGATCACACAAGCATGCAAAGTATTATTATTCAGCATTTTAAGAACCAATGCAACACCTCAGAAAAACAAGTCAATCAATTCTGACCAAAGTAAACAGAGAAATGTAATTAAAAAAAAAACACAACCAAAAATACCCACAATGCATTGCTTTCACAAGCAGAGATAATGAGCTAAAGGTTAAGGTGATTGGTCCAAGGTCCAAGAATTGAAAGGTGCAGTGGGGATCCCAGATAGTAACAATATAATCCAGAGTGGGAGGAGTAACTGGAAGACTTTAAGGGTTCTTTTTTGACCATAAGAATATTCATGGAATTCTGAAAAATACAGTTGATAACTGAGGTTCTGGGTATGACCTGTTTTATTTAAATGAATAAAATCGAGAAGGTAGCTTGATTAGGAATAAAAAGATTTATTTTCCTGTTTAGAAAATAAATTTATATTGAACAAAAAAAATACATGATTCTGTTTTTAATCCTAAGCAACACTAAACTATTATAGTGAAGATATAGACTTCAAGCCTTTTGAGGTATTTTGTGCATGTAATTTCCCCAAAATGTTATTTTGGGACCAAAAGACAGAATAGCAGTAGAGAAAAAAAGATAAGAGTCTTTTCACTAAATCAAGATTTGGTTATTTAAAGTTAAAAGATCTGTTTATCACTTATTCAACTAAACAAGCTGGAAATTTTCACTACTACCTTCTCCGCTATAATAAACAAGCTGGCAAGTGAGGTTATCAAGTCATAGTTTTAATATGAATATGAAAATAATTTATTTTTTACAGGTAGCTATAAAGTTTCTGAATTCTACTCCCAGTGAGGTTCTGTTGTATTTACAGGATAGTATGATCATACTTTGTGATGCCCCAATTATTCTGTGCCTTTGTATTATTACACAACAGGCAAATTCATTGCTGAGGTCATTTAGATAAATTCTGTCCATTTTCAGTCTCCAATTGCAGCTAAAATCTGAGGTTAGAAAATAATCTGCCTCTCAATTGCACTTTAGTAAGAAAGAGACTTGTTCATAATGAGAAGGCTGATAAAATGCCAAAGCATTGATGCCAAGTGGTGACTAATTAACCTTCAACTATTTTAGTAAGGGGAAATAGGCAAAGTTCGAAAATATTTCTTCTATAGAGAAGAGTGGTGGCATTAAAAATATGAGTAAATTTTATGCTAAACTGTTTCACTCATTGGGAATATTCACCTAAATCTAGGAGAATTCCAATATTCCCTATATCAAATGCCACGAGGAGGCTAGAACACAATGATTAATGATGAAATTAGTTCACTAAGCTAAAAAGCAATTTTAGGCCATTCCCCATAAAATACTGGACTTATTCCTTGCCATCTTCCATGTAAACAGGTGGTTTAGTTAATAAAAAATAAAACATGGGAAATTAGTGTTCAATGTAATGCACAGAAATTGATGTGATTAGACATAAAGGTAAAATATCTTTGAGCAAATATATACCTGACACAGACTTGGTAGAGAATGGGTTTTCAAGTTTGGCCAATATACTGAAATGACCTATATTGAATGGGAACGAATTCAACCACTTGATAAAGTAACTCAGGAATATTCCAAAATGCAATCCCATGTTTCTGGTGAGCAGTATCTCTTTGCAAACATGACAGTACAATCTTTTGGACTGAAATGGAAGACACTTTGTAAACAATTTTCCTAGTGTGTAGAACATCCAAGGCTTAGTTTTATGTTTTACTTGAATATTTCTTGATGAAACAATATTATATCTTCAGTCACTTCTTTAAAAGGAGATGTCAGAGGTTGAAGGTCAAAGGTCAAGTTGAGAGGAAAAAAGGATAAAATTAAAAGTAAGTAATGGTAGAAGATGGAGATGATGGAATGCATGGGATTTAAACATCTATAAACTGCAAACAAAGGTTTATTTCTAAAGTAGTTCCCCTTCCAGTGGCTTCTCGAGCCTGCCAATTTCAACACCCATATTTGTCTTGTCTGATAAAAATGCTTTAGTTCTGTGTAACTGAGGACCCTGAATGGCATGTCCCTTTGGTCTATGACTGACTACTAAATTAGTACACCTCACAGTCAATTTTGCTGTCAGAAAAGGACCTACAAAGGAGGCTCCTTCCCTTTACGTTTTTACTAAGTAGCAATGAATAGGCTGCTCTGCCACTGTTTATTCTTCAGTAAGTATATGGGAAAAAAAACCTGTCACAGGCAGAAAAAAGATGAGGAACACAAACGTCACATCTTTGAAGAAAGAAAAGTCCTGATACAACTAACTTATAAAAGTCCACTTTTTATATAAAAATATACATTGTATATGACCTTGAGAAACAACGGAAATCAAAACCTGCCATCTTCACTCCTTCTCCCCCATTCAGTAACAAAGGATTTATTTGTTGCTATGGAATCATTCCACTGCATGAGACACCCTCCATACAAAAATCAAAAGGTGAAGGATGCTCAGCTCCATTAGTTGTTTTACCATCATTCAGAAGCCAACTGTAGTTTAATTCTTCCTACTTCTCCCTTTCTCCCTTGATTCAATTGGACTTGGTTCATCTTTGAATTAACCTCTTTTAATCCGTCTCCTACAAAGAAAGCAAATCCATTGTGGGTAACTAGCTCTGCTGCTCACCACCCAGGCAGTGAAACCACAAGGGAGGGCACATGTGAGAGCCTCAGCCCCAGCAAGGGTGGTGGTGAGGGGTGAGCCCAGCAGATGCAGTCTTGCACTACAATCTTCAGCTCCTAGTTTGGTTCTCTGCAGGAGTGTTAATCCAAATTCGTGCGATGCTGAGTGAACTCCATGCCAACACACTGCTAGTGAACACAAGACAGTTCTGGCTACTGTCTTAAGCCACTACTGTGAGGGCTTAAGGTGGCCAAGATGAAGATTTATATAATGCATTGATAATTCTGTTACATTCTGACAATGGTATGGTTCTTGCCATCTAATCTGTTAATTTGCAAATATTCAAAGAGTCTCTACTATGTGGCAGGGCAACAACCCAGAAGTTATAAGAGGGCCATGGTATTCTGGTTTTATCCAGTTGCTTATCTGGGAATCTACTGCTTACCCTGGATAGGCGGGAATGGCTGCTGGAGGTACCGCTCGGACTGCGCCGTATACCGTCCGCCCTCTGCCCCTCAGGTGGGCTCCTCTGAAAGCGGCCGCCGTGGTGGCTGCAGTTGGGTAAGGGAAGCCAGGAACTAAAGGGAGACCCAAAATATGACAGAAATGTCAACTTGCATTCAGCAGCACGTGTAACATCACAACCTGCTTTACAACAATTACAGGAAAGATGAAAAGGTACCTCCACATCACAACTTTTCTCAAAAAGAAATGGAAATATGCGATATGCCATAACTCATTGACACCATGCCTCACTTATCACAAATCATGAGTTTTCTTTGTTCCTTCCCAATTTTGGCCTTGCAATGCAAGCTGATGAGAAACAGGTCAAGAAACTTGAGAACTGCTGCCATAATGGAGACAAGACTTTTCATTTCTACAGCCAGTTTAAGTTTGATATAAACTCTTTCACTGACTATTAATCTTATTTCCAGATGTTATTACATCAATTTAAATAATTATTTTTCATAAGCATATCCTTTTGTGCTTTGACATGCCACCACATTCCAAGGCACACTAAATAGTCTTCAGACACGTCATGAGTCCACCTTACTCTTTATCTAACATGTTTCAATCCAGAAATGAGAGGTGAGAAGGAAACTGCCTCTCCCCTGCAGCCCTGTGTCCTTTAAAGAGGCAGACATTCTCTAAGGGCCTGTTTTAAGTGTGCTATCCTCTGGAAAGCATGCAGGGACATTGATTCCATATCCACTGAACTCTTTTAATTATATCTCTTGCTGGAGCTAAATAGCTCAGGTCAAAATGACTTTAGAGATACCAACAGAGCTGAGAATAATCAATAAAACTGGAGCAGCGTTTGAGTGGTATTCTACTCAAGGGCCCAGAGCTGACTTGCAGATAGCATGTACAACATGTTCCACCAATAGTCCCTTCTTTGTTTGCTTCATTACCAAAGTGCAAAACTAAAATTTTCTTTACATGCCCTCATTCTCTTCTACCTTTTCTGACTATTTGTGCTTTATGGCCATCTTAACATTTGATCAAAAAGATTCTAGCACAGGCTAATCAGATTCTAGCACAGGACAGGGCATTAATGATAGTATTTAACTCTCTCGTGAATGCCTCCTTTTCAGTTACATTTGGGGGGACAAAAAGACCAATACCTCGCTGTTTACTCACAACAGTCAAACTCTCAAACTCCATGCCAGGTCAACATAGGCTACTTACTGATTAAAGGAATGTAAGTGTTGATGCCCCCTCTTCCTGACAGAGGCACGGCTGCGTCGTTGCCTAGAGACACATCTGCTTGGAAGCTGGATGCTAAGTGTATTTAGGAAATGAAAAGGTGCAAAAAGATTACCAAGGAGTAGGAAAGTGAAAAACAATAGATTTATATATATATATATATATATGTAAATAGCACAAATGGAAAAATTAACTTAAATACTACCTGCATACAACTCAGGGCCATATACAGCTCCAACTACTGGGCTTAATTTCCAACCTGAAATGGAAGAGAGGACAGTGAGCAAATGTTTAAGAGTACATGAGGAACAGACAGAAGGTAAAGGAGGGCTTCAGATGCTCTGGATTCATTTTTGCCTGGTACCATCTTCTTTTTAGGATGCCGGTGGGGGTTTACATGAGAGGGTGATGATGTTTTTGGACCTGACCCTCTTTAAGCAGGACTAGCACAGTGAAGGGATAATGAAGGTTTGGCAGAGGGAGAGGCAGTAGGGGAAAGAGGAGGTGAGAAAAAAATTGGGAGGGAGGGAGGGAGGAAGGAAGATGGAGAGGGAATGAGAGAAGGAAAAAGAAATACAAATAAATCCTGGGGGTTTTGTATACTGTCTCTCACAGAACTGCTAAATGACCTAGTCCTTGTTTAGAAGAAGGGAAAAAGGCACAATATATGTAATTTGGTATCCCACTGTGATGCGCTGTCTATCATCTTGACATTGTTTGCTACTCTAGCTGTTTTATTATAAAATAGTATCCTTTGACTGAATTAAAATCTGACCTGGACCTCTGAACTCCATGTTCATTTATAGCATGCTAATGGTATTCTGGGTAAATGGAAATCTTTCATTGGGATTTCCCATTGGGATTTCACTGGAGTTTATTTAACCAAGTCACCAAGGAGAGACATGCAATGATAAAATTCAAGGTATGTTCCTAACTTTGGTGCATGTCTTCTGAGATTTTAATTTATAAGAAGCATATTTACATTAATCAGACTTTTAAGCTAAAGAATACAAGACCACTACAGAACATTAGTGTAAACATTTTAAGTATTCTTAAACAACATTAGGTTTGATGTCACTTTAATTTCTACATTTCCTTTTTTATATTTATAGGAATATGGTAAGTGGTAAAAAAAAAAAGAGAGCGAGAAATGTTCTATTGCCCACTGATAGAGTAGCATTCTACATGAAAAATCTTAATAAATATTTCTTGAATTTTATCATTTTATAAAATTTCTATAAATAAATAAAGCCATTTTATTTTTCTGAAAAATTGGCCCTTTGGTTTAATTCTTTTATAACATTGTAACATTGTGTCACTGCTAAGTTGCTTCAGTGTGTCCGACTCTGTGCGACCCCATAGACGGTGGCCCACCAGGCTCCTCCGCCCATGGGATTTTCCAGGCAAGAGTACTGCAGTGGGGTGCCATCGCCTTCTCCGATTGTGTCACTGCTACTCTATAAATATGCGACTGGAAAGATGAAAAGGCCAATCGCCAGATTTAAATGACTATAAGCAAAGACATTACTCAAGAGAAAACCCATTCATCTGGAATCATTCCAATCCCCCGTTCATTATTTTATGTGCTTATAGACAGGCCTCTTCATTATTCTGCATGAAAATTTCAAAATTTGTCTTTAAATCCTACTGGAGTTGTAAAAGCACAAATATTCTGCATTGTTAGACAAGTCAGGAGACTCAAAGCCAGTAAGAACATGCTGAGAATTCACCAGAAGGCACCTAGCATGCTCTTTGCAGAATCTCTTTTTAACACAGCAGCTGAAGGTTTCTAAAGTCTGCCTCCAGTAAGCTTGAGTAGTGATTTAGAATATTAAAAAATGAACTTTTCCTTTCCTATCAGTGGCAATACTACTTAAGCACTCCCTTTAAATGCTTACAATGGAGGCACATGATAATAATGGAATATTGTCAACAAAAGCTTGAATATGTTTAGTTTTGTACACTTTACAATGTATTTTTACGGGTGTTTATGTCACTTGATTTTCACAAAACTGAAAAAGAGTGGTAAGATAGGCACCACTTCTGGGACAATGAGTAAGTATCAGTATTATATTTCCCTGGGCTTTATTTCCTGAAGAATAAGCTAAGAGGGCTGGATTTTGATGACTTCTAAAGAAGAGCCTGGTGGTGCTAAAATTATGGCTGCCACTTAATAGTGGTGAAAACAGAAATGGGCTAGGAAACTGGCCCACTGTCACAGAGTAAAATGGAGAGACAGATTAAACAGATTAGACAGATTAATTCCTGTCTTCTCAATTCCAGTCAGGAGCTCTGTCTGTCCCACTGGATCTAAAGGAAATCCGACATACTTTGCCTCTCCTTATTTTGTTTTGATTTTTTAAAAATCAAAATTGCAAAAACTTGTTTTTGTGAAGCAGTGAAAAGAAGAAAACAAAAGGTAACTTGGAAGGTGATGGTATCCCAAGATACACCACTAGTAAAATGACTAAGGAAAACGCAAGTTACGCTAATAAATGCAAATTATGCTATACTCTATTTGAAAAGCTGAGCTACACACATATTTATTGAAGGCCAACTAATACATTTCTTCTTGACTTAAGACATTACCAGCACATACTGTCATACTCTAGCAAAAGAGGGAGAAACTCTTCTTTTTACTCTAGATAAAATCTCATGCAGAACTCTAAAATATACAATAGTGAATGAGGTTCTTCAAAGTAGAGCCATGGGCCTCAAGACCCAGTCCATCAGTTTTCTTTCCCCCCGAAAGATGGTCCTGTGGAACAGAGTGTGCAAAACTACTCTTGTGCTATGGATTAAAATTATATCCTGTCTTACTCAGGCAACATGAATCTAGATTAACTTTGACAACCAAAGCAGAAGTTCTGTTTTTGTTAAACAAAATATTTACAGAAAAATTCCTACTTAATGAGAAACATTTATAAAACTCACTACATAACATGTAACCATCAAATATAAAATATTTTTATTTTTATACAAACACATACCCCGTGGCTATTACCTCTAGAGCATTCCTTTAAAAGGAGAACCAGAGGTCAAGAATTATTCCACTCATGTTCAGATAAGTAAGATCTTGAACAAGCCTAACATATTACAAAGAACTTTAGCAGCTAAAAGAGGGTTATGAGCAGAAATCTCAAATGACATGTTCACACTATATAACATGGATTTTACTGAGACTAAGACTGTAATAATTAAAACAACCAAAAAGGTAATTTATAAAAATTAACTCTGCCAGGTAAAAAAAATACTTCAATGTACATGAAAAAAATTAAAGACTGAAATCAAGAAAGTCTTTGATGTTTGTGAAAAGTTCATATATCTATACAAGAATAGACGACATAAGTGACATTTTTCTGAAGATGATTCGTAACCTCTTACCATTTGCATATGGTGTGACCATCTTCTTATTGGTCATTACACGTGCTGTAGCATTATTCACCTACAGGTACAAAGTAGAAAGGGGGGGCAGGGAGGAAGGAGACCGCATTAGGGAACATGGAGGTGCTTATTCAATAACAAAGTATTCAGTTTACAATGCAAATTTCAGAGATAATTTATTTAAATAATATAGCAATATAAAATATTAATATATAGTATTTTAATTAAAGTGTTCATTAAATGAGGCTAACAAGAGTAAAATACAGTTTCTTGGTCTTCAAATGGAAAACTAGGGCAACTTTACCATCCAGGACTCCAAAGAAAAAGTACATTTGCAAGTTCTTTGGAGATCTTTTAACAGAGAAGTCTCTGCACTGAGGAAAATATGGAAAAAATTGGAAAGAGCCCTGTTTGCATGTGAACTTTGAAGTTCATTAATAAAACAGAGGCTTGCTACATTGGTTCAGGAAACAGATTTACAGGAAGATAGGAGAAAAAAAATCTGTGGATCTGATCTGTTCTTATGTTTATCATTGTTTACATGCTTGTATAAAATTTTACTGTTTGAAAAAAAAAGTATAGGAACTTAGATTCCTATGTTGACAGGCTTTAGGACTATTTTGAATTTTCTTGATTATTTGCCCTCCTCATTTAAGAAGACAGTTTTCAGAAGGCTGTTAAATCAGGCACTTAAAAGAATTGAAAAAAAAAAATAAAGCTTTATGTTTCTTTTGTTTTATGGTACTCTCTACCCTCATTACAGAACTGCATAATTAAAACATTCTCAGTGCTAAGGTAAGTAGGCATTATAAAGATGGTGCTGATAAAGAAAAGATGAATGGGGCCTAGAAGCCAGGATCCTGTAGTCAGTCCAGTGTCAGAATCAGCTCCAAAGTTCTTGCAAGGAGGGTAGAGCCTTACCATAGAACCTGGTTATATACTATGTTGTCAGGTACATAGAAACAGACTAGTTTTTAAAAGAATTATAAAACATAAAAATTATACAAAATGTTTTATTTCACTCTGTGGATTTATATTATGTTAAATTTGAATACCAATAAATTTGCTACCAAAAACTCCACCAATTTTAGGTGGAGTTGGAACCAAAAATGTTTTGTGTTTTTTTAAGATGTGTATAGTGATCACCTTCCTATGTGAGGAAGAGCTTGAAACTTCATTTACTCTAGTTTGCCCACAAAATCATATCAACATTTCACATTTAAAAAGAAAGAATGGGATACAACAATGATGAGACTGAGAGCATGCAGTTAAAAAACACACACACACAAATAAAAGAAAGAAAAAAAAACAATCAATTTTGGAAAGACGGGAGAAAGTGAAGAGCGAGGCTCTTACAGACAAGGATTAGAATGGGTCAAGAGCTTCTACTAGCTGCTAGAGCAGAAAGCACCCAAGCACTTAAAGGAAAAATGGCCAGAACCGATCAGAAACCACCAGTCAGCAAAGAGACCAATAGCTGCACAGAACAGAGAAGGGGCGGGAAGGACTAGGGCGGAGGATAGGAAGAGAGAGTGGGTCAGGAGAACAAAAAGCAAGCGAAGAGAAGAGAGAAAGTCAGGAAGGCTGTCACGGGCAGGGAGAGAGCTGTCAAGGGCAAAGAAGGGACAGTCATAGCTACAAACAGAGGTCTGGGAAAGAGGAAAAGGAGGAAAGGAAGTAGGGGCAGGAAGTGCATTAATAAAACCAGCCAAACTGGAGTTCAGTAACTCTGAGTAAGATGTGCAAGGGGAAAAAAATCACCATGACGTCAGTACTCAAACAGCTCAGACGGCTACAAAACAATATGTACATCCAGAGTCCAGGCGGCATTACTCAACAGCATTGAAAATAAAAGGGGGAGAGGAAAAGGAAGAGGAGCAAGTCAAATCACATTTTGTAGTGTTAACGTGAGATGGCAGATGGACTTTTTCTTTCTTATTTGTTTGTAATTACATTTTTAAAAAGCTTCTTCTCTAGTGCTTTGGTTTCACTTACCGCCAACGGGCACCATCGCCAGCATTGTGTATAGTTACCATGGAAAGAGTGAGTCAAGTGAAGGGCCCTAAATGCTAAACCATTGGAAAGGGAGGGGGGGAAAAAAAGCAAAATATGCAGACATCTTACTCAAAATGGTGGCTTTTATATTTCATACTTTTAAAAACTGGGAAAGGGGAAAGGAGCCAGTTAACCTTCACCGCGTGATGAAAAGGGCCAGTGAGCACCAGGTGGCCAACTCAGTCTCAGTTTTAGTACATGCTACAGGTGGCCACCCAACCCTCTGCTGGAGAATTTTATCCAGTAATTGCTGAAATTCTGGATATTAAATATATTTAAAAACCACATGAGTTTTGGATTCTTTCCTCCCCACCTCCCAACCTCTACGATCTTTTATTCCTTACTTATTACATGCAGGTGGAGGCAAACTGGACTCCCAAGAGAGAGAGGATACTGGCTGGCCCCTTGATTCATTACAGGACACATTTCTAAACTGGACAGTTTTTAGACGTTTTCAACGTTAATTTTATTTTGGCCTGATTACAGGACTTCAGAGTCTCGCAAACCGAAGCAAAGGAAAAAAATCAAGAGAGTAGAAGGATGAACATCTCAGAGGAAAAAAGTAAATGAAATCAAATACATATACATTCACACACAGGTAAACTGAAAGGAAAACCCCCAAACAATCAAAAACTGCGGGGGGAGGAGGATAGAAGTGTTACTTTTACAGCATTTTAGTGCAAGAAAGTGAAGGACACAGAGACACAATACACACACCACAAACAAGACAGGGTTCCAAATGTGAAATAAGTGAGGCAATACATAAAAAGAGAAATAAAAATATAAACCAGAAGTTGAATTATTGAAGACATGCACCTCGATTTTACGGCCCTCTACCACGGTGCCGTGTAATTTCTCCCTGGCCCTGTCTGCATCAGCACTATTCTCGAAAGTTACGAACCCGAATCCCTGCATGCAGCGGGAGAAGGGGGGAAAACATGCACATCGTTATATTGAAGTACTCATTTCTTGGTAAATAGAAAAAAAAATATCACAGTATGAAACTGACATCAGCAACAACTCAGCAATACTCTCCCAAAGTCACATCGTTGGTCCATGCATATTTTGTAAAGGGAAATGAAATCCAATAAAAGGATAAAGAACTGTAGTAGTAGTGATAATAGTAATAATGTGATTAACAACAACAATAATAATAATGAAATAAAACAAAAAGCATGTGAGGCCAGACCAAAACTGAGGTATAGAGTTACTCGGGTCAAACTAGTCAACCAAAAACCTGAACATTTAAAAATAATCCTATCTTTCTCATTTCATGCTGTTAATGTACATGTCCCTTTATCTAATACTAAAAAATAATCAAATCTATTATTCCTCAGCAACTTCTATATGAAGCTTGATATTTGGGTGCCAGCTTCATAAAATGAATTTGTTAGGAGGTCTAACCATTTTAGCTCCACTTGGCCTATGGCTTACAGCACCATCAATTCCTCAGGGAACAGAATAATTTAAGACATAGTGTGGATGTTTGATTTGTGGGTACTGGGTGTGGGAGAAGAGAGCACTCATGTTCGTCTAAGCAAATGAAAAGACCATTAGGCAGTGGTCGATTATAACTTTTCTTCAATGTGAATTTTAAACAAACATTGACACAAGAGTAAGAATATGTTCAGCTGGAGTTCAGAAACTGCTTATCCAGATCTGCCTAAATTATACATCTGTTGAAGCCTACTCAATGTGTTCGTTTTTTTCCATATGTAGAGAGAAAAGGAATAGTCAAAAGACAGTGGGAGTGAGATCTAGTTGGTGACATGAACTGCGTACTATTCAACAGGAAAGAATACCATAGAACAGCAATAGGATTAATTTATTTGTCCACCATAGACACTGGAGAACAAACAAACCAGGACGCTCTAATTCGTCAAGCAGAAAATGCAGGAGGCCAGGGGGCTAGCCTGCTTCACTCCTTTGTGTGTGTGTGCGTGTGCTGCCGCTTCAGTCGTCTCTGACTCTGCGATCCTATGGACTACAGCCACCAGGCTCCTCAGTCCATGGGACTCTCCAGGCAAGGATACTGGAGTGGGATGACACTTCCTTTACTTCCTTTGTTCACGCTATATCTGAAAAGCCAGTCTGGGTCATCATCCTGCTACCAATTTCAACACCAGCAGGATTTATTATATATTGCAGGACTATTTCAAAAAGCACTACATCAGCTTCATTCTAGGTGCTTTGTCCTTGTCTCACTACTCAGCAACTATAACAATTTCTAGTTATTTCTCAAGCTATTTACCTCTGTAGAGTGGTAACTTCTTAGAGTTTTTGGAGACAGTCCTCATTTTGCAATAGCTTCACTGTCCCTCTAGCATTCTTTGAATATTCCATTGTAGGATAACCTGAACCCTTTATTTTTACTGAAGTTCTGCTTTGCTGCTTAATCCATGAGTACTCCTATATATATGACACATATTCTTAACTGAGATGGCCAGCAATGTGCACTGTTTGATAAGATTTTATAAAAGCAATTTCATCATTCCGAAGGATCTGACGACTCAGCATCTAAATGATTATACGATTGGGTAGCAATCCGTGGAGGATTCCAATGGATTACCTCCACCTTCTATCTGGATATCTAGAAAGTGAAATGCTAAGCTGAAAAGAATTTTTTTGTAAAAAATATGTAGCTTAGGATATAATACTATGGGTAATTTTAATGAAAAATGTTCCTTTAAAATGTATATATGTTGAAAATATCAATGGGAACTCATTTTCAGAAACAAATTTTGATATCAAGATGTTATAGCCACTTTGACAACTCAAGTTGTATAAGGGCAAGCTACTAATTAATTATTCCATCTGTCACACTAGCATCTAAGGCAGGAAGCCAGTTCTCCAATCCTGGAGAGCCCTCCAATAGGAAAGTTAAATCTTTTAAAAAAGGTTGCAGGTTGTAATGAGGTTTTGTATCACATTTTAGAAGTACTATAAGCTGTATTTCAACTGTTTGTCACAGCCTCATACATTTGATATCTTTGGTTAAATTAGTGAACTATAAATTATATGATGTCCAACTAGCACCTAAGTTTTTAATTCTAGCATTGACTATCTGTATCTATATACCCACATACATACATACATACTTGTCTTTTAAATACACCCATGAGTAGAAAGGATTAACCTGTTGGTCTCCTTTTGAAGTAAAGACATGGAGTCAACCTGAGGTTAAGGACTCAAGCATCAACAAGGCCCAGAGCAACAGCAAGGTCTTCTTCCTTCTGTGTAGCTTTTTTTCTACAGCTAATGGTGAGAAAATTAGAAATTACACTTCGAAATCTAAGTTCTGAATTCCATTGACTAAATTACATTAGTCCCACAGTTTTTTAAATTTCTGCTTTCAAATCTGATTGTTAAATGTGTTCTATGATCCTCCTTTCTGTAATGTGTTGATGGGCCATCTGTGACACAGTGGCTGCATGGTATCATAAGCATTGGCAGCTCATGGTCAGCAAATGACAAAGTTTAACATTGAAGCCTACACGTGTAAGATTTTTTTCAATATGACTTTAGTATTCTGGAACAAAATTTCACTTTTAAATGCTTTTAAAATATTTTATAAGGAAAAGTACTTATAAACTAAAAGAAATTCTAATTAAGGTACCAAAGACTTAAAAATGAAGCCATCTTTACAGGCATATTTACTAACCTAAGAGGAGGAAGAAGGCCTTGTTGATAATTTTGGGACTTCTTGATAAGAAACAGAGCTAAGAGGATTTCTTTCTTTTCTTTGAAGGTAAACAGACCTTGTGTCAGGCAGAGAAACAGCTCCTCAGCTGTCCATGTCCTAATCCCCTGTGAATGTGTTCCCTTACAGGGCAGAAGGGGTTTTGTAGATGTGATTAAATTAATGACCCTGAGATAGGGAGATGATCATGGATTATCCAGGTGAACCCGATGTAATCCAAGGGTGCTTACAGGTGAAAGAGGAAAAGAGGAGAGTCAGAATCGAAAGGCTGGGCTGGCCACTGCTGACTTTAAAGGTGCAAGGGAGGCTTACAGGCCAAGGAATGTGGGCTGCCTCCAGAAGCTGACCAAGGCAGGCAGTGGAGCATCCATCGCTTGGCGCCACCTGAAGGAGAACAGCCGCTGACACCTTGATTTTAGCCTAGTGAGACCCTCTTTGGACTTCCAATTTTCGGAACTGCAAGATAATAAATCTGTGTGGTATTAAGCCACACAGTGTGGCTTACTGTGTTTGTGATAATTTGTTTAGAAGCACCAGGAAATTAGGATACACCTCTCAGGATTAAGGTCTGTGATAAGGAAGGGGAGAAGCATCACCAGCATTTTTGGAGTATTGTTCTTAAGTACTTTTGTCTTGAGTGAAAATTTCAAACAGGTGATTTTCCATCAACTCAGCTTCCTTCCTACCTGCTTATCTGTCACATTTACAATTTGGTTTTATGAATATTAACTCAAAGTTTGAAAAAAATTTAAAGTACTGCTCCTTTAATAAAATTTACCCATTTTTGAAAATGTGCCAGGAATTGAGCTAAGGATATTCACAGACTTATAATAAAGTTACTAACAGTAAAATTCGCTTCCACAAAATTATGCTTAATGTCTCTTTATTCTTAGAAATCTAATTCATACTAAGTCTGGTCATTTGGATCTCTTGTTTTGAAAAAAAAAAAAATTCATATAATCATGTCTAAACCCAATGGTTTCCTTAGAAGAGCTTCAAAACGATCATACATTTATTAAATAGGAAAATGTAGTAACTCTCTGAATAGTCACAAACTCTTAACAAGAGTAACTATTTAAGGTATGTAAGAAGATAAAGAACAGGTAAACAAAAAGTAAAGTTTTATATTTAAGTAAAAAAATTATGTTGACACATTTGCCTGTACCAGAACTATCTGATAGAAATGTAACATAAGCCACATATATAATTTCAAATTTTCTTCTAGCTACAGTAAAGTAAAAATATGTGAAATGAATTTCAATAATGCATTTTATTTAAGCCAGTATATATGACATAATTGTAACATGGCATCATTATAAAACCACTATCAGTGAGATGTTTAAGATTCTTTTTTTGATCTAAGTCTTTAAAATTGGCATCTATTTTATACTTAAAGCACATCCTCAATTTAGACTTGCCACATGTCAAATGGTCAGTATGGCCACTGCACTGGACAATACTCTTACCAAGGTTCTCAGCTTCCAAAGTTCTTCTATGTTAATAATTTAAACTTATCAGTGTTAATTCATGATTTACCAGCTATCTTAGCTGTCTTTTGGAAATTAAGAGATGCTGTATTTATCAGGTGTATGGTTGTGGTTAAAACCTCGACAGAGTGTGACAAAAATGTTACTATTTGCCTTGATATCCATTTGTCATCAAGGGCACACAGGAGCCGAATAACTGTTACCTTTTAGTCTGGCCTCAGACTGCAATAAATAACAAGCAATAGGATGAGCATTGTAAAAATATCTTAAAATTTGTATAATCTTTGAATTTTTCCATCTCAGAAGAATGAGAAAGAAAATTTACCATGTAACTTTTAAGGGAGAAATCAAAAGCAGATGGTTCTCCTGGGTATGGCCAGAACACAGAAATTAAAAAATAAATAAAAGAAAAATAAAACTAAAACCCATAAAATGGTAACAAAAGAAAATAAACTAAGACTTTTGGAATTACATGCACCGTTAATTCAGTTTTAAATATAATGAAAACACTTCATTTCAGCATTACCCATCAAATTTTACCAAAAATCACCAACGCCTACTTAGTGCAATTTCAAAGAAAGTCTTTCGACCATATTTAGAAATAAATAATTTCCCTTTGCATAAAATCAAGAGCCAGGGAAATAGAGAAATTACAGCACACTTCTTATGTCTGAGGAATGGGAATAAACATTTTATCTTCCCAAACTCCATTCTAAACTATAGCTTAACCCCAACCCAGATTCCCATCATTCCAGAAAGCCACCTGAGAGAAGTAATGAGAACACATTAACTAAAAATCCACTAGAAATCTCAATAATTGTTGCTGTGCTCTATTTTGTGGTCCTTTAGTGGACTTAATAATTGACACTGTCTGAGGAAGTGCAGAGCTTCTACACAGTCAGTATTTGTATGACATGTCCCTTCAAAAGTGACAACTGTACTTCAAAGTATGTTGACAAACTCTATGGAAAATCTAAATGTTAGAATCTGTGTATTTCTTTTAAAATAAGCTTGATAATTATCACAAATGAATTGCTATAGGGCTGGGTGATGGTGAACAGGATTGTGGAAGGTCTAAATTTTAACAATGGAAGAAACTTTTGAAAAACTAGTCAGTCATTGAAAGTGTCTAGCAGACAGTACAAGGTCAAGAGTATTGGTTGTTGAACTAGGTGACCTTTAAGAGTTGTATTTAAGATTCTATGTGAGATTTCTATATTTTAAATGGCTAACCACCAAGAACCTACTGTATAGCAAAGGAAACTCTGCTCAATGTTATGTGGCAGCCTGAATGGGAGATGAGTTTGGGGGAAAATCGATACATGTATATGTATGGCTGAGTCCCTTCACTGTTCACCTGAAATCATCACAACACTGTTAACTGGCTGTACTCCAATACAAGAATAAATTATTTTTCTTCCAATAAAAAGAAGAAAAAAAAAGATTCTATGTTAAGAAAAATGATTGGAAGGAAATACGTGAGAATATTGTGAATAATCTCATTAATGAACTATGTATGTCCCCCTTCTCATTAAACATCATGTTTTCCTTTTATAATGATTTTTTAAAGGGTGCTTTTTAAAAATTGTTACTTAAAGGATCTATGAGGAGAGTGAAAATATAATTTACTGTTCAAACTAAGACACTCTGAGGGAGAAATAGGACATTAACAATTATGCTAAAACAACAGGTATAAACTAGAACAACTAGGTATAAACTAGGATATATGGCTGCTCTTGCCATATATTATCTTCTTATTGTTTGTATCAATACTTTGTCATGACTGGTGAAATCTGGAGGATCAATAAAGCTATTCATATCTGTATAATCATTTTCTAGATTCTGAGTACATTAGTTAATTTTTTTGGTAGGGGTACCATTTTTCATCATATATCTTAATTGAACATTTTCAAAAGGATAGTCTATTCTTTATTTCAGTTAATCATAGAAAATTAAATACAGGTGACTTTGTCTGTACAAAGGAGTAGGGGGTAAAAGGAAGATTAAAAAAATCACATGAAATAATTTAAATAAATATGTATGTATATACATGTTAATGAAATAAATTCATTTCATAATAGCCAAATTCAGAATATGCAGGTCAAAGGAGAAAAAAGGAAAGTAGTCAACAACAAAGAAGCAACTACTTTCTGGAACACAGAAATCCTACTGCCCAGGCAAGCTAAAAAGGTAGGCTATTGGTAGGCAGGGAAGAAACGGGCATGGCAGCAAAAGTGTTCATTTTGTTTTTAAAGCAGTATATTCACAAACCCGGGTCCAATATTCTCATAAAAAATAAGACATGGCAATAAAGAGATGCTTTTTGTCTTGCAGCCCACTTGGTTAAATATTGTTTTACATGTAAGTATTACTTATGTCTAAAAACTTGTCAGTTTTTCCATTATTGCTTCAGAAAAAGTTCAATAAAGCTAACTTCTGTATAGAAAAGCACTCTGTTAAAAGACTGAACAATTCTTAGCTAAAAATGTAAGTTTCCTTTTCTCTGGTTCCTTCCAAGACACGTGGTAATTTTATAGTCAAGTCCAGACACAAAAGAAATGAGAAACTAAACTTAATTTACAAAAACCATAGTACTCATTACTTTATCTTAGGTGGATCCTGGAAGAGGTATCTAGGTTTTGACTCCAAAATAGATCTCTATTAATAAGCCTATTCCATAAAAGAACTCTGGCTAACAGTTAAGAAGGGCAAAGGATGAAGACAGGTTTTGTATCAGTTCTGGAAGGCAGGTGCAAGGCAATTCTGAATTTTGTTCTTTAACACATTTTCCAATCAGTACGTAGTCTACCTCCCCTGCAGTAGCCCAAAGAAAAAGGGGCAGTGAGGACACAGCATAAGCTGAGAGAAGGAGCATATACTTTTAGATTCCCCAAAGAGAAAGGAAGGCTTGTGTCATTTTAAATGAAAACTACAGGGGAGAAGCAATTGAATTGGATAAATTAAAAATTTTTGGTAGTAGGCAAATCCTTGAAGTCAGTGAAAGAAGCCTTAGAAAGATCAATTTCCTTTGCTTCACAAGAATTCAAATTATTTTCTTGGTAAGGAGCAAGTCCTCAATGCCTGACAGAATTTTATTGGGCTTCTGGCTGTTAGAGTCTAGCAAAGAGTATTTTAAGTGTGTACACTTAAAACCAAAAACATTTAAACTACTGGTTTAGATAAACAATGTGGTCAATAATCTTCACCTATTTATTTCACATTCACATGCTTCTCATCTCTAAACCATCGTCATTTTTCCACCTTGTATCTAAAAAGTTCACAAAAAATACAGCGATCTATACAACAAAAGCATAGAAATCCACTGTGAGCAATTACAAGTATAAATAGTTTTACTGGTTACGGTTTGAACAGATTTCTCTTCAAAAATACTTACCAAGTTAAGTGCTGGAGATAGTTCTGTATAGGCATATTAATCTTTAATCTTTTTTTGTTTTAACTGAAAACTAAAAGCTTAAGAGTATAATTACCTCTTTAATAATTAACAAATAAATTATTATAGTCAGAATTAAACACTTATAGTGTTGATGCATTCTCTAAAGGAAGGGAATAATAATCATACATTTGTATTAGCACAGATGGGGGCAGAAAGTATTAATATATACAACTCTGTAGGTATGTTATCAGTTCCCAGAGTATGGTGAACTTGGAGTAAGAAACTGAAGAGAGGCAAATATTAGCTCATTTATTCACTTCAGCTTTTCTCAAATTACATTCTTGGAGATTAAATCATAGCGAAGGGCTATGTTCAAAGTTTAGCAGAGATGACCACAGGAAAATTAATTAAAAAGATTGGTCTAACCTAAAAGTGCAAGTAGAATGAAATCTAACAAGGTAAATATTTATAAGCCCAGCCCACATCTGATTGTGTCTGTAGTGTATATTCCATTTGCTGAAGAGGAAGAAAACTCTCAAATAGAACTTTATGAAATTCAGCTCATCAAATATTTTTTCACAACACCACTTTACCATTCCCTCATTTCTAAAAGTGCTGCTGCTTATTTTAGGGAATAAAATTCTAAATCATAAAGATTGGGAATTTATAATAGTAAATTACTAGGTAAATTATCATGCCCATTCTCACGTGAAAAGCTCCCAACTCATTTGTAACTGAACTAACGTGACTCTCAGTCTCAAGTCTTAGTCTTGAAGCTTGCGTCTGGGTATAACGTAAAGGAGGAAATCCACACTGAATACCTGAATCTCTTCTCCCTGTGTTTAAGCTTTGTCAAAATTTCCTGAACAGAGAGAGCAAGTCAACTGAATAACTGAAATATTAAATTTCTTCTAAGTATGTAAATTTGAAGTTCTATTTTTCAAAGCTGAATTGTTCCGGTAGAATTCTGACGAGAATTCTCACAGAATTTAACTTTTTTCCTGTGATCTCTCTCTCATCCTTTCTTATTTTTACTTTCCTGGCTGTGTCCACAGCATGTGGGATCTTAGTTCTCTAACCAGGGACAGAACCCATGCACCCTGCAGTAGAAGCGTGGAGTTTTAACCACTGAACCGTCTGGGAAGTCCCTCTCTTGTCCTTTAAAATAAGAAGCTTAGGCCAAATTTAAATCTGAGAAATAACTGGTGCCTCTGGCAGACTTTCTTCCTTATAGCCACACTCTCCCCTCAAACTTCTCACTTTTATCCCTTCACTCTCCAATGTAAGATTTAGGAAAAAGTATGGACCCTTGGTGGTTTCTGTATAGAGGTAATCTAATCAAGCTAGATTGCTGGGATACTTTTTTCAGGCTTAAAACAACAACTTAAGTTTTCTGACTACTTACTATTTTAAATAAAACTAAAAGAAACCAAGCACACAATACTGAAACGGAGCTTACCTTAGAGCCACGTTCATTAAAGATTATTTCTACATCTAGGATTTTGCCAAACTGCTGCAGAGACAAAAATAAAAGCATTTACTATGGTCAGCTTTTTTTCCCATATACTTTACTTTCTTCTGGAAAAAAGAGGAGTTTTTTTCTTTTTTCCTTTATTTATTAGACCAATACCAGTTGATATTTCCTCATCATTGAGCTGATAGTTCCATCTTTTAAAATTCACTCACACATGCACCATCCACCTAAATGCAGTGGAAGCTATTTTCAGAAGATATTCACAGTGTCACCCCATTATATGCTTCTTCACATGGACAAATTGGAGGTTTTCCTATCTGCAACTCTAACTTTTGAAATGCTTGTTTTAAGAAGTAAATCCTAAGTAGAAAGATAAACTATCAAAGGCTGTTTTTCTTCCCTTTCTTTTTTTAAAAATTAATAAAAGTGACCATGTTCACTGACAACAACAACAACAACAACAAAAAACCAGAAAATACAGATAAAAAAAGGAAAAGGGGGCACAGAAAATCAAGATCATCTTTAATCCCATCATCTTAACATTAAAAACATGTTTTAAAATGTTTGTATTTTGGCTGTGCTGGGTCTTCACTGCTGCCTGGGCTTTTCTTCAGTTGCGGAGAGTGGGGGCCATTCTCTAGTTGCAGTGGGCGGGCTCAGCAGTTGTGGCTCCTGGGCTCTAGAGCAAAGGTTCAACAACTGTGGCACTTAGTTGTCCTGTGGCATGTGGGATCTTCCAGGACCAGGGATCGAATCTGGGTCTCTTGCATTGGCAGGTGGACTCTTTATCACTGAGCTACCAATGAAACCCCATCTTAACATTTTGGTATCATCTTCCCAGCCTTTCCTTAGGCATGTGTGTGTTTGCATAAAACTATAGACATCTGACATACTATACATATTGCTTTTATTACTTTCCTTAAACTTAGTATACTTATATTTATAAATCTGAGTAACTTTCCAAATCAATAAATATATATTTGTGTTATTTCTGTTTTCAAGCATACCAAACATTCATGGACATTATGAATGATTCTATTCATTTGCCACTTTATGTGTGGCATGTGGGATATCAGTTTCCCAATCAGGGACTGAACCTGTGCCCTCTGCAGTGGAAGCACAAGTCTTAAACACTAGACTATCAGGGAAGTCTCTCATCAAAAGCATCTGAAATAATAACTGTATCTTGTAATTAGTTAAGTACTTCAACATTAAGAAAATCAAACAAAGCTAAAGCACAAAACCTAAATAACTATGGGGGGGCATACACAAACACAGGAATTATTTTGAGGAGAGGTCTATATATAAGGTGACAAAGCTATCTGTTTTAATCAATAACTGAATAAACTGAATTGAGGGATGGGAAGGGAATTATACATTTTAAGAAATCACTGACAACTGGTGTAGGCAGATCTTCAGTAGACACTATTTTTCTGCCTCAAGAGAAAACACACTTCTGACAGAAGAGGATGTACCCATTTTCACAGACCTCCAGAGATTACAGTTCCATACCATCTCTGATAATGCAGTAGAGAACCTAATAACTCATACTCCTGGGAAGTTTCTTCTTAAATGTAACCTAAATTCTTTATGTTGCCCCTTATATTTTCTGTTGCTCTTCTTTTTATATAGCTGGAAAACAGCTGGCTACCATTTTCTGTCAAAAAGCTCTTTCAGTGCTTCAAGAATATCATTAAATCTCAACCATGGCCTTGTATTTGGTATAGAAAACACTTCCAGAAAGTTGTCTGTAAGTGACAGAACTCTGCTCCAGGGTCTTGTCACCTTGAGGTGGCCACAACCAAGACGTAGACAATGGTATCTGCTTTTCTGACAAAGCACTCAACTGCCACACAAATATTCAGGGAAAAAAACCCCAATCATTTCTTAATCCTAGTTCAAGTTAAGAGTTTGATCAAATTAAAACAGGCAACAACATATTAGCCCAGAAAAAAAATTAAGATTTTCAGCAGCCATTCACTTTTGAGTGATTTTGGGAGGAAGTAAAGCTGGAAGAATGTGTCAGGTAACAAACTAACCCTGAATACATGATTTGAGATCACAGATATTATTTCATTTAATTCACTGCCCTTGAAAGGCAGGAATTACTCTCTGGTCCTGATTTTAGCACCTGAAATCTCATGTCCCAAGAAATCCCTCAGTCCCAGGCAAACTAAGTTCTACGGTCACCTTACGTATGTGAGAACTTGCAAGGCTAATGTCCAGAACAGGCCGGGTGATGGGAATGTTTCTAAAGGGTGATGAAGATACTGATTGAGCTTACAATCCTCAGTGTATTTGTAGTTTTACCCTAAAGTATCAATACGAATGACGAATTTTACATTGGCAGATTATATTTTCTTTGAAAAGCCAATAAAAGGACTTCAGAGACTTACCCCAAACATCTGCCGGAGGTCAGGGTCCCGGAAGCGGAAAGGAATATTAGAGACATGCAGTCGTTTAGGGGTAGATTTACTTTCTGAATTTTCACTACTTTGTGTCTGTGACTGCTGGCCGTCTGTCTGTGCGCCTCCTTCTGTCTGCTAAGCAAAGAAATAAAGAACATTAAGGAAAAAATAAATACAATTATTTCACAGGAATTACATAAAATAAGGTCCTTTCCCATCCCAATCATTTTCAGTGTGTCTTTAAGCCAAAATTACAACTGCCTCTTCAAAGAGGAAAAAAAAAAACACAAAGATGTTTTCTATGTTGAAAATGCTATCAGTTCAGTTCAGTTCAGTTGCTCAGTCGTGTCCAACTCTTTGCGACCCCATGAATCGCAGCATGCCAGGCCTCCCTGTGCATCACCAACTCCTAGAGTTCACTAAGACTCACGTCCATCGAGTCAGTGATGCCATCCAGCCATCTCATCCTCTGTCGTCCCCTTCTCTTCCTGCTCCCAACCCCTCCCAGCATCAGAGTCCTTTACAATGAGTCAACTCTCCCCATGAGGTGTCTAAAGTACTGGAGTTTCACCTTCAGCATCATTCCCTCCAAAGAAATCCCAGGGTTGATCTCCTTCAGAATGGACTGGTTGGATCTCCTTGCAGTCCATGGGACTCTCAAGAGTCTTCTCCAACACCACAGTTCAAAAGCATCAATTCTTTGGCACTCAGCTTTCTTCACAGTCCAACTCTCACATCCAAACATGACCACTGGAAAAACCATAGCCTTGACTAGACGGACCTTTGTTGGCAAAGTAATGTCTCTGCTTTTGAATATGCTATCTAGGTTGGTCATAACTTTTCTTCCAAGGAGTAAGCATCTTTTAATTTCATGGCTGCAATCACCATCTGCAGTGATTTTGGAGTCCCCCAAAATAAAGTCCGACACTGTTTCCACTGTTTCCCCATCTATTTCCCATGAAGTGATGGGACCAGATGTCATGATCTTCGTTTTCTGAATGTTGAGCTTTAAGCCAACTTTTTCACTCTCCTGTTTCACTTTCTTCAAGAGGCTTTTTAGTTAGTCTACCAAAAAATTTAGGTTCTTGCATATTTATAGTATGTTAGTAAAATGGGAGATAGAAGAAAAATGAAATGACTTGAAATATCACATGAAAATACATTAGGAAAACAAGATATAAGAGGAGTACATTATTCCTAGACTCTGCATCACTGACTCAATGGACATGAGTTTGAGCAAACTCTGGGAGATGGTGAAGGACAGGGAAACCTGGCATGCTGCAATCCATGGGGTCGAAAAGAGTCAGACACGACTGAATGACTGAACAACACTTTGAAAATAAAGAGTTTGTTATGAAGATTCTAGCATTTCTGGTTCATCATTTCAGGATATAAGGGAATATTTTTATATTTCATTCCCTCTAGTAGTTTCAGAGTTTATGGCTACTAGGTTACCAACGTACTCTAGTATCATTTATTAAGAAGAGATACCTAGTGACCAAGGGCATTCTGCTTGAAAACTGAAGAAGCTTCTTAATATGAAACCAATCTGTACTTCCCAATTTATGCACTTACTGCTATTTTAGTAGAGGGAACATTCCTTCTGTAGCTCAGAGCAAAGCTGAATTTATAAAGTCTGTCAGGAAAGGCTTGAAGGGACCCTGATGAATCTACTACACACAAATATATACCAGGTTTGTATATATCAGCAGTGAAAGAATAAGGAGGAGTGTGGGTATGCATTTTTGTTTAATTTTTTATGGGTTAATCAATGATTAACAATGTTGTGTTAGTTTCAGTTATACAGGAAAGTGATTCAGTTATACATATACATGTATCTATTCTCCAAATTCTTTTCCCATTTAGGTTGTAACATAATATTGAGTTGAGTTCCCTGTGCTGTACAGTAGGTCCTTGTTGGTAATTCATTTTAAATACAACAGTGTGTACATGTCAATCCTAAACTCGTTACAGGTGTGCATTTTTATTTTATTTTATTTTATTTTTTTTTGCAGTGGCTATTAGGACTTTTATTATTATTATTATTTACTTTATTTTACTTTACAATACTGTATTGGTTTTGCCGTACATTGACATGAATCCACCATGGGTGTATACAAGCTCCCAATCCTGAATCCCTCTCCCACCTCCCACCCCATATCATCTCTCTGGATCATCCCCATGCACCAGCCCCAAGCATCTTGTATCCTGTATCGAACATCTTGAATCTCTTTTGCAATGTCTTCAGTTCAGCTCAGTCCCTCAGTCCTGTATAACTCTTTGTGACCCCATGAATCGCAGCAAGCCAGGTCTCCTTGTTCATCACCAATTCCCAGAGTTCACCCAAACTCATGTCCATCGAGTAGGTGATGCCATCCAGCCATCTCATTCTCTGTCGTCAGCTTCTCCTCCTGCCCCCAATCCCTCCCAGCATAAGAGTCTTTTCTAATGAGTCAACTCTTCCCACGAGGTGGCCAAAGTACTGGAGTTTCAGCTTCAGCATCAGTCCTTCCAGTGAACACCCAGGCCTGATCACCTTTAGGATGGACTGGCTGGATCTCCTTGCAGTCCAAGGGACTCTCAAGAGTCTTCTCCAACACCACAGTTCAAAAGCATCAATTCTTCAGTGTTCTTCACAGTCCAACTCTCACATCCATACATGACCACAGGAAAAACCATAGCCTTGACTAGATGGACCTTTGTTGGCAAAGTAATGTCTCTGCTTTTTAATATGCTGTCTAGGTTGGTCATAACTTTTCTTCCAAGGAGTAAGCGTCTTTTAATGTCATGGCTGCAATCACAATCTGCAGTGATTTTGGAGCCCAGAAAAATGAAGTCTGACACTGTTTCCCCGTCTATTTGCTATGAAGTGATGGGACCAGATGCCATGATCTTCATTTTCTGAATGTTGAGCTTTAAGCCAACTTTTTCACTCTCCTCTTTCACCTTCATCAAGAGGCTTTTTAGTTCCTCTTCACTTTCTGCCATAAGGGTGGTGTCATCTGCATATCTGAGGTTATTGATAGTTCTCCCAGCAATCTTGATTCCAGCTTGTAGGCATGTGTTAATTTAATTCCTTTTCAATAAATCCTCAAAAAAAATGCTATGTTGAGAAATACTTTTGACAAATATTTAACTGGTGTGATATACTTCAAGCATTCAAATAATATTTACTCTGAAGGATTAATCTGACAATTCAAGAACCTTATGTTTTTAACTATTCCCTACTAAGTGCATGCCAAACTGGATAGCTCGCTGAGATAATTTAATCAACATATTTTTTAAAACAGGAGAGGAACCTGCTGTTCTTATTATCTCAATTGAAAGAGCACTGATAAACTCCAGCAGATTCTGGGTGACACGGAATGGATTCCCCTCCTCTACTTTAACCTAGTGTTCAGCTAAAAGAAACTAACCAGAGACACTGCTGGCTCAGAGATGTTTGCAACCATCTTGAAATGAAGTCTGAGATTTTATAAAGGATAATCAGGAATGTACTCCAAATGAACACCAGCTTTTCAAGTGCCAATCTAAGGGATGGCAGCTTTTATCTCCTATTCAGGCTTTGCAGATGGCTTCACTGTGCCATGATTCACATGGTACAAAAATAGCAGAAAAGGGAAGAGCTGTACACAAAGCCATGTTCTGCGAAAGTGCAAGGTTTCTAGTCCTCAATCTGGGCACAGTACAGACTAAACAAAACACATTCCACTCAAAGATGAAACTCACTTAGTTACTAAAACAGCATCATGGATGCCAAAGCAACTAGCACAAGCATCAATTACAACTGATGTTCATTTGAGCATCTGCCAACTTGCCTCTCACATCTCACAGCTGGATCACATAAAACTCTTTCTTCAGCCAGTTTCTAGGACCACCAGATCTGAACTACAGGTGAATTACTCTGAGAAAAGTAAAAAAAAAAAGGCTGATAGAACTTCAAAGCACAGTTCTATAATTTAATGCAGTCCATGTAGTCTGTAAAAGAGTATGTAAGGTTGTAGGATAAATGAAAACTAATCATTACTTCCAAGTATGTTGCCTGAGGTCCTTATTTGTGGTTCTTGAGAATTCTTTTTTTTTAACAGTCCTGAAGATACAACTTATGAAGAAGCCAGATTGGTTAATTTTCCAGCCTTGTGGTAAGTACCTAACATTATTCAAAGGTATGAAATCTTTAATTCTCAGAAAACGTGGCAAGTAGAAAAAGTAAACTCATTATTTCCAAAATTCTTAAGCCATCTGATTTTAAATACATTTACAAATGGAAGTTTAACATATCTAGCTACAAATACATAAACCATAAGCCTACAGCTGCATGAGTTTTCACAAAGAAAATACACTCATGCAACAGCATCACTACAAAGTTAGTGGAGGTGATGGAACTCCAGTTGAGCTATTTCATAAAATATGATGCTGTAAAAGTGCTGCACTCAATATGCCAGGAAATTTGGAAAACTCAGCAGTGGCCACAGGACTGGAAAAGGTCAGTTTTCATTCCAATCCCCCAAAATGCTCAAACTACCGCACAATTGCACTCATCTTACACACTAGCAAAGTAATGCTTAAAAATTCTCCAAGCCAGGCTTTGGCAATATGTGAATCATGAAATTCCAGATGTTCAAGCTGGTTTTAGAAAAGGCAGAGGAACCAGAGATCAAATTGCCAACATCCGCTGGATCATCGAGAAAGCAAGAGAGTTCCAGAAAAACATCATTTCTGCTTTATTGACTATGCTAAAGCCTTTGACTGTGTGGATCACAAGAAACTGTGGAAAATTCTGAAAGAGATGGGAATACCAGACCACCTGACCTGCCTCTTGAGAAACCTGTATGCAGGTCAGGAAGCAACAGTTAGAACTGGACATAGAACAACAGACTGGTTCCAAATAGGAAAAGGAGTACATCAAGGCTGTATATTGTCACCCTGCTTATTTCATTTCTATGCAGAGTACATCATGAGAAACGCTGGGCTGGATGAAGCACAAGCTGGAATCAAGACTGCTGGGAGAAATATCAATAACCTCAGGTATGCAGATGACACCACCCTTATGGCAGAAAGCAAAGAGGAACCTAAAGAGCCTCTTGATGAAAGTGAAAGAGGAGAGTGAAAAAGTTGGCTTAAAGCTCAACATTCAGAAAACTAAGATCATGGAATCTAGTCCCATCACTTCATGGCAAATAGATGGGGAAACAGTGGTAACAGTGGCTGACTTTATTTTTTTGGGCTCCAAAATCACTGCAGATGGTGATTGCAGCCATGAAATTAAAAGACGATCACTTCTTGGAAGGAAAGTTATGACCAACGTAGACAGCATATTCAAAAGCAGAGACATTTCTTTGTCAACAAAGGTCCATCTAGTCAAGCCTATGGTTTTTCCAGTGGTCATGTTTGGATGTGAGAGTTGGACTGTAAAGAAAGTTGAAAGTGAAGTCGCTCAGTCGTGTCCGACTCTGCGACCCCATGGACTATAGCCTACCAGGCTCCTCAGTCCATGGGATTTTCCAGGCAAGAATACTGGAATGGATTGCCATTTCCTTCTCCAGGGGATCTTCCCAACCCAAGGATCAAACCCAGGTCTCCCGCATTGTGGGCAGACGCTTTACTGTCTGAGCTACTAGAGAAGCCCCAAAGAAAGTTCAGTGCTGAAGAATTGATGTTTTTGAATTGTGGTATTGGAGAAGACTCTTGAGAGTCCCTTGAACTGCAAGGAGATTCAACCAGTCCATCCTAAAGGAGATTAGTCCTGCGTGTTCATTGGAAGGACTGATGTTTAAGCTGACCTGCGTGTTCATTGAAGGACTGATGTTTAAGCTGAAACTCCAATACTTTGGCCACCTGATGCAAAGAGATGACTCCTTTGAGAAGACCCTGATGCTGGGAAAGATTGAGAGCAGGAGGAGAAGGGGATAACAGAGGAGGAGATGGTTGGATGGCATCACCGACTCGATAGACATGAGTTTGGGTAAACTCCAGGAGTTGGTGATGGACAGGGAGGCCTGGTGTGCTGCAGTCGATGGGGTTGCAAAGAGTCAGACATGACTGAGCGACTGAATTGAACCATCAAATTAGGTCAAGCCACAGAACTCCAGAAGCATCCATGGGCCCCACTCTAGTCCCCACTCCCCTGCCAAAGGATCACCAGTATTCTGACTTCTAACTCCACAAATTAGTTCTGTTGTTTTTGAACTTACAAAAGGAAAAAAAAAAAAAAGAAGGAATGACACTGTATTTGTGTCTGGCTTCTTTTACACACTGTAATACATACACTGTTGTACATTTTATAAACATACAGAATTTTTATCTGAGTGGCTTCCAGTTTTTAGCTATTATGGATAATGTTCCTACAAATATTCTTGTTACAGGTCTTTGCGTGCATAGGAACAGGCATTCCTGTTGGATGAAGACAGGATGGATCCAATCTAAGATTGGATTTGTTGGGTCAAGGATATATCTTAATTCAGCCTTCCAAGTTACTGTCAGTTTTCCAAAGCGGCTGCATTAACTTACACTCCCATCAATGGTGTATGCAGCTTCTAGCTGTTCTTAGTAACTTCGTCTCATTTTAACTATTCGGGTGGGAGGTAGTGGCATCCTACTGTGGCTTTCACTTGCTTTCTTCTCTTTCAGCCTCAGAACTTTTCTTCTCTCCACTTCTATATTTTTGAATTTTGTTGAAAAATGAGAATTCCCTGTAAAACAACAGCTATTAAAAAAAAAAAAAAAAAACAGCAAAGAGATACTTTTTGGCTCAGATGTTAGCAACCACCTTGAGGAGTCTGAGGAATAGAAAGATGGCCAAAGTAATGGAGCAAGGACTTGAATACAAGCAGCCTGGCTCCAGAGTATATGTTCTTAATCACTACATCATAGTGTACTTCACATGTATTATTTCCTTCAAATCTCACAGTAATCAATCAGGCAGGTACTGTTGTTGTTGTTTAGTTGCTGAGTTGTGTCTGACTCTTTCGGGAACCCATGGGCTGTGGCCCACAACTCTCCTCTGTCCATGGGATTTCCCAGACAAGAATACTGGAGTGGGTAGCCAATTCCTTCTCCAGGGTATCTTCCCAACCCAGGGGTCGATCTACATTGGCAGGCGCATTCTTTACCACCGAGCCACCTAGGAAGCCCATCGAGTACTATCACTGTCCTCCAATTGACAGAGGCACAAACTGAGGAAAGGTGAAGTTAAATTTATTGCCCAAGGTCACAGATTGAGTGGCAGTGTATGAAGTCAAAACTAGGCAGCCCAATTTCATATGCTAAACCACCCCTTTTTAGCACTGCACCCATGCTCACCTTTTTTCTCATTAGATTGGAAAACATGCTCCACTTTCTCAGGAACCCCACTTGAAGGAGCAAGCTTTCTCCTGGAGTGGAGGCAGACATGAGGTTATGGGCCAGGGAAAGCTATTCAAGAGGTGATGTGACTTGAGGGAACAGCAGCAGGTCAGACCATGAAGGGAAGGAAAGAAACAAGCAAAGGCACACTGACATTTATGAAGGAAAAAAGTCAGAGAACTACTAAACTGATACTCAAAGGGGCTGAAAAGATTTCTGTACATAGTGGAAACAGGAACGTGAAATATAAACTGAATATAGCTAAATGAGACATTTCCCATTTGTCATTCTCAACTTTAAGTTTACTTCACTATAGATTACTAATTGTTGAAATACACAAATCAGAGCAAAGGTAAAGAAAAGTTTAAACCGTTCTGAGAAAAATCTCAGTCAATGCAGTGCTGTTTTGCTTTATTTTCTATTGTTAGCTGCTGAGCAACTTTACTAACTATATAAATAATCTTCCGAGGTTCTGTTTCTCCCTTCTGTTTTCTGATCTAACTGATTCATGGGGCAGAGGATGCAATAGGAAAGGCTGGAGTCCATGGACTGTTTACAGTGAGGCCTGACAGTGGTCCTGATGGATGTCACCATGTGACTAAAAGCCTATATATCCACTCTCCAGACATCCTGGCCTCCTCCCCAGCAAGGGCCACTCTACTTGAGGGCAAGCCAAGGGCATGTGACACTGAAGAGCAAATCAGATTTTTAAAGCCTCATTCAAGAAATGAGGACTAAAAATGTTTTAAATAAACTTTAAAAGGAAAATGGATTTACCTTTCTGACTCGCCCATGAAACAATGGAAATATATTTTAACTATTTATACATTGTGAACAAATGTTCTATTATGGACTGAGAAAGAACCCTGGGGAATACAAGATGAAGTAGTACTTTCTAAGTCTGCTTTTGAACTGTGGTATTGGAAAACACTCTTGAGAGTTCCGTGGACTGCAAGGAGATCCAACCAGTTCATCCTAAAGGAGATCAGTCCTGGGTATTCATTGGAAGGACTGATGTTGAAGCTGAAACTCTAGCCACCTGATGCGAAGAGCTGACTCATGTGAAAAGACCCTGATGCTGGGAAAGATTGAGGGCAGGAGGAGAAGGGGACGACAGAGAATGAGATAGTTGGTTGGATGGCATCACTGACTCAATGGACGAGTTTGGGTTAACTCCGGGAGCTGGTGATGGACAGGGAGGCCTGGCGTGCTACAGTTCATGGTGTTGCAGAGAGTCAGACATGACTGAGCAACTGAACTGAACTGATCACATACTACATAATCTGCGATACTAAGGAATCTCTTGATTAATTCAGGAATAATATTTTGATTTATGGATTATCTATTTTCTTCAATTTTTATAATGTCATTTCTTATTTCCACCTCTGTGAGGATGAAGGGGAAGAAAAAGAAAAGAGGACATTCAGTTTAGCAAAGTTTCTTGAGAATCTGACTCATGTCCTAACCATCCCAGTTTAATGACAGTTTGGGTACAGAATTCTAGGTAGGGGGAAAAAAATCCTTTGGAATTTTTAAAATAAGTTAAAACTTTTGTAATTAATTAATTAGTTTTTGGCTATGCTAGGTCTTTGTTGCTATGCATGGGGTTTCTCTGGCTGTGGTGTATAGCTTCTCACTGTGGCAGCTTCTCTTGCGGAGCATGAGCTCCAGGGTGTGTGGGCTTCAGTAGTTGTGGTGCTCGGGCTTAGTGGCCCTGAGGCATGTGGAATTTTCAGACTAGGGATTGAACCTGTGTTCCCTGCAATGGCAGGCAGATTCTTAACCCCTGGAACACCAGGGAAGTCCATCCTCCTTCAGAACTCTGAAGGTAACTCTCAACTGCAGCTGAGCTTCCAGTGCTGATGTTGAGATCTGGACACTGTGACTCTGTCTCCTCGTCTGTGACTTTTCCCACTCTCCCTCTCTAGTTTGTATACTAACCAAATATATCCAGTGCTCTTAAAATTTCAGTGATGTGCCTTAACGTGGGTTTATTTCAGTCTGTTTTTCTGAGGTCTCTTTTAAGGTGGAAATTACGATCTCTCAGTCCTGGACGTTTTTTGGTATTACTTTGCTGATGATTCCCACTCTATATCATTTTGTCTCTCTTTCTGAAACCTGTATTATTAGACCCTGGATCTTCTGAACTGATCCTCTAATTTTCTTATTTCTTGTATTTTCCATCTCTCTGTCTTTGGCTCTGTTTTCTGGGATACAGGTCCTTAATCCCTCATCTGAAAACTTTGAGTCCATATGTATATCAGAATTCAGAATTTTTAGAAAGGCAATAATGATTTAAACCCATATATAACATTATCAAAGAGACGTGAGGCAGTGGTATTTCTGTAGCAAAATGTAAGCATATTCACATAAATGTGATAAAGACTGTACATAAAGTTGTGTGCTTTACTGTAATCTTTTTTTTTGATTTTCAGGACTTTACAGATTTTGGAATTGTGGATAAGAGACCAGAGACTTCTATATCTTCTATCTCATCTTTCAATGCTCCAATAAAGTTTATTTTGTTACCATGCTTTTAATTTCAAGGGCATGTTTCTCTTCTCTGAATCTCCCATTCCCCAACTTCCTTTTTAAAATTATATTTATTTATTGGGTCTTTGTTGCGGTGTGCAGGCTCTGGAGTGTGTGGACCCCCTAGCTGGGATGCACATACTTAGCTGCAGTATGTAGGATCTAGTTTCCTGACTGGGGATTGAACCAGGGCCCCCTGCATTGGGAATCTCAACCACTGGGCTGCCAGGGAAGTCCCCCATCCCTTTTAAACTAGCATTTCATTCTTGTTTAGAGAATGCGTATCTTCCCTTATTTCTCTGAGGATATCAAATATTGTTTTGATGGTTTTTGAGGAGAAAGGGGGTTCTCTTTCTTCCAAATTTCTCTTTTTTGTTTTTATTCGCTGTCTTCCATGGTGAGGTTTTTCCCATGTATCTAGTAATCTTTGGCTGTCTTGTTTATAATTAAGAGCTGAAGGGAGAAAGGTAGCTAATAAACTAATTAGAAGTTCTGAGTGGGTGGGATGGAGGGGCTTGATGACTTTGTGATTCATTCTAGGTTCAGTTAGGTAAGCAATTTTTTGAGAAACCCCTTGATTTGTACATCTTTAGGTATTTCCTCTTGAGTTAGGTTTTCCAGAGAAGAGTTTTCCAAACCTTCTAACTAGAGTCATGTTTCTGAAACTCAAATTTTTATAGTATAAACTGAATCACTTGTCCACTTTCCCCCACTACTGGCCTAGCGATAAATTCATTTTGGGCTTGTTCAGTTAGTTGCTAATTGGCCATCTGCTTTCTAGCTTCCAAAATTATTAATTCTCCTGTTCTTGTTTTTTATATTTCTGAAAACACACAGACACAAACACCATTTACAGCAGTTTTGGAAGAAGCATTAGATGGATGTGTTCAAAAGTAACCTGAAATTAATTAGTGTTTTAAATAAAATCTTGTAATACGATATGTACATATTTTATTGAAGGCAGCAAAATAGGGCAACACAGCCTATATTTGCTTTGAGCTGACTCCTGTATAATACTTTGGGAAACATGGATTGCTTTAGAAAATAATCTTAGTATTTCAAAAAGGAAGAGCTTTATTACAGCCCTTCTCCAATGAAAGGTTGAGGTAGAATGAAGGCCTCAGAGACAAGACACTGTTATCAGTTAATAGCAAATCTATAAACACAAGATTTTTTCCTTTGTTCTTTAGATCAAAGAACTAAGAACTACTTTAGATATAAGCTGAGGATGATTAAAACATTTTGGGATGGCACTTCCCTGGTGGTTCAGTGGTTAAGATTTTGTCTTCTAATGAATGGGATGCAAGTTTGATCTGGAGAAAGCAATAGCACCCCACTCCAGTACTCTTGCCTGGAAAATCCCATGGACGGAGAAGCCTGGTGGGCTGCAGTCCATGGGGTCACTAGGAGTTGGACACGACTGAGCGACTTCACTTTCACTTTTCACTCTCATGCATTGGAGAAGGAAATGGCAACCCACTCCAGGGACGGGGGAGCCTGGTGGGCTGCCATCTCTGGGGTCGCACATAGTCAGACACGACTGAAGCGACTTAGCAGCAGCAGCAGCAGCAGGGGAGCTAAGATCCCTCAAGCCTCCTGGCCAAAACCAAAACATAAAACAGAAACAATATTGTAACAAATTCAACAAAGACTTTAAAAAGGTTAACTTAAAAAAAAATATTTAAAAACAAAATACGGTGGGATAAGGAGACATGACAACTTACTGCAATGTGGGATCCCGGACTGGATTCAGAACAGAAAACTGGTGATTAAATAAGATCTATATTTTACCTAAAAATATTGTACCAATGTTTCTTATTTCCTGATTATGGAAGATGTTCATATCAGGGGATGTTAGGTAAACAGTACTCAGAAACTTTCTGTACTATTTTTACAACTTTAAGTCTAAAATTATTTCAATAGAGTTTTTTAAAAAAGAAAAATATATTTTTGGTTTGTCAGATTCTAAACCCTTCAAAATATTAGAACATGGCAAAGAATGGTTTGTTGGTTTAATGATTATTGTTGCTGTTCAGTGGCTAAGTCATGTCTGACTCTTTGAGACCCATGCATGGACTGCAGCACACCAAGCTTCCCTGTTCTGCACTCTCCTAGAGTTTACTCAAACTCAAGTCCATTGAGTCAGTGATGCCATCCAACCTCATCCTCTGGCGTCCCCTTTTCCTCCCACCTTCAATCTTTCCCAGCATCAGGGTATTTTCCAATGAATCAGTTCTTCACATTAGGTGGCCAAAGTATTGGAGTTTCAGCTTCAGCATCAGACCTTTCAGTGAATATTCAGGACTGATTTCCTTTAAGATAGACTGGTTGGATCTCCTTGCTGTTCAAGGGGCTCTCAAGAGTCTTCTCCAACACCACAGTTCAAAAGCATCAATTCTTCTGCACTCAGCTTTCTTAATAGTCCAACTCTCACATCCATACATGACCACTGGATAAACCATAGCTTTGACTACACAGACCTTTGTTGGCAAAGTAATGTCTCTGCTTTTGAATATGCTGTCTTTCCTTCCAAGGAGTAAGCATCTTTTAATTTCATGGCTGCGGTCACCACGAAATTAAAGATTTTGGAGCCCCTTAAAATAAAGTCTGTCACTGTTTCCATTGTTTCCCCATCTGTTTGCCACGAAGTGATGGGACTGGATGCCATCTTAGTTTTCTGAATGTTGAGCTTTAAGCCAACTTTTCCACTCTCCTCTTTCACTTTCATCAGAGGCTCTTTAGTTCTTCTTCACTTTCTGCCATAAGTGTGGTGTCATCTGTATATCTGAGGTTATTGATATTTCTCCTGGCAATCTTGATTCCAGCTTGTGCTTTATCCAGTCCAGCATTTCTCATGATGTACTCTGAATATAAGTTAAATAAGGGTGTTCTCTTGATAAGTTAAATAACCAGCATATTCTCTTTACAAAACCCTGTTAGCCTTTGACCTGCTTCATTTTGTACTCCAAGGCCAAGTCCTTGTTTTTCTGGGCATCTCTTGACTTCCTACTTTTTCATTCCAATCCCCTATGGTGAAAAAGACATCATTTTTGGTGTTAGTTCTAAAAGGTCTTGTAGGTCTTCATAGAACTGGTCACCTTCAGCTTCTTTGGCAGCAGCGGTTGGGGCACAGACTTGGATTACTGTGATGCTGAATGCAAACAAACTGAGATCATTCTGTCAGTTTTGAGACTGCACCCAAGTACTGTATTTCGGAGTCTTCTGTTGACTATGAGGTCTACTCCATTTCTTCTAAGGAATTCTTGCCCCCAGTAGTAGATAGAACAGTCACCTGAATTAAATTCACCCATTCCCATCCATTTTAGTTTACCGATTCCTAAGATGTCAATGTTCAGTCTTGTCATCTCCAGCTTGACCACGTCCAATTTACCTCGATTCATGAATCTAATATTCCAGGTTCCTATGAAATATTGTTTTTTTTTTACGAAATCAGATTTTACTTTTACAATATCAGATTTTACTTTCACCACCAAACATATCCAAAATTGAGCATCATTCCCACCTTGGCCTAACCGCTTTATCCTTTCTGGTGTGCTAAGTCCCACAGTCGTGTCCAAGTCTTTGTGACCCTACAGATTGCAGCCCACCAGGCTCCTCTCTCCATAAGATTTTCCTGACAAGAATTCTGGAGCGGGTTGCCATTTCCTCCTCCAGGGGATCCTCCCAACCCCGGAACTGAACCTGAGTCTCCTGCAGCTCCTGCATTCGCAGTTGGATTCTTTACCACTGAGCCTGCCGAGAAGTCTGATTCATTCTCTCTAGAACTCTCAGTAATTACCTTTGCTGTCCCCAGTAGCATACTGGACGCCTTCTGACCTGGGGGGCTCATCTTCCAGTGTTGTATCTTTTTGCCTTTTCATACTGTTCATGGGGTTCTCCAGGCAGGAATACTGGTGTGGGTTGCCATTTTCTCCTCCAATGGACTACATTTTGTCAGATCTCTTCACTGTGATGCCTTCATCTTGGGTGACCCTGCATGGGCTCATGGCTTCATTAAGTTACACAAGCCCCTTCTGCCACCACAAGGCTGTGATCCATGAGGGGGTGAATTTTGTTAACAGCTTAAAATGTACACAAAAGTGAAATGAAATTAATTTTTCTATATCACACTATTTCTGTCCTGAACCATTCAAATTTGTATTAAATAAGATGGTGATACATTTTAAATCTGAGAAAACCTAATTGAAAGGTCACTGCCCAAAACTGCTTTAACCACAACTAAAGGATACATGTGTGTGTGTACATGCTTCAAAAATTATACAGCAAGACTTCCCAAAAGGTAGATTAACACTTCTGCAGGATGCTAACTGGTATTTTGTAGAAAATCAGTTTTATGGTCAAACAAATTTGGGAAATACTGGACTAATAAAGTTAAAAGGTTTCCTGTGAATTTTGAATAGAGAAAACTCATCTTTCTCCCTAAACCTATACGTATTACTCATTCATTCATTTTATAGGAGACAAGCTATAAAGTTCACTTTCAAAAATACCTCTTTTAACAGAATGACCTTTAGAGCACTGGTTCCCCAGAGTATGAAGGTAAACAATGGCAAAAGAGAAAAGACATGTATAACTGGATAGCCTATTAATTTGTATTAAGTCAAGAACTGCCTATAATTCCTTCTTTGAAATGAAATAATTACATACTAATAGAATTATAGCTAATATTTATTGAAGATTTATTATGTGCCAGGTATTTCACAAAGTATTTGCTTTTCATTTTCTCATTTATTGTTAAAAACAACTCTATGAGTCAGAAACTAGTATCACCAGTTTTACAGGTGAGGAAAATGAGCATGAGTTGTCATTCTCTCACGGTTACACATTTAGCAAATGGAAAGGGCTGGGAGCTAACTCTAACTCAATCTGGTTTCCAAGCTTGAGCTCCCTCACCAAATATGATATAATAAAAAGTTTTTTCAAGATTGTCTTAAAATAAATTCAGTTTCTCCTAATAACATTTTAGAAAGTTGGCTGCGATACTTTTCATTATGTCATCTTGCACAGCCTTAAAGGAAAATTAAGTACTAAAATCCATGTTGACTCATCAACCAGACTTGGTAGCATTTAAGATTTAAAACATTTTTATAAATGTTTATAATGGAGTACATATTGGGTTAAAACTGGTAGAATTATATCTTATGAATTCCTTCTTAAAGAGTAAAAATCTCCTAACATGATAGAATATCTTTCTAAAAAGTGAAATCTTGGCTTATATACTTAGTTACCAACAATCAGAGTAATTTCATAATGCTAGAATAACATATCAAGAACACCTGTGCACATAAAATTATTTACCCAGTGCAACACCAGACAAATTTTAAGGGCATAAAAAATTGGATTTACATCTATGTAGAGCAATGGCACCCCACTCCAGTACTCTTGCCTGGAAAATCCCATGGATGGAGGAGCCTGGTAGGCTGCAGTCCACAGGGTTGCTAAGAGTCGGACACGACTGAGTGACTTCTCTTTCACTTTTCACTTTCATGCACTGGAGAAGGAAATGGCAACCCACTCCAGTGTTCTTGCCTGGAGAATTCCAGGGACGGGGGAGCCTGGTGGGCTGCCATCTATGGGGTTGCACAGAGTAGGACACAACTGAAGCGACTTAGCAGCAGCAGCAGAGCAATTCCTTGAGCTAAAATACATATAGATTTAGTTATTTTAAAGATTAATGCTTAAGTATTTCTTCTGTGTATTTGAATGTTGCTATAAGTCAAATTCTGAGAATCTGGTCTTGTTTGGGCATTTAGAGGTAAGCTAACATTTCCCCAAAAAACTAGTAATTCAAGTTTCTTCAGAAAATATCTAATTCTATTTTATCAGTGGGTCAAAGTGTTATAAACCAGAGCAAGTCATTTATTTTTTTAAAACCAGGAGACAGAATTATGTAAGAATTATTATGGAGAAATAGCAGAAACAATAGCCTCAATTTCTAAACGCTTTATATTTAACTGAATGATTCTTTTATATTTCAGAATGAAAGAAATCTGTTAAGTATATTCTCGTTGGAGTTTCTGCATTTAAAGTTGAAGAGCAAGTGGAAGCTGAGAAGACAAGAGGGCTTCCCAGGTGGCTCCATGGGAAAGAGTCCACCTGCCAGTCCAGGAGACACAGGAGATGCGGGTTTGATCCCTGGGTTGAGACGATCCCCTGGAGCAGGAAACGGCAGCCCACTCCAGTGTTCTTGTCTGGAAAACTCCACGGACAGAGGAACCTGGCGGGCTACAGTCCATGGGGTCACAAAGTGTTGGTCATGACTGAGCGACTGGCATGAATACAGATGTCTTTGATTTTCTATAATTTACATGAGGAAGCAAAAAAAAAAAAAAAAAAAAAGGCCTTGACTTAGAGCATTTTTCCTGAGTCCCAGCTCTGCTACTAGCTTGTTCAAGTCACTTAAAATTGCTGGTTTCTGCTGTAAAAGGAAGGCATGAGATGATTTCTAAAATTCATTTGAGTTTTAAAATCCAGTGATCCTAATGAGTTTACTGACTTCAAAAGACAGTACAAAATATTTATGGAAAATGCACACCCCCTGTAAACAGGTTAAGAAAACCACGACATTGAATTAATCATTGGTGCTTCTTCAGCCTGACCCTAAGGCACAGGGGAGCAATAAGGGCCAGCAGAGTGGAGTAGGAGCAGAATTGTTCCCAGAACATTTTAGCTCTAATTTCTGTTTTTGAGGGCTTCCCTTGTGGCTCAGCTGGTAAAGAATCATCTGCTATGTGGGAGACCTGGGCTCAATCCCTGGGTTGGGAAATCCCCTGGAGAAGGGAAAGGCTACCCACTTCAGCATCCTGGCCTGGAGAATTCCATGAAATGTGTAGTACATGGGGTCGCAAAGAATCAGACACGACTGAGCGACTTTCACTACACTTCTGTTTTTGAGGGGTGAAAGTGAAAGTCAAGTCACTCAGCCGTGCCAGACTCTTAGCGAACCCATGGACTGCAGCCTACCAGGCTCCTCCATCCATGGGATTTTCCAGGCAAGAGTACTGAAGTGGGTTTGAGGGGTGGGGTGGGTAATAATAATCAATAATTAATAAGTAAATAAATAAATGAAGGCATGCAAAGGAGAAAAAGCAATAATCTTAACAATATTAACAATTTGCTGAAAGGGTGTCCTGAGTCTTACATGAACCAAAGGGCAATTTTCTCTACTGAAAAACATGCCTGCCTGCCTCTGAGTGTGGTTTTCTGTTGCAACTTTTACATTTCAGGCCAGGCTATAGTTTCCTCATTAACCCAGCTGTGAACCTGTCCAGCTGCTCACAAGCATCAACACTCCCAAGGTGGAGTGTATAAGTAATTGCCTTTTAAGGTTCAATCAGTTATAAGTGTGGGTAATTTGTACAGGCTCATCATCCTCTACCTTTTTTTTTGGGGGGGGGGGAAATCAGGACCTCTCCTGGAAAAGTGGATGACTGCATAAATGAATCCCCTGTTGTCTGAGGCCTCTAATTCTAGCCTGGAGAGGGAAGATGCTAATGATCATACTTACACGGCAGGTCAAAGGTAATATGGCACAACAATACACAACGTGAAGTAAGGACTGGGTCCTATTGTTACCATTATATTCCAGAAGTCCTCCTTTGGGGAAACGGACCCCAAAGGAGGGTTCAGGGTTATAGCTGCTTGGCTACATCTGAGTGGATTATCAATCCACAAGGCATCTTCAAGTAAGGGTTAGTGGGTAATTCCAAGTGAGGATGATTAGACTGATCTTCTGACAGAAGAAATACAAGAAAATCTGAACTCTAGAGAAAGGGTGTACAAAAAAGAGAAGAAATTGAGGATGATAAACAATATGGGGTCTGAGTCATCTTTACTTGGAGGTGTGCTCAAAGACCCACCAATGAGGAAGGCTGTAAAACTTACAGTGGACTATGTCATAGTAAGGCAGGCCACTCAACTAGTCCTCAAATCTCTGCTGTAAAGGCACCAGCAACTTATTTGGAATGTTGTTACTGACTGGTGTGTACTCTGCTTTAGAAGCTTCTTTTTCTTCCCCCATTCAGAAATCATTTACTAAATGTCCGTTATATACCACTGAGAGTAATAAGAAGAGGGACTAAGTAATAGTTCCTGCCCTCAATAGGTTGCAATAGGTCCAATAGGTTGGAAGACCCAAATATAAATCTTGTATCTGAAGATCACTCACCAAAGTTTGTCTACTTCAAATACTTGGGTTATTTATTCCTGCTGGCATTTGGAAAAAATATCTAAACATAAAGGAACTGAGAACCTTTCTTCTCTGCAGGCAGCCTCAGTGATAATCAAGCCTCTGCAGACCCAGGTGGGAGACCCCTAACTGTTATCTCTCTTGCTCATGCACAGTATGGGACCAAATGACTGTCAAAACAAGATCTCACATCAAGAGCATGAGACACTTCTAGCCCAATGTTCAGTTCAGTTGCTCAGTCGTGTCCGACTCTTTGCAACCCCATGAATCGCAGCACGCCAGGCCTCCCTGTCCATCACCAACTCCTGGAGTTCACTCAGACTCATGTCCATCGAGTCAGTGATGCCATCCAGCCATCTCATCCTCAGTCATCCCCTTCTCCTCCTGCCCCCAATCCCTCCCAGCATCAGAGTCTTTTCCAATGAGTCAACTCTTCGCATGAGGTGGCCAAAGTACTGGAGTTTCAGCTTCAGCATCAGTCCCTCCTAAGAAATCCCAGGGCTGATCTCCTTCAGAATGGACTGGTTGGATCTCCTTGCAGTCCAAGGAGCATGTCAACTCTCACATCCATACATGACCACTGGAAAAACCATAGGCTTGAATAGACAGACCTTTGTTGGCAAAGTAATGTCTCTGCTTTTGAATATGCTGTCTAGGTTGGTCGTAACTTTCCTTCCAAGGAGTAAGCGTCTTTTAATTTCATGGCTGCCATCACCATCTGCAGTGATTTTGGAGCCCCCCAAAATAAAGTCTGACACTGTTTCCACTGTTTCCCCATCTATTTCCCATGAAGTGATGGGACCAGATGCCATGATCTTCGTTTTCTGAATGTTGAGCTTTAAGCTAACTTTTTCACTCTCCTCTTTCACTTTCATCAAGAGGCTTTTTAGTTCCTCTTCACTTTCTGCCATAAGGGTGGTGTCATCTGCATATCTGCTAATACCATCTAAAACATTCTGGAAAAAAAAAATTCCAGATTTCATTGCTTATTTCTCATTTTTATGTCAGAAATCCTTTCTTTTTGTTTTCTCCATCAATAAGATGGAACTATCCAACATAAACAAGATCTATATTAAAATACAGCAGTTCAGTTCAGTTCAGTCGCTCAGTCATGTCCGACTCTTTGTGACCCCATGGACTGCAGCACGCCAGGCTTCCCTGTCCATCACCAACTCCTGGAGCTTACTCAAACTCAAGTCCATTGAGTTGGTGATGCCATCCAACCATCTCATCCTCTGGTGTCCCCTTCTCTTCCCTCCTTCAATCTTTTCCCAGCATCAGGGTCTTTTCAAATGAGTCAGTTCTTCGCATAAGGTGGCTAAAGTACTGGAGTTTCAGCTTCAGCATCAGTCCTTCCAATGAATATTCAAGACTGATATCCTTTAGGATGGACTGGTTGGATCTCTTTGAAGTCCAAGGGACTGTCAAGAGTCTTCTCCAACACCACATTTCAAAAGCATCAATTCTTCGGCGCTCAGCTTTCTTTATAGTCCAACTCTCACATCCATACATGACTACTGGAAAAACCATAGCTTTGACTAAACAGACCTTTGTTGGCAAAGTAATGTCTCTGCTTTTTAATATGCAGCAGTAGCTCACAATAATGAAAAGGACAAATAAATGGCACTAACCAGGACAAATGATTTTTAAAAAGATGATAAAAACAATTATTTCAAAGAACTATTTAAACAAGCAATCTCCATAGCTTCTCTAACTTATTCTCCCTATAATACTCCAAGGTAGGCATTATTACCTTTGTTTGATAGATGAAGAAACCGAAACCTGGGAGGGTAAAATGATTTTATTCAAGATACATTTATTGCAATAAGGATGAAAAATCTCACTCTGATCTCATTTTACTCATCCAACCAGCTGTCAAATTCTGTTTATTCTGCCCTCTTTTCTTTAATGTATTTCCTCCTTTATATAATCACTGCAGCCCCAATTCCAGAACCCCATTATCAACTCCAACCACAGGACCCTTTCCTAACCAGTCTTCCTGCTTCTCTACTATCTTGTATATGCAAGAGATCAATTTTCTGAAGCACCATTCTGCTCGCTTCCATTTCCTGCTCAAACATCTTTAACAAAGTCATTTCTCAGTCAGGCACTCAAACACTTCCCCATCTGTGCTCTTGAGTGACCTTTCTCCCACCGTACTCCCCATTCGTCTCCACCAAGCACCCAAGCTTCAATCAAACAGAAATCCATGCTTTTATTCAAAGACATTTTGATCTTTTTTGTCTCTCCAACTTTGCTTTGAGAAATGACTTTCCTAAATCTTCCCACCACATCGAAGCATGTCTGAATTCCAGGCACTTATAGTACAAGGCCCAGGTCTATGCCTTCTCCACCAAGGAGCCTGAGCTTCTCTCTCCTCAGGCTGCCCATGGCACACCTCTATCTTTTTATTTTTTTTCCCCAAGAAATATTTACTGTGTAACTATTAAGTGTTAGTTACTATGGTAAATCAAGCAAAGAAAGCTTACACTTTAGTTAGGGAGTCAAAAGTGAACAAAAAACCATCACATCTTATAAGGTCCACAGAAAGTGGTCAGCTCAGGAGTCTACCTGAGCTTAAAGGAAGGGTACATGAATTTGGCTTTGCCTAGGAAGGTCAAGCGTGGCTTCCCAGGAGAGCTAACACTTGAACTGAATGGGAAAAGCTGCACAAGTGTCTGCTCAGAAGATCAGTGCATATACATAATCACAGGCATTGAGCTGGACATGCAGAGTCAGAGTGGCAGCCTGGATTCCCATAGAGTAAAAACAACAGTATACCACCACAAAGGGCTATTTTATGAGCCACAATAAAATGTTTGTGGAAGCAAGATTTAAACTGAAAACTGTTATACAAATTTAAGATATCATTTATTTATAAAGTGAAAGAAAACAAAGTCGCTCAGCCATGTCCAACTCTTTGCAACCTCATGGACTGTAGACCGCCAGGCTCCTCCATCCATGGGATTTTCCCAGCAAGAATACTGGAGTGCGTTGCCATATCCTCCTCCAGGGGATCTTCCTTACCCAAGGATTGAACCTGGGTCTCCTGCATTGCAGGGAGACTCTTTACCGTCTGAGCCACCAGGGAATCCCTCATTTATTTACAAATAACATATAAATGCTTCTCATCTACCGTTTGAATGTAATTGGCCACAGGAATTATCAGACTCTTAAGAAACATATAAGTAGGAGGTAAAGGTTTAACAGTATCATTTACAAAGAAGGCAAACCTAGGTTTCACAATATACTGCTCTACTGCTCAATTTCTCTATGCACACATCCCCTGGCCTGAGAAACACACACCCATACACAACTTCCAAAAGTAAAAGGGCTTACGAGCAGTGGATCTACACTAATATTTTAAATGTACACTTAAAAATATAAGCAGAATCTTCAACTAGAGCTTCCAGATGATTTCCCTTTTTACTGTTAGCAGCTTCCTAATATGACAGAACCTGTGCTTGGTTTGCAGGCACAAGTCAAGGAGTTTCCATTTTCTCCACAGCACTAATGAATTCACAATCTATTCACAAGGATTCCTAGCCTTACTTCAATATATCTTTAGGAACTCAAATTGGTCAACATAATATAAAATAACATAATGAACAGTTGGTCATATGGATGAGGAACACAAGTCTAAACTGTATATATTCTTATGAAGGAACAGAGCTCACTGTCATTAGAAACACACACTCTGGGATTCTGAAACTATGGGAAACTGTGGCAATAAGAGAAAAGAAAGAGAAATGGGTAGGGGTGAGGAGAGGTGTATTGTGCCTTGTACATGATCAGGAAATGATTCAGGGAAGGGACTTCTGGCTCTAATGGCATGAATAGGTTAGTGAATCCCCTCCTCAAAACAATAAGAAAACTTATCAGTCATTTCAGGGTTCCAGAAATCAGTCAAAGGCAGATAACAGAATAATTTCATGAAAAGTTGCTACAGCTTTAGGGTTAATACCAGCAGGGGGCTAGAAACCTTCTTCCTGGGGCTATTCCAACCCAAGAACTCCATCCTCTAATCCTCAGCTCTGCCAGGAGAGCTTTCAGGATAGTCAGGCGAAGACTCTTGAGAGTCCCTTGGAAAGCAAGGAGATCAAACCAGTTAATCCTAAAGGAAATCAATCCTAAATATTCATTGGAAGGACTGACACTGAAGCTGAAGCTCCAATACTCTGGCCTCCTGATGTGAAGAACTGACTCGTTAGAAAGAACCTGACACTGGGAAAGACTGAAGGCAGGAGGAGAAGGGGACGACAGAGGACAAGATGGTTGGGTGGCATCACCGGCTTGATGCACATGAGTGTGGGCAAGCTCCAGGAGACGGTGAAGGACAGGGAAGCCTGGTGTGCTGCAGTCTATGGGGTTGCAGAGTTGTACATGACTGAGCATCTGAGCAACAACAAACCATGAAAGCCAGCAGTTTTGCTGTCAGAGGGGGTAGACTCAGCTTGGGGTACTGGGGTGGACTGCAGTAGAAAGCCACAGCTTTGTCAGCAAAAAGTGGCAAACTTGGTAGGAACCTAACTGGTCCTTCTAGCTTGAGGTTGTGGTCTGACTGGTGTGCGTGGCAGATCAGCTACAAATACGAAGGGAAGATCCGGGAAATGAGAGAATCGTAGAGTAACTAAGTTATGTTCTTCTGACATTCCCGACTGGCTGAAAATACTGGGATGGGGAGGTGGGAGACAAAGGAGGGTGCAACAAGAGAAAAAGCGAAGGCACACTTGAGAACTGGCTGGGCTCTAAACGCACCTCCCAATCACAAACAGATCAAGAGAAGGCAGAAGCTTTCCACGCTCCAGGTGCTTGAGCACAACATATGCCCAAATCACTGTCTACAAAGAGAGAGGAGTGACTCCCAGCCAGGATAAAAAGTAAACAGGAGAATAAAAATCATTAAGCAGACACATCAGTGACCATGGTGGAGTCACAGTCCACAGTTTAATCCAGGTAAAGTACTAAACACACACACATAAACACTCATCTCTATGCTTCTCAAAAACAAAACCAACAAACTTCAGAGTGTTGAAATATATTACTAAAACATCCGATTTACTAAAACGTTACAAGACATGCAAAGAATAGGAAAAGTGAGGCCCTGACTCAAGTAAACAAGCAGTAACTAGAAACAGGCTCTCAGCAGGTTTAGATGTTGTAGCAGATGACTTCACAGTAACAATTACAAATGTATTCAAAGAATTAAAGGAAACATGACAAGAATTAAAGGAAATATTCCCTAGTCAAGTAGGGAATCTCGACAGAACTATAGAAATCATAAATGAAATTTTTAGAGTTGAAAAGTACATTAATTAAAATAAAAATTCACCAGATGAGCTCAATAACTGATTTGACCTGGTGGAATAAAGAATAAGTAAACTGAAACAAATTAATTGAAATTATCCAATCAAAAGAAAAGAAAGAAAAAACACTTTAGAAAAATGAACAGAACTTTAGATCCAGCTTAAAAACGAACAGAATCTGAACCTGTAGGGAACAAACAAGCATCCCCATATACTTGTGGCAAAAGTCCCGGAAGAAGAGAAAGAAAGAACAAATATTCGAAAAAATTATGTTAAAAAATTTCCCAATTTTGATGGAAAACAATCTGCAGACCCCCAAATTTCAATAAACTGCAAGTATGATAAAACCAAAAATATCTATCCTTGATCTATCAGTGTCAAACTGCTCAAAGCCAAAGATAAACCAAAAATCTTGAAGACCACAAGAGAAAAACAGCTCAACACATACAAGGGCACAACAGCAGGGTTAACAACTGACTTCTCGCTGAGGTCATAGGGCTGAGGAGACAGGGAGAAACTGTCAACCAAGAATTCTACAGCTAGCAAAACTATCCTTCAGAAATGAAGACAAAAGAAAGACATTCTTAGACAAACAAAAACAGAAATTTTGTTTCAAGCAGATCTAGCCTCCAGAAAATTCTACATGATATACTATCAGCTAAAAGGAAATGACATTAGAAGATAACTCAAATCCATAGGAAGATATGAAGATCAATGGAAATGGTAAATTTCTTTAAAAATAAAAGATTTTTTAAAAGCAATAACTGTACTACTATATTGTTTCATTTCATATGACAATAATCCTGCAGAAAGGATGGTAAGGGACAGAACCTCACTGGACCAAATTGCTATATTTTACCAGCAGCATAACACATACATACAAACACACACACACACACAGCCATCAGTAGGTTGTAATAACTCCAAGAAGTAATTCTTCATCAAGAACTAAGAAAATACAAAAATAACAACAAAAATAAATAATTTAAAAAATTACAAAGGGATTCAAAAGATACAGAAAGAATTTATTTAACATAAATCAGTAAAGAAGGAACAATAAAGGACAAGACACATATAAGAACAAATAGTAAAATGGCAAACATAAATCCACCTATATTAACGATTATATTAAAAGTAAATGACTAAATACTCTGATACAAAGGCAGTAATTTTCAGACTGGAAAAAGAAGTACGATCCAGACGTATGTATGTTTGTTTGTTTGTTTGTTTTCCCCAAGAGACATACCTTAGATTCAGAGTTTGAAACTAAATGAAGGAAAAAGATGTCATGTAAATAGTAATTAAAAGATAGATACAGTGGTGATATTAATATCAGACAAAACAGACTTAAGACAGGAACTACTAATAGAAACAAGAAGGGACATTTCATATTGATAAAAGGCCTAACTGGTTAGGAACATTCTGTAGGACAGACCATCTCATCTACTAAGTCTCATTAAGTTTAAAAAGACTGAAATCATACAGAGTATATTCTCTGAGAACAATGGGATTATAAAAGAGAAAGACTTGGGACGTCCTTAGACATCTGGAAATTAAACAACACACTTCTATATAAGCTAGGACCTAAGAAAAAATCATAAGGAAAAATTTAAGAATATCTTGAACTGAATGAAAATGCAAACACAATATATCACATTTTATGGGATGCAGCTAAAGGGAAACTTAAGGGGTAAGTGTAGCTTTAAACATATATTAGAAAGGATAAAATTCTAAAATCAATGACCTAAGATTACATGTCAAGAAGCTAGGAAAATAGGACCAAATCAAACCCAAAGCAAGCAGAAGGAAAAAAATAATAAAGATCAGAATGGAAATAAATGACATACAAAAGAGAAAAACAATAGATTTTTAAAAGTCAATGAAATCGAAAGCTGGTTTTCTGGAAAAAGCTGCAAAATCAAAAAACCTTAGCTAGATTAACCAAGAAAAAAAAAGAGAAGACATAATTACCAAAATCAAGGATGAAAGGGTGGGTATCACTGCAAACGCAGTAGAAATTAAAATAATTACGGAATTATTATCAGAATTATTATTATTCTGGAATTATTATCAGAATAACTTTATACCAACAAAATAGCTAATTAACAGGTAATAGAAAAGTTCTAGAAAAACACCAATTACCAAAACTGATTTAATAAGAAACAGAAAATAGAAAAAAGAAAAACACTGATAACCAGCAAAGAAATAGACTTAGTGATTAAAATACCTTGATAAAGCCTCTGATTTATAATATTTTATTCTTTCTTTTTCCTTCTTTTCTAGTACTTCTGTTAAATCTGTAAGTTCATCATCATTTGTACGTGATTTGGAAATGCAGCCAATACAGCAGCCTGTGTATTTTAATTCTAGAATGGACACTACAGAAAGCCTCATTTGTTACTACCATGCCCAGACTTTTCAAGGCTCTCTACAGGGAAGTAAATCTTATCAAGTGATTTAAAGATTGAGTTAAGCTCTCCTGCTGATAATCTGATACAGAAAGGCAAAAAGAAAGCTAAAAACTAGAGAGAGATCTTTCTATGCAGAGTATTGGACATTTTTATTTTAGGAAATATACCAAACAGTCCCACAAACAAAATGATTTCCTGTATGATGTGATAACATACCTACTGTAATTTATGATGCTTCCTTTACTCGCTTACTAAATTAGTAGTTACAGGTAAAGTCAAAGAGGGAGGCTGGGGCCAGGGATTAGTAAACCAAGTACGAGTTTGGATTTTATTCTAAGTATGTTAGAAAACCATTAGACTCAAACAGGAAAACAGCATTATTTGCATTAAGAGAAAAAGGATCTTGGCTGCTATGTGATAAATTAGGCAACAGTAACAGAAAAAGTGAAAAGGTTTGGATTAGAGTGGTGACAATGATGATGAACACCTCACATGAATTAAATTCTTTTAAGTCTCCTAAAGCCACTTGAAATAGGTGCTACTGTCTTCATCTTGCAGATGAACATGCCAAGGCAGAGAGAGATTAAATAACTGGCCAAAGGTCAAACTACTAATTAGAGATGATATTAGGATTCAGACTTAAAAAATCTGATGGAAATGCTGAGCTCTTAATTATGGACACTATCCAGCTATGGTCTTAAGATGAAGAGAAGAGGCTGAAGTGAGAAAATATTCTAGAGTCACGGTGACCAAGACTTGCTAATGGATTGGATGCAGAGATGATGGAAATAGAGAAAAAATCATTCATAGGTTTCGTTTGAGCAACTAGGTGAATTTAGTAGTATCATTATGCAACAGAGACAGGATAAAAAACAGAAGGGAAAGGGAGTCCCAGGACCCAGCTCTGGAGTACTACATTTAAAAGCTGACTAGAGAAAGACAAACCAGCAAGAAAGACCAAGGAAGGACCTTCAGTGCCTAAGAGGGAAACAGGGAGCGTCATGAAAGCCAACAACTCAAGCGTTTCAAGGGGGATGGAGGAGGCAATGTGTAGAATACTGCTGACAGATTGTGGACAATAAGGACAGAGAAGGACCGTGAGATTTTTGCAGAATGAAGGCTACCCGTAAAGCTGAAAAGAGCAGCATCTTGCTAAGTTAACTCTCATCATCACATTTACCTTGTTTTACTGTCTGTCCCATGTCTAGACTGTAAGCTCCTGGGCATGGACTGGGAGCTTTATTCTAAACCCTTATCTTCTAATTACAGTGCTTGGAGTAGAATGGAAATTACATTAGTGTTATGCAATGTAATGTAAATGCAAAATTAATTCAAAGGGTTTTGGGGTATGATGATTAAGAAGATTTCAACAGGACGATGCCAGGCCTCCTTCTATTTCGCCACCTCATCACTCACGTACCGTCAGAGACCCGTTCTGTGTGCTGGGTGAGTTGCTGCTCTGCTCCCCGTGGGCTTGCGTGCTTCCGTAGAGTGTCAGGTTATGCTCACTGGTCTGGCCGGCATAGTCCTGAGTGTGCGGCACTCCATACTCTGTGGGAATTCCATTCTGTGGAGGTGGTGGAAACGGGATGGTAGTGAAAGGCTGAACCATTGCGTCAGGAGTTGTTGTTGGCTCCTGGTTACCCTGGGACAAACAGAGAAAGAGAAGATAAGACTAACAAAAAAAGTTGACTAGTTACCAAAGGACCAAAGATTTTCCTTTAAACCAAACTTTTTTAAATGCAAGGAAATTTGTTACAGAAGATAAGTTATAAGATTTGAAATTTGTTTGAGCCATTACTGTTTTCGTTAGTACACTCTATTCCTTTAGTGATTCTTAGGGGAAAACAAATTAATTTCACTAAATTATAATTCTTTGTAATTTATTTGTAATTTGTTGTAAACTCCAATACTTTGGCCACCTGATGCAAAGAACTGACTCATTTGAAAAGACCCTGATGCTGTGAAAAGACTGAAGGCAAGAGGAGAAGGGGACAACAGAGGATGAGATGGTTGGATGGCATCACCGACTTAATGGACATGAGGTTGAGCAAGCTCTGGGAGTTGGTGATGGACAGGGAAGCCTGGTGTGCTGCAGTCCATGGGGTCGTAAAGAGTTGGACATGACTGAGTGACTGAACTGAAATTATAATTCATAGCAACAGGTAGAATGACAGTATAAATTAAATTCTCAAAACCAGATGATATATACCTCTAGATTTTAAGAACACAGAATTCAGGAGAAAGTACATTTTTGACAAAATTAATCTTTGAATTTCAAGGTAGAGATTTATTTAAGTCTTGGCCACTAGGTTAATTAAAAAAAAAAACAAAAACAAAAAAACCTTTCCTTAAACTAGAAACTAGACAAAAACATTTCCTAGACAAAAACCCTGAGTTTTTCGTAATTACTGCCAGCATTTCAAGGCTAGCAGGTACTTCTCGACACAGCGTCCGTCCCCAGATGCTCATCTGGGGTCTCATGTGCCATCTCAAGTCTCACTGCAGAGCACACAGTAACAGCGGGAGCCCGTCAGAAGCCATTTTGACTCCACAGCCCCAGTCTTATTTCTGTTCAGTCTTTAAGTTCAGATACAAACAAGGAGTTAAATCTTGTGTAAGAGATTTTGTAAAATCCTCCCTTCTCAACAACTTACCTTCTGACCTCCCATTTTAGTCCATAAAAGGCAGAGTCATTATTTTACTAAAAACAAACACGTTTTCAAAGTCCGGGGCCACTATCCTTTTGGAAATAGTTGAAAGAGATGGTCAAATGCTTCAGAGTGGTAGCACTTTGATAAACCCTTTCCCCCATATTTTAGACATCATATCATTAGGGATCAAAGAAAATCTGGGTTTACGTCACTTGGATTCCTCCTAGTCATGAGCATCATTTCCTTCCAAACAACATAGCAATTATTCCTCTTTCTTTCTCAGTTATGGTTATCCTTCTTTCCCCTCAATTTAAGAAGGGATTCTCTACCCACTGAGAGTTACAGGAAATTGAACTTCCAGCTGCTGCTGCTGCTGCTGCTAAGTTGCTTCAGTTGTGTCCAACTGTGAACCCTATAGACAGCAGCCCACCAGGCTCCCCCATCCCTGGGATTCTCCAGGCAAGAACACTGGAGTGGGTTGCCATGTCCTTCTCCAATGCATGAAAGTGAAAAGTGAAAGTGAAGTCGCTCAGTAGCAACCCCATGGACTGCAGCCCACCAGGCTCCTCCACCCCTGGGATTTTCCAGGCAAGAGTACTGGAGTGGGATGCCATTGCCTTCTCCGAACTTCCAGCAGCACTGACTAACACCATTCCAGGTTTTTAGCATTAATTTGATGGCCATTAAACTCATACTATCGCAACAAAATGAATCCAAAACTGGAGAGAGATCTCACATTACTTTCTAAAGGAAAGTTCAACCATCCTGTAAAATCTGCCTAAAATAAAACAGAACAAATTTACAAAGGCTGTTATAAATAGGGAAATATATGATCATAGGTTGGAAAGCTGGATATTCTGAAAATGACAATGCACCCCAAATTCCACAAACCCGATCAAAATCTCAGCAGGTGTTTTTGTATAAATTGACAAGTTGTTATTAAAATTTGTATGGAAATACAAAGGATCTGGAGTAGTCAAAACAATAACACAAACTGGAGAACTTATACTACCTGAGTTCAAGATTTACAAAGTGATGATAATTATAATAGTGTGGTACTGGTTTAAAGACATACAAGGGAAAAATGAGATAGAAAAGAATCCAGAGTCAGAAACAAACATTTACAGTGAATATTAAGGCATCAAGTCAATTCAGCGGGGGAAAGGAAAGACTTTTTAATAAATGAAAAACCGAATACCCAATGAAAAAAAATAAACCTCAACTTTCACCCTATATTTGTAAAAGTTAACCTGAAAGAGATAATAGACCTAAGTGTAAGAGCTAAAACTATAAAACTTTTAGAAAAGGCAGCAAAATCTTCACACATTTGTGATAAACAAGAAATTTGGGGGACACAAAAAAATTAAGAACTATTAAAGAAAAAAATGACAGACTAGATTTCACCAAAATTAAAAAACAATTGTTATCCAAAAATCAACTTAAAATAATAAAGAGACAAGGTAGAGACTGCAAGACAATATTCACAATACAAGTATCTGGTAAAGGACACTAGAATCTATAAAGAAATGTTACAGATCACAGTGAAAAGAACAAGGCATGTTTGAAAGAAAGCTAACAACTTTTTAACAACCACATCCCACAGAAAGATATACCAATGGGCAGAAAATACCTGAAAAACTATTTTAAAATACATGAATGGCTATTTTAATACTAGCAATAATCATCTATTTAAGAGTACCCAAATTTAAAATATAATATAAAACATACAATATATAAGATCTGAATAAATAGAAAGGTATATTTTATTTCTGAGTAATAATAAAGATAAAAGGTTAATCATTCCCAAAATAAAATATAAACCTAGTATAATTTCCAATTAGAAGCAAATCAAATGGTGCCTGAAGAAGGAAACAGGACCAAATACTTTTCTAACTTGCATATGAAAAAATATTAATAAAGTCTGCAAAAGGAAAAACCATGGAGGAGGAGATGCTCTATCATATATTAAAACTTGCCATAAAACTACTATGATTCAATAGTAGGAATATACAAAATGATTCAAGGAACACTGATAATCCTGATTCAAGTTTATATGGAAACTCAATAGAAGATAAAACTGGCATTTCAATTCAGTGGAGGGGATGATTATTTATCATACGGTATTGCTATTAAAGAGGCTTCCCTGGTGGCTCAGATGATATTTGTATTGACTAGAAGTTGGCTACCCACCAAAAAGAAAATACTCATGCTCCATGCAAAAAAAAAAAAAAAAAAAGGAATAAAATATAACTAAAACTATGAAAATATGAGAAATATTGGGAGTGTTACTGGGGTGGGGAGATTATTAAGTAAGACAGAAACCTAAAAACCAGAAAAGTTAAAAAAAAAAAAAAAAGATTTGGCTATGGAAGACAGGAAGAAAAGAAGAGAGAGGAGGGGGAGGAGGGGAAAAGAGAGAGGAGAAATGGATTTTAAAGTCAAAAGAAAAACCTACTGGGGAAAACATCTACAAAGTAAGACAGACACACACTGGTAACCATCACTAAATGCAGGTTATTCAAACTGATGAGAAACACACACATAAACAGAAAAAGAGGCAAAGAATTTAACAGTTCACAGAAGATGAAATACAAATGGCTGTATGATAAAAATGCTTAATCTCACTAACAAATTGAAATACATATTAATGGCAAAATAAGTCCATTTTTTTCACCATCAAATCATAAAAAAATTAATAAACCATTTTATTGACATAATTATAATTGACTTATACAGTTGGCCTTCTCTATCTGTGGGCTCTGCAGCATGTATTCAAATAACCACTGACTGAAAAATACTAGGGAAAAAAAAAAGTCCCAGAAAAGTAAAGCTTTACTTTGCCATAGTCCAGCAACGATTTACATTGTATTTATAACTATTTACATGACATTTACACTGTACTAGGTATTATAAGGAATCTAGACATGATTGCTGAACTGAACTGAGACATGATTAAAAATCTATGGGAGGATGTGCACAGGTTATATGCAGATAGAGTTATGTCATTTCATACAAGGGACTTGAGCATCTGCGGATTTTGGTATCTGCAAGGGGTCCTGGAACCAATCCCCTGTGGATACCGAGGGACAATTCTACAGTAAGCCTCACTGATTTATTCATAGTGTACGCTTTGGTAAGTTTTGACATATATATGTACACTCATGAAATCACCACAATCAAAACAGTGAACATATCTATCCAACCCCCTCTCCCAATCTCCTCATGCTCCTAATAAGTTTATATTATTTTTGTAATAAAGCCTACAAAGTATTTTTTAATATAATAAGAGAATGATGACTAGTGTAATCAGTAAAGGGAAGCCAATATACTGAAGCATTGAGTTATTGTGCTCTTCTCAAAAAAAAATGGCATTGACATTACCTACACAAGTTATACAGCATCAAAATTCAGCTGTCTCTAGTGTCGAAGAATCACATCTACAAAGCAATAGGAATGCTTTACATAAAAATCCTTCCCTTTATTTAGTTCTTAAAAATTATGCTAGTTTTTACCCATAGTTTTTCAGGAAAGAAAATCCTTGTCATTCATCACTATATAAGTTCTTTTCATAATCTCAAGGTCAGGGTACTGTAAATGATTTCTCTTTAGCTATTCTGGGTGTCCTAAGAAGGAAATAAAATAATCCTGTCCCATCTCTTTCAAATTATTCAGTGCTATCTAACTATCTATCTACCTACCAACCTACATGAAGCATACTACTTCAGAAGTCCTCATGGGATTTACTGGCCTGAAGACAGATAAGAAAAAATTCTGTTTCAGGTGGGTTGGTGAATATAAGGGAATAAGAGCACCAAAGGTATTCACAAACTTACGCTTCAACTCCAGGCATAAATAGAGACACAGGACAGGTCTACTAAATAACCCGTAAAGGCTAAAGACACTGTTGTGAAGTTTATGAACACAGCAAGGGGGACTTCTAACACCCCACTGGGCTCCTCTCAGACTCTCCTCTTTCAGGGCATCCTCCATCCTCCATTTCAGCTCTGCTGGGGAGGATGCTCTGGCACACAAAGCACAGTATTAACTCTCCCCCAGAGGCAGTCTTGACAAAGCTGGCTCAGTCAACTGAACAAACCTGTCAATTAGCAGTGGGAGATGGGGGGAAGAAAGGTCAAAACTTCTAAGATTTGCTTGTGGCCTTTGTACTATGTGTTTCAAAGTAATGCAAGACAGGTAGAGGCTGAACTATTTCTCCCTCAAAAGGGAAATGTAAATCCTTATCAGGATATATAGAAGAAACTCTTGATAGTTTATTTTGTTACATACAGGAATTTTAAAAAATGTTATTAAGAAACACTATGTTTATACACTACAGGTAAGAAACTGGAATAGGAGTGATTTTGCATTTTACCTCATACACTCTGCAATGTCTAAAAATTTCCCCAGGTAAACATTATTATAATTTAGAAATGTTATGTGGTATTCAGACTTCCATTAAATTTCCAAGGCTATATTCCTAAGTTTTAAGTTCAGAAGAGAAGCACTAGAGCCTGCAGACAAACTGTGAGATAACAGTCAACATGATTATTTCTAGGTAAGAATTTACCTCTTAAGTTTGTATGAAAATGTTTTAAAATCACAGACTAAACAGTTTAAGTATATCTCATCTGACAAAATGAATTAACTTTTTCTTGTAGCCCACAAAACTAGACATAACCTCTTTCCTTTAATTTAACAGCCTATAAACTTTCTCATCCACAAGATTAAAAAACTGACAATAAGGAGTACGATGAAAATAAAATTTCTACCTTCCCTAACAAGGCTCTAATAAAGATTTATCTACAACTCCTTTCTTTCCTAGAATATAAACTAAGATTTTATGTGAAAGATGAGAGGAAAAATAAAGGACAGTTAGCTTTTAGTTCTTATCAGTGTAGCTCATTAAAATGAAAGAGAGTTACTTTGGATTCTGCCCTGCCTCTCCTGGTGCCACAGGTACTCCAGCATTTGTTGACTTGTACACCTCCCTCAGGTCTCTGCTCAAACGTCAACTCCCCTGAGCATTCCTTTTAGAACTTCAACCCCTATTTCTCCCTAAATCTTCATAACAACACTGCTTCCAAAAAAGCAGAATGATGTCCCCATTTTGTGAAAAGCTATGAGGATACGAAAAGCAAGATGCATCCAATCCTCCCACCATCCACATGAATTCGCTACAGTGGCTGGCAGGATATTATAAACAAAAAACCTGCTTTGGTTTCCAGAAGCAACATAATTTACAACTAGACTAAAAAGTCAGATTTCCAAATTTCAGAAAAACCTACCTACATTTCTAATTCTCTGGTTTAAAAAGTAAGAAGATATAAATAAGTGAGAAGAGTTTTTCTAAAGTTGTTTTCAAATGACTGGGGGAATGAAAAACCCTGAAGAGAGGTATATGAAACAGACAAATCTGGGTTATATTTGATATTTCGACAAACTGATTCAAGACTGTCATCTCATCGTCATTATATTATCTACCCAAAAGTTTAAGGAGAAAAATTAAATATTAAGAAGATAAGAATAGTATTTATTTCACATAGAATGCACACCACTGCAACTCAAATGATTTTAGGATGCCATCTTTGAGTAAGGTTCAAGATGATAAGCACAAAGGAATGTGTAAGTTATGATGACTGTTAATAACTTTTGAAAATGTATTTTTTGCCAATGCAAACAAATTTGTTTATTCCACTATTTACACATTACCTAAAATTTTATCAAATTCATCTGAGACCCAACAAATTTTGTATTTCACAAAGAGGAATGCTGGAGTGTATGGTCAGAACATAATTTCAACCTCAGTTCTGTCACTTACTATAGCTGTAAACAATTAAAAATGCTACAACCTACTTTCTCTGTGCCCCATTTTCTTAATCTATAAAACAGCAATGTTAATGTTATTATACTGTTGTGAAGAACTGGTAACATAAAATGTGAAGCGATTAAAACTCTAGATTCTCAATAAAAGTTGTTTTCAACAAACACAAGCACCAGGTAGACCAGTGGAGCCAAACTTCCACAACTTGATAAAATATTAAAATCCTACTGGATGCCACTGTAATGGATGTCACGTGAAATTAAAAAAAAAAAACAACAAACCAAACAAAAACAACCCTCATTACCATATATTTGTGGGAACAATATTTAAGAAAACAAACTATAGGGATTTCCCTGGCAGTCAGTGGTTAAGGCTCTGTGCTTCCAATGTAGGGGGCATAGATTCAGTCTATGCCTTACAGCTCAGCCAAAATAAAAAGAGAAAGAAAACAAACTAAGTGAAAAGTCACTCAGTTGTGTCCAACTCTTTGCAAACCCATGGACTATACAGTCCATGGAATTCTCCAGGCCAGAATACTGGAGTGGGTAGGCTTTCTCTTCTCCAGGGGATCTTCGAATCCAGGGATCAAACCAAGGTCTCCCGCATTGCAGGTGGCTTCCTTACCCACTGAGCCACCTGGGAAGCCCAAAACAAACTACAGATATACAAAACTTATTATAGTGACAGAGACACCAACTTGCAAAGAAGAAAAATCCACTGAAAAAGTTTTTAGAATGATCAACCAGCTGAAAAGGAAATGAGGAGATCTGAAATCTAATTTCAATTCCAAGACATGTACTAAATTAACTACTGTGGGTCCACAGCTGTTTTAGGCACTGAAGACATAACACAAATAAAAAATTTGCCTCTAAGGAGTTTCAGTTCAGTTCAGTTCAGTTGCTCAGTTGTGTCCGACTCTTTGTGACCCCATGAATCGCAGCACGCCAGACCTCCCTGTCCATCACCAACTCCTGGAGTTCACTCAGACTCATGTCCATCGAGTCAGTGATGCCATCCAGCCATCTCACCTTCTGTTGTCCCCTTCTCCTCCTGCCCCCAATCCCTCCCAGCATCAGAGTCTTTTCCAATGAGTCAACTCTTTGCATGAGGTGGCCAAAGCTGAGGAGTTTCAGCTTCAGCATCAGTCCTTCCAATGAACACTCAGGACTGATCTCCTCTAGGATGGACTGGTTGGATCTCCATGCAGTCCAAGGGACTCTCAAGAGTCTTCTCCAACACCACAGTTCAAAAGCATCAATTCTTCAGCGCTCAGCCTTCTTCACAGTCCAACTCTCACATCCATACATGACCACTGGAAAAACCATAGACTTGACTAGACGGACCTTTGTTGGCAAAGTAATGTCTCTGCTTTTTAATATGCTATCTAGGTTGGTCATAACTACTGCCTACTAAATGTATTTGAAAGTATATATTCTAAATATACAGAGGGTCTATGTTTCTTATATGTCTGGCAAAAGTCTAAGCACTTTGAATATATTAACTCATTTAATTCTCACAACTCTAAAAGCTAGGTATTTCTACTGTTCTCCTTTTACAGATACAGAAACTGACATTTTAAAAGGTTAAGAATCTTTTCAAAAACCACTCAGCAAACAGCTGACATATGCAGACTCTAATCCAAATCTAAGCCAATTCTATAGCTGGGGTTGCTAGTCACTACTCCTCGTAGCATCTCCAGCAGGGTTCTCAACACAATATATATATGTCTGTATTGCACTGAATATAGAATATTCCCTAAATATGATGCTTTCCCAAGTCACAGCCAGACTGCAACAGTAAGGATCAGGGTCTTTCCCAATGCTGTCTCCCCTCTATCACAATATTCATTATACTAGAAAACTAAGCAACTCAAGTAATACCTTCCTCTGTAAAGCCATCCTTAGAGGAGGATGGGAGAAAGCAGGAGTCAGCTGCAACTCCTCTGCTGTTACAACTGGAAGGCAGCCAACAGGTAACAAGTAAACAAAAGAGTGTATCTGTGTTCCAGGAAAATCTCCTTCACAGACACTGAAATATTATTCCTCTTTTGATTTTTTCTCAACCATTTAAAAATGTGAAAATATCACGAGCCTTACTAAAGCACGTAGTGGGCCCAATTTGGCCCACAGGCCAGTCTGTTGACATCAGGTGTAGAAGAGAGAGATTACACTTTTGATCTAAATAAACCTGGGATAGAACCCTAACTCTGTGATCGGTTACTTGTGTGGCTTTGGACAAGACACTAAGCCTCAGTTTTGTCTACCATAAAACAGACATAACAGCACTGACCCTGAGGCTGAAAGGAGCTAAAAAACAAAAACAAAAACAACAGCACCTCATACAATGTCTAATACAGCAGACCTTCAGTGAGTGACTGCATTCACCCTTTCCAGTTGGAAACAAATTCTCCTCTCCTGGATTCTCATAGCATTTAACTTGCACAACACAACTAAGGTCTACAGATATTTAAATTCAAAGCCTTATATTTAACATATCTAGATATGAGTTCCATCTCTCCTATTAGATTAAAAGCTTCATCATAATGAGTGGGGTCAGTTTTGCACAATGCAGAATTACATATGGTACCTAATAAATATAAAGTGTTAAGATTTTTTAAATAAATGAAGATTAAGAGGGACGGTCACATGTATGTGCACAGCAGTAAATTGTTTTGTTTGGCTAGAGTAGAGAGCCATCAGGAAGGATAGTATGCAATCAAACAAATGTTATCTTGGGTTGATATTAAGTGGGGGAAGAGTGTTGGAAAAGGAAATGAGAACTGGTAGAGTATTGTTAGTAATGAGAGGAATCAACACTTACATGCTTATGCTTTAGGTATGTGGTTTTGCAAATACAAGAGTTACAGATGATGTCTTTCTCCTTTAAATCACATGGAGTAACAGAGGTGAAACATTATCTCTGATCTTCTGGTGTACAATGTGAAATATGTCTAATGTCTTAATTTTAAATTTGAATGTCCTATCATAGTGAACAGGCCCCATCAAACAGGAAAAATGTATAACCTAAGGACCAAGCAAGACTCAACCCTTTGATCAGTCAGTCTACTCTCCCACATCAATCCCAGAACTCCAACAGTCACCTGCCTAGGAGTGACTTCCATGTATTTTTTAGGTCCAGCCATGCCCATTCTCCCAAGCTTTCATTGGAGAAACAGCCTGACCCTGAAAGACAGACCTTGGTTCAAATCCTAACCATACCTCTTATCAGATATGGATGAGTCACTTTAAGCATTTCTAGCCTGTTTCTTCATCTGTAAACTGGCTTATTTACTTAGAAAGTTGTGAGGATTACATGAGAACAAGTGAAACTGTTGACCTGGGGCCCAGCTTCCCAGCTGATCAGTCCAGGTCTTCTGGGTAAACATCCTCTCTTAGCATCCCACTAACACGACAAACTATCGAAGAACTGAATCTGTCACTTCTTTTTCGGATTTCTGCTGATGAGTTAACCACCTTTCCAGTCCAAGACTTACTTGGAATCTCTCCCTCATCCTTTGTGATGTTCTGTTCTGTGTACTAAGTATCCCTATACCCCAATACTTAGATACTGATGATTTTAACTATTATTCCTCGGCAGTGAACAACTGTTCAAACAGAGGAATAACAGAATTGCAGCTTATAATATTAGCAATACATGGAATGTACTAGAAGGGGGGAGAACTAGAAGGCTTTTGTAATATATTGGAGAAGACAGGTGGGCCTAGACAAATGTAGTAGGGCAAAGGAAATGGAATCAAGAGATGCTGTGTGATGGAATTATAAGAACTTGGAAACCAACCAGTTACAGAGAAGTAGGCAGAACAGGTGATTTTTTAAGATTTATAGTTGCAGACTCAGTATTCATGACCTATTAACCCACTCACCTTTATCAATACTTTAAAGAAAACATTTTTTCACTCTTTACAAGTCACACTGCTTAGGGTAAATGAGTCAAGTTTTGTTATCACTCCTTAACTATATTCTCTGTTCTTAATGAATTATTCTGCATATTGTTTGAGATTACTTACTGACATTTAAACATTTATAACACTCTGTGTTCAACACGGTGGGGAGAGGAGATAAAAATGAGATTTTGCTTTTGTAGGACCAAACCTAGAAACTGAGAAAGGCACATAAGCTAATAATTACATCAATGTTATCTGTGCTACAAATAAAGCTAAGCTTAAAGTACTGTAAGAAAGGCCCCAAATATAATCATCTTCATTTTCCTAGGATAATAAAAAGTCTAAGTAATCTTAAGGAGAGAAAAGTATTTTGTCTGTATCTTCCAATTTACTTTTCAACTTCACTGTAATTTTTTCAGCTTGGTTATCTTGAGTCCCATTTTGATACTAGTCTGCTGTTATGTTACAAATCACAGGCTACAAATCCTATCTTAAAAGTTTCCCAATTTCCACATTCCATCTGTGCTCAGAATGGATCACCAATAAAAACAGATCAATATTAATTTTATTTAAACCATCATAAAAAGAATCACTTAGTTTTTTAGATAGAGCATCTTTATCAATGCCAATGTCACTAATCTTTTCCTAATGCTGTAGATAAATGGACACTAATTCTCTAGGTTTGTAACAGAGGAAAAAATATTTTTATATTAAGTATTTTATAAATTATATCATTTTTATCCCTTGAGATTTTTCAGACAGGCTCAGATTTCAAACTCTACCTGCTTTTGTAAAGTAAGTTTACAAAGAGCTCTCCGTTGAGAAGAACCGAGCAGAGGGTTATCCCTCTTCTCAGCTCTTATACCAAAGCAGTGACTTCTGCCCAGATGTTTGTGACCAAAGGAAGAAAGAGCTATAAAACTAGTAATGCAGAAAGATAAGGATAGAACACTGGATTTAAGATGATCCAGAGTCAATTAAAATAATTTTTAAGAACTCTGTAGAGAATTGACAGGCCATGAAGAAAACCCAGAGAAATAAAACGGATGAATAAACATGTACAAAGACAAAACAACACCAGTTTACTGGGCAAAAAGTGAAATTCATTCTAGACTCAATTTACCTACACACTTATGGTAAAAAAGATAAAAATAATGTATTTTCTCTCTTACAATAAATATAAATTATACCCAAAGCCATAAGATGTCAGACAATCTTTAGGTTAGTTAGAAATTGGGAGGAAAAACCTATACATGAAGTTTCCATGCAGCCTCCAATTGGGACTTCCCTGGTGGCTCAGATGGTAAAGCGTTGCCTGCAATGCAGGAGACCCAGGTTCAATCCCTGGGTTGGGAAGATCTCCTGGAGAAGGAAATGGCAACCCACTCCAGTATTCTTGCCTGGAAAAACCCATGGACGGAGAAGCCTGGTAGGCTACAGTCCATGGGGTCGCAAAGAGTCGGACACGACTGAGCGACTTCACTTCACTTCAATTTCAGCAGTTCATTTTTCATTTGGCTGTTTGTAGCTTAGTACATGGCTGTGACCCAAAGGAAACTCACAAAAACAGATTTAATGATTATAGGATAATGACTACACTAATAAAAGTCCAATCACCAACTGAAATATTAATTTTAAGGGAAAGTATTTCTGATTCCAAGAAAGGAGTCCAGGGCCACATCTACTCCAAATGTGGTCTCAATGATATGATCACCAAACCCACACGGTAGGGACCCAGCCCCTCATACCCACAAACTCATCTTTTACCTGGTTCCTTGAAAGTAGAGATTCCATATTTTACTGTGCATAACAACCACTCTGGGGAAATATCTTTAATGAATCATGATACTGATACTACTCCAGTAGGCAGTTTGGGTACCACACTGAGAAATACTGCTTTTAGAGGCTTTGGCTGGGCAAAATGAAGAGAGTGACGGTGGTGGCAGGTGCTTATAGAAAATACCCTGAAGCATCTAAACCTCTAGAAGGGCAGAGGGAGGGAGTGGGCTATGAGAAGAAGGTAATAGTGGCCATAAATGTAGGTTACCTGAAAGGAGACAATTACCTTATATGGAATCCACAGATAAGAGAATAAGCACCATTTTTTTTTTTTTTAATGCAAACCCTGAAATGCAAGCCTAACAATGGGCCCTTGCTCTAGAGTGGGTATAACTGAGGGACCAGGACCCAAAGTGAGAGTGTTCTGTAGCCACATGAAGGGGAGATGGAGTGCAGGAGGGGACTGAGGGCAATTCTGAGCTCTTGCAAACAGATGATAAATAAAAATAAAACAGGAAATACAATATACTTTACCTTCATGCTTAGACTAAAAGTCAATTTCAGGATCTGGTACCAGTACTAAGGGAGGTACAGGCTTGGCCGACAAGAATATTGCAAAATGTGTGTTAGCTGCTCAGTCGTGTCTGATTTTTTGCTACCCCATGGGCTGCAGCCTGCCAGGCTCCCCTGTCCGTGGAGTTCTCCAAGCAAAAATACTGGAGTGGGTTGCCATTCCCTTTCCAGGGGAATCTTCCAGATCCAGCGATTGAACTCAGGTCTCCCACACTGCGCAAACTTGCCACCAAATCATTATCCCTCTTTCAAATTAGTAAGAGAGAAAAACCAGCCTGACCTCTCCCCTGAGGCTGAGTTCTGCCATCTCAAAACAATAAATATTTAAACAGAAAAATAAATATTTCAGAACAAAGTCATTCAAACCAATAGTCTATTAGGCTAAAAATGACAAACCCTGTAATAGTCTTAATGCCTCTGGCCTCTTAAGAGCTCTTTCTTCCAGATCTCCTTAAAGTAGTATCGAGAACCTCAAACATCTGTGAATCGCGTCTTCTACTGGCAACAAGAGACCATAAGAGATACTCCGGTCAGCTACCAGCTTCCTTGGAAATGAAAGGATCTTACACACAATTAATGGTTGACTGTCTATTCTACTTAATGTAATTGGTGATTTATACAGCGCATGGATAATTATTCTTTTCCTCAACCAAACTTTTCACTCCAATTTAAATTAATTTAGTCTTTATTGTGTCTTCATGGACAATTAAGTTTTGTGTCTTCTCTATGTTAAACTGAAATATCATTAAAATTATCCACAACTCACGTTCAGAATAAGACATTAGCAAGATTTTGTTGTGTGTGCTAAATAAAATATTTAATCATTCTTCATAGATTTTTGCACTGGATGTTCTATTATAGTCTACCTCTTTAAAATCAGTAATTTGCATGATATGTATATACAATAATAGACAAAATTTTCCCCCATACCCTTTACAGGACAAAACTGCATTTTGCCTGGCAACCACAGTTAACATGATGGTTTATATTTCCTCTAGTCATTTCATGAGTAAAGCCCCTAAACAGATCAGGGACTGAGTCATATACTACTTTACAGTAGCTTTCTCACCAAACAATAAGCACACTGTAATTGATGTTTAAAAAATACATGCTAAACTGAATTAACCAGGTAGTTGAATATGTGCTTCTGAAGTTGTCTGTAAAAAAAGATAGGGACCTTTCTCTCAATAGCTTAGGAACTCTGAAGGAAGTTCACTACAACGTAATCACTCATAAATATTTACTACAGAAGGAGTTATTCATATATATACATATTAACGGAGAAGCTACATGTGAGAGTCCATGCTATGTACTGTGGAAAATGAAAAGAAAAATGAGTCTGCTCTCAACAATTCTCACCCAGGATAACCCAAGAATCTTTCTTTTAATAGTTCTTCTTTCTTCTAGCTTAACCTCGACCTAATGAATTTTCCAAGCAGCTGCCAGTGAACTTTCTAAAATAAAACCTAAATCAGGTATTGCTAATTAATTCTTTTCTTAAAATCCTAGATTCCTCAATGCCTACAGCTCAAGTCCCAATACTTCTGCATGGAAGTCATGCTCCCTGCAAAATTCATCTATTCGGCTTCAATTCTTGCCATCAAATATTTACTGAGTACTTACCATGGATTATTAGACACTTTGTTCTAGGTGCTGGGGAACAGTGATTAAAAATACAGGGTTCTTGCCCTTATAGAGTCTACCTTCTAGTGGAGAGATGGATAATGAACAGGTGAGTAAAACAAGAAACAGAAGGAGTGGTGCGGAGAGAAACGAAGCAACAAAGCGGGCAGGGGAAAACCAGGTTGGAGGGGTACAGAACCCTCTCAGCTACTGATTAGATCTCACCTTTCAATATTTTCCCCCCAAATATATTCTAAAAAGCTTTTGGTATTTATTTCCAGGGTATTTTGGGTAATCTATTTTTTGTTTTTAAAGTTGATTTTTATTTTTATGAAATTATACATGCACATGATAGTGAACCCAATGGATACAGAAGAATTTATGACAGAAAACGGCAGTCTCCTCCCCGCTCCTTCCCTTCTCCAGTCCTCTTGGGAATGACCCTCTGTTAACCTTTTCTTAAAAGGCAGAGGCTCCAAGGCTGGAGGCTACCTAGAGTATGTGCTCAGTTGCTCGGCTGTGTCCAATTCTTTGTGATCCTGTGGACAGCAGCCCATGAAGCTTCTCTGTCCATGGGATTCTCCAGGCAAGAATACTGGAGTGGGTACCTTCTCCAGGGGATCTTCCCAACCCAGGGATCAAACCCAGGTCTCCTGAATTGCAGGCTACCTTAGGGGCTACTGACTCCTCTCACCTCTCCAGACTCAGATATCACATCAATCTGCAGATCTGTGCACACAAAGAGTAGGTCGGCCTCCCCAAGAGGCCACTGAACAGGTCAGGTGTGGTAACCATTTGAACAGCAAACTTTGACCAAAAAGCAGGATGAGCAGGAGGTGAGAGGAAGCCAGTAGATGAAAACATGTCCCCATACTCAGGAGGCCTGGCAAGAGAAACAGTAATCTATACAATGTCTCTTAAGACTTCTGCTGAAGCCAAGGCATCAGCAATGTCTTTTATAAAGCTTTGTCCAACCTTTCTCCTTTGTTCTCTCTCCCCTTTTCTTGTCCTGCTTTCCTGAGATTGTATTCCCCAATAAAGTACTGTCTCAGGCTCTGTTTTTCGGGCACATGGGCTAAGGAAATCACCTGAGACTTATCTTTTGTGTTTTCCATCTTTGCAGCTTGAAGCTTGCATTTTGGGAAATATCTTTACTTTCTTTCCTTCGATGGCCTGTTTTCTTTTGACTATCACATTCTTAATCTCTTAAGCTCTTTCACATTCTCAAATTGTCCCCTTTTCATTGTACCCAGTACTGGTTTTAGGCATGCTTTCTCTTCTTTAACCTTACTACGTTAGTTAGAATGCTTCTTTAAATTCTTCTCTGCCCCCTGGATTATGTTTCCGTTAGAGTAAGTACTTCTTTTTGTTTCTTCTCTTCCCTTTCATGCTGAAAGTGCACTGGTGACCCAGGTATAAAACTTGGTTAGCTGGTGTGGGTTTCCTCTGCTGTCCTGTAAGGAAATCTGTTCTGTTACTGGGTCTCTTCCTAGAATTAAAATTCTAATTGGGAACTCAGTATGAGATAAGAAAGAGCACATCAATGGTTTTCAGGGTTCATTTCAGTGTATGCAACGACCTCCTCCTAGGCCCCAAATATCATATTAAAGAAGGGGTGCCAATATTTAATACAAAAAGTTAAATTTCATCAAACATTTTTGATCAATTTATTTGGAGTTAAACAACCTGGGGGTTTTGATTTTTCCTTTTTTTTTTTTAATGCTGGAGAAAAGAGGTAGCAATAGTAAACACTGGCTACTTCCACTGGGAAGGAGTTGGAAAGGTTACATCGAGGCCAAGCAGTTGAATCAACCCTTGTACCATGCACACGAAATCCCTGTTGTCCATCCCTTCTTCACTCCTGCTCTGAACCCAGAGCCTCTTGGGGTTCCTGCTAGGCAAACCAGCTTCCACACCATTCACAGCCTCCTGGTAATAACCGGCAGGCTTTAGCTTCTCCTCCATTCATCCATCAACTGGTTCCTTTTTGCTTTCTTTTAAAGAAATCTGTTTAACTTGTTTATAACAATTCTTCACCCTTTCCTGTTAGTGTTTGCTGTTCTTGGTTTATTTCTTTTTGCACTTCTATATTGTTATTTCAGTGGAGTCTTATAAGAGATGTAAGGCAAGTAAAGTATCTATCATTCTGACCCAGAGGTCATAATTTATTTTCTGGAAAGGATTTCAACCATAAGTAAATTATAGAATTCCAGGTTCCTTTTTCATTTTGAGAAAGGACACTGATTTAATGGACTTCTATGTTTCTTTAGCCATTTAACAATACTAAGATTTATTAAAGGCAAATGAGAGAAGTTAAAGGAAGATGAGAGGTGTTTAGCACAATTCTAAAAACAGCCCTTTTGCTTACACTTTAGGCAATTAGATACATTTAGATTACAGGAAGTAAAAAAAAAAAAAAAAAAACCCAGAAACTCAAAGAAGAGCAGAAATAGATGTGTACTTTACTTCTAGTCATAGTCCAAGTGCCATGTACAAGTACATCCAACACTATGTGCTAAACATTATTCTAAGTCCTGAAAAACAAGACTTTCAAGGGTCTAATCACTCTCAAAACATAAACAAAAGAAAAAACAAGTATTTATCAATTAAAATGTGTAACTCTTCATCTTCCTCCTTCTTCACAAATGTAATGGTGGCCAATATCAGAATGCAGTTTAAAGGAAGGAAAACAATTCCCATTATTCTATTGGTCTCTAACACACAAATCAATCAGGCACACTACAGACTCCGACCCGTCAGGAATAGCAATGAAATATAAACTAGTGGCTGCAATATTTATTCCTTACTCAAAATGAGGCAAATAAATCTAGAAAAGAAATTAAAAGTCCTATGTTGGGAGAAGTCATGAAAAAAAATCTATCATGGAGAAACCATCATTACTAACCAGGAAAACCTAGTCCTATCTCAAAGTAAGGGAGGATATTCAACTTTAGAAAGGTGGCATGCAGAAAACCAAGAGCGGAGATCTAAAATCAGTTCCTAAGAGCACTAAAAAGAAGCTATCTATATGGATGTGAGAGTTGGACTATAAAAAAAGCTGAGTGCCGAAGAATTGATGCTTTTGAACTGTGGTGTTGGAGAAGACTCTTGAGAATCCCTTAGACTGCAAGGAGATCCAACCAGTCCATCCTAAAGGAAATCAGTCCTGAATATTCACTGGAAGGACTGATGCTGAAGCTGAAACTCCAATACTTTGGACACCTGATGTGAAGAACTAAGTCACTGGAAAAGACCCTGATGCTGGGAAAGACTGAAGGCAGGAGGAGAATGGGATGACAGAGGATGAGATTGGTTGGATGGTATCACTGATTTGATGGACATGAGTTTGAGCAAGCTCCAGGAGTTGGCAATGAACAGGGAAGCCTGGTGTGCTGCAGTCCATGGGGTCGCAAAGACTGGGATATGACTGAGCAACTGAACTGACTAATACACTATAATGATTGCTTGGTAACAAAACACTCCCAGATTTCATTCCACGTTTACTATTTCCAAGTCAAGTCAAATACTCAAAAAGCAAACAAAACCAGAAAATCTTCAAGCATTTCAAAGGGCACATTTATTTCTTACTTATAATCTTTCTTCCTTAGAACTTCATTATCATTATCACATCAACTAGACTATCCAGCTTCATTCAAGAATAATTTTCCAGCAAAGAACGCCCAAGATATCTGAGTTCACCTTTTAACTCATTTTCATTTTCTCTCTCTAGGAACAGGGGGCATATAAACTTCACATTTTAGCCTCTACAGACTGAACATCTTTTATTAAAGGCCTGGAGGTTTCTAAGATGTTCTGAACTGGAGAACTAGCTCCAGTTCTGCTGTACTGAACTGTATGACCTTGGACAGCTCAATTCCTCTGGGGTTCTGTTTCCTAATTAGTAAAGTAAAGCTCATTACAGCTCTTAGAATCTGATTCTGTGAGAAAGAGACCTTACCCAAGGGATAGAATATAGTGAAAAAGAAGAAACATTAGGTATACCATGTGAAACTGTGTTTTCTTCTGTAATAGTCAGCAAAGTGCCATTAAAAGCTTAGCTGCTTCCTTGCCCAAAGTGGCTAAGAGCTGCTCAAAAGAGCCAGTGCTTTGATTTCTCTCTTACCCTGTACAAATGCTCCCATGTGATATACTAAGCCATCAAACTCTAAGAGCTGAGATAAAATTTCAGGAAATGAAAGTTATGTATACTGCTACTGCTAAGTCACTTCAGTTGTGTCCGACTCTGTGCGGTCCCACAGATGGCAGCCTGCCAGGCTCCCTTGTCCCTGAGATTCTCCAGGCAAGAACACTGGAGTGGGCTGCCATTTCCTTCTCCAATGCATCAAAGTGAAAAGTGAAAGTGAAGTCGCTCAGTCGTGTCTGACTCTTTGCGACCCCATGGACTGCAGCCCACCAGGCTCCTCCGTCCATGGGATTTTCCAGGCAAGAGTACTGGAGTGGGGGGCCATTGCCTTCTCTGAAGTTATAGATAGAATAGTTAAATTGATCAATTGTGTACTTAGCCCAGAGGAACCTAAGGCTCTAAGAAAATTAGCAGACATTTCTCAAGGTTCTGGCTAAAGGTAAATCACAGAGATTTTTCTTATGTTAAAGAAAGAGTTAAATCAATACTAAGGCCTGTATCCTTCATATGATCCTTAAGGTAGTGGCTAGCATTAAAAAAAGCGGGGGGTGGGGTGGGGGTGGGGATAGAAATAGCATAAGCACTGGAATAAGCCAAATGTGGATCCAAACCCAGGCTTTGCCATGTACGGTTGTGTGACTGTGGACAAGTCACTTAACTTCTCAATTCCTCAATACTTTTATTTGTAAAATGAAGACAGCTACCCAGTGGGGTATCTACAAGAATTAACTGAAGAGCATGTATACAAAATTCTCTGCTTTTCGCTAAAAGAAAAAGTAGTAGAAATAATAACTACCTATTGTGAAGGAAGAAGAAAAAAGGAGGAAAGAATATATAGTCCACAATTTAAACCTAACAGTTGAGTTATAACTTTAAAATTCTTCAAGTTCTTTTTCACACAATAGCAATATCACTACCAATGTTGGGGGGAGGTGGTGTTTGGTTCATATTCTTCTTACTAAAAGCTTTATATAAAATATAGGCTAAGTGAAATGAACCCAAACACAACACATATATTCCCCGTTGTTCCAAAATGTCTCCTGGTTCCTCAAGAGAGAAAATGATAAAAGCATATATTTGGCTGAACTTCTGTTCACAGTTACTGCACAGGGAAGTGACAGGCAACCATTCCAACTCAAGAAAGCTCCACCCAGAGCCACCCCATTCACTTTCTCTAGCAGGTCCATGTTGAGTTCAACAGCACCCCCATCCCACTTAAACGTCTAGATAACCTGAAAACCATTTAAATAGCAATGGCTGAAAGCCTAAAGGCTCCTTACTACAGGATTTCTGAAGATTCATAAATCTCAGGCCAACGCTCCTCATCTCCACTGTGCACAGTGCCCTGTCTCCCCACTGCTGAGGTAAGCAGATGGCACACTGACTTTTCTCCCTTCCTCTTCTGCTAGGACTGCAATGACGGAATCGACAGGACTAAGGCATCGCTCTCCTTTTCCACAGCAGACCACAAATCATGCTCAACGGCAAAACACAGAAACCCTGTTCTTCCTGTGACCTTCTCCATGGATTCTTAAAAAACTATCTTTAATTGTGATTAGACCAGTCCTAGACTCTCTGAAATTATTCCACCACCGAGTCTCACCTAATACTCAAAAATGTGCTTCTAGATCCGCTTAATATCTTACCTTACACACACACACACACATATGCCATAGCCTTTTCTCACTCCTTCTCTTTCTGCCAAACTCCCCAAACTTTTCTCATCTGAACTTCTAAAGGTACTTTATGGACATCATATCCACGTAATTTACCATATTCTATCTTGGTATTTTAATTATTCTTTTACATCGAATGCATTCTTCTCCAACATTGCTTGAAATTATTGTTCAGCTGATTTTTCATTCATAAATTAGGAATACAGTAAATGAAATATCATGTAATTTTTTTTAAAAATAAGCATTCTCATTTCTGTTTTCAATTAGGATGGAGTAACAAGGACAAGACTTATCTTGCCACCTCAAACAACTAAAAACAGAAAAACTACATGAAGCCTGGAGAAAGTTCTCAAGCTGTGGCACAAAAAGGGAAGCCAGGCAGTGGTCTCCATGAGTTGAGGAGATAAAGCTTCAAGTCCAGGGAAGTCAAGACCGCTAGAGGTCACAGGGGAGAGCGCTGCAGGAGACAGAACTGTAAAGAGAGAATTCTGAAGACCCACAGAGGGTTCCCCTCAAGAACTCAGTTGAATGACAGCATATGCGAGAAACTATTGAAAGAATTGAAGGGAACAGTGCTAAGAGCTCACACAGTGTCAGAAACAGAGCCTGTTCTCCAAAATGAGAGTGGAAAATCTGATAATTTTTAAAGCATCAGTTACAGTACTAAGAAGAGTCTTGCCTCAAAAGTAAGGTAGACTAATAAACACAGCTCTGGTCTTATCTAACAAAACTTAAAAACAAATCCTGAAAGGATTGAACTATTTCTAAGAAAGTCAGCTGTGTTGTAGACAAAGCTCAAGAATATTTATAAGCAGAAAAAACAAACAAAACAACCCATCTAGCATCTAACAAGGTAAAATTCACAACGTCTGGTATCCATTCAAAAATTACCATGGATTCAAAGAAGCAGAAAAATACAACCCATAATGATAAGAAAGATCAACCAATTGCAACTGATCCAGAATGAATATAGATATTAGAATTAACAGATAATGACATTAAAACATCTGTATTCCACATGTTCAAAAAAACTGTACATAAAAGAAAACTGAGCATATTAAGAGAAATGGGAGATACAAAAAGATCTGCATCAAAATTCTAGAGATGAAAACTATATTATCTGAGCTTAAAAAAATTCTATTGGACTAATAATGACAGATTAGACATTGCAGAAGAAAAGATCAGTACACTAAATACTACCACAACAGAAACTACCCGAAGGAAATACAGAGAGTAAAAAAGACTAAGAGTAATGAACAGCAAGCCTTGAAAATAACATGGAATGGTTATGGTCTAATAGATACTGGTGATGATAGTTTTTTTAAAAATTGAAGAATAGTTGATTTACAATGTGGTGTTAGCTTCAGGTGTACAGCACAGAGATTTAGTTTTATGTAGATTCTTTTCCATTATAGATTATTACAAGCTATTGAATATAGTTTCCTGTGCTATACAGTAGGTCCTCGTTACCTCTTTTATATGTAATAGTGTGATCTGTTAATCCCGAATTACTAATTTATCCCTTCCCTGCCCACCAGCTGCATCCTCCCCCTCCACTCCCTCCCTAAACTTTTTAAAAGAATCTACTTCTGGTCATCTTGAGTGGAAGGAAAAGGGAGAAGGAGATAGCTTGCAGTCAATATACCACATTTGGTATACTTATTATGGGTTATCAGTTCCTAAAATTTCACTGTCACCTTTTCACATTCTTTGCCTTTCTACACTTATTGGAGTCATACTCTCTCCTTTCTTCTTTGCTGACTTCTCAAGCCAGAGCTCCTATGCCACTTACCCACATTCTATCTTCTGGATATATGCAGCCTTCCACTGGAAAATCTACAAGAGATTTGTGTGTTCTCCAAACAGCTGTTTGTGCCAAAAGTCCTCCTTTCTTCTTACCAAATAAAACATCCATTTCCAAAATGACATTATATTTTAAGTATTGACTGATTTAATTAATAAACACGAGAATATATGTGACTTTAACTCTTCTGGTTCGAACTTGTCATGAAGTAACAAGTTAAAATTCATTAATTCAATCAAGAAGTATTAAATTGAACTAGATATGATGACAAACACAGGCGATATAGTCTCAATCCTACAAGAAACTACAGTCTGATGGAAAAAAACAGACAAATGTACTCACAATTAGAGTAATATGTACTATGGACAATACATACACTATGCCAAGGAAGCACAAAAAAGGGAAAACTCTATGAGATAGGGCAAGTTTTCTGAGGCGGGTAACATCTAAGCTGAATCCTTAAGGCAAGAAATAAATCAAGTGGGAGAAAGTAATAATATATGAAAAATAATATATTAATATGAAGAATTATATGAAAAGTATAAAGTACAAAATTGCAAGTGGTTCAGTAGAGTGGAGGGAGAAAGCAAGTGAGGAAAGGAAAAGAATCATCAAGATTTCTAGGAGGAAAATGAGAGAAGCAAACCTTAACAGGGATTGAAGATGACCTGTCAAAGCTGCTAGAAACCATGTCCCCGTCATCAAGTTAGATGGGAACACTTCCCCTCTGCTAAATATCAGGGTGAACTGCAGCCCTCCAAGTCAGGGGTTGGCAAGTTACGGCTTTCGTCCAAAGCTGCTCCACCACCTGCTTTGGATAATCTGAAAGCTAAGTATAGTTTTTACATTTTCAAATAGTTAAAAAATTCAAAAGAAGAATATTTTGTGTCACATGGAAATAATATGAAACTAAAATTTCAGAAGTGTTTTTAAATAAAGTTTAACAAGAACATAGCCACACCCATTCACTTACCAATCCTGGATGACCACTTTCATGTCACAACAGTAGAACTGAACAGCTGTAACAGAGACAGCATGGCTTGAAAAGCCGAAAAAAATTTACTATCTATCTAGTCATTAATGGAAAAAGTTTATGGAATTCTGCTCTGAGTCTTTCAAAATCCCATCTCCTTCAATTAAATCCCAGCTTATCTGTTAAGAAGTTCTTATAAGAAACCTCATAATATTAGATAAAAGACTAATTATATTATTTGTAGATATAAGAGTATTATTTTTTAATTTCATAAAGTAATTACTGATTTCCATTTCCATATTTTCTTCTTAAATATTCCTTTACATATGAAATATCAAATTTTGATTGCAGAACTTTATCCTGCAATTCTAAATGAATTAAATATCTCTAGTTATATGATTCCAAGTTAAAAATTTTAAAACTGTATTTCCTTCTGTTAATAGCAGTCAAGCTGTACTTATTTCCTGGGTCATTAATTAAATAAATGTTATTCTAATATTCCAAAACTGATAAGATAGCCTTTGAAAAATTTCAAGAGGAATGATAGAAAAAATAATATATCAAAATATAGTAATCTAAGATTATTTCTAAAGTATTTGATTTATAATAAGTATTATTATATCAAAATAATTTCCCAGGATTTAATTTCTTTTTTTGGGTGTGTTTTGCTTCTATTCTCAATAGAAATAGAACATTATGATTTATTGTTGCTATCGATTTAGAACACTCTATAATTCCCAATTTTAGCTCTTCAACACTTTTTCGATACAATTTCAATATCTCAAGGAAGGTGATCAAATTTATTTTTGTTGATTTTTAATATGTCATTTGTTGGTCCAACTGGCATCTTCAAAACAGAATTTGTAAAAAAACAAGTTTAAAAAGTGAAAACTTCAGTGTTAGTAACCTTTGAGGGATCTGGGCAAGACCTAGAAGTTAGAAGGCAGGGAGATTCTCACCAATCAGCTGACAGTGTGCATTAAAATGGAGAAGAAAACAAATATTCTACTTTAAGAGGTGAGGGTAGTAAGTCCTTATTTTTGAAGTTGTGAATTGCTGACAACATTACATGGTCAATAGACTTTGAAAACTGAGTAAACTCAATGTGCTGTCAAAAAATAAAACCTGTAACAAATATATGCTGCTTAATAATACTCATAACTACTTAGTAATTAGATATAAATGATACACCATTCATATAAATTGTCATAATTAGACTAGAACAGCAAAGACTCTAGAAACCATATGGTTTCCTGTCTATGAGGAATAATTCAAGGAGGCAGGTAAGATGAGCACAGAAAACAGAAGACTGAAGGGGACATGTAGCAGTTATTTTCAAATACCTGGGTTTTATGAAGAAGAGAGATGAAACCCCTCCATGTGAGTCTGGATGACAGAACAATGAAGAAGGAGAAGATAAGACTGGAGACAGACTTGAGCTCCCCAAGAGGAAATGAGAAGAGAATAATGGAAATAGATTTGACCTCACCACGAGGAAAGTATTTCAACTCTGTAATGGCCAACAATGGAGCGATTTATCTATGAGGTTTGTGGTATAATGGAAGAATATGCAAATCTGGAATTAAAGGCCTCTCAAATCTGAAACCTATTCCTATCCATTCCTAGAACTACCAAATTGCTTGACTTCTTGAATCTCAGTTTAATGTACTGGAAAAAAAAATGGGAAAAACACCACCTACCTCAAAAAGAGATTGGCAAGTGACATATGATATCAGTAAAACAATTTTATATATGTAAATGTGCACACATGTAGGTATGCTAAGTCTCTTTGGTCATGTCTAACTCTTCGTGACCCTATGGGCAATAGCCCACGAGGCTCCTCTGTTCATGGGATTTGTATGTAAAACTTGTACAAAGTAGGTATGCAAAAACAAAAGGTTATTTCAATAACAGTAATTATTAGTGGTGGTCAAGAACAGGGAAGCTGAAGCCAAACTCTGGTTGAAATCCTGGAGCTGCCAACTTAACTTCTTTGTATTCCTGTTTGCTGATTTCTACAATATGGGCCTAACAGTACTTATATGGCTGCTGAAAGGAACTATACAAGGCACTGACAATGGTGCCTAATGCGTAATACATATATGCTATAATGTTATTGCCTGTGTGCTCAGTCGCTTCAGTTGTGTCCAACTCTTTGTGACCCTATGGACTATAGCCCGCCAGACTCCTTTGTCCATGGGAGTTTTTCAGGCAAGAATACTGGAGTGGGTTCAGCCATACCCTCTTCCAGGGGATCTTCCGACCCAGGGATCGAACCTGCATCTCCTGCCTTGCAGGTGGATTCTTTACTGCTGAGCCACTGGGGAAGCTCAACCTATTACTATGTAATATCAGAAAAATAAATTCATTTAGTGAATTCCTTGTTATTGCAAGTATTCTATCAAAGCCTTGAACATGTAAGAGATGGAAATTTCAGAAGTAAATAAGAGAGTCTCACCTAAATTCATTCATTTACACAGTCAGCAAGTATTATATGAATATGTAATACTTACAAGGGGCATTAGAGCACAGTGGTTAAGAGTACAGATTCCTAAGACAGTCTGTGGATATGAATCCCTACACTATCTCTTAGTAGCTTATAAATTGGGGCAAATTACCTAATCATGGTATTCCTCAGTTTCTTCTTCTGTCCTATGAGGGATAATAACAGGGCTGATGAGAGGATTCAATGATCTCATGCAGGGACTTCCCTGGTGGTCCAGTGGCTAAAACTCCACACTCTCAAAGTAGGTGGCCTGGGTTCAATCCCTGGACAGGGAACTAGATCCCACCCACATGCCTCAACTGAGTTCCCAGGCCACAACTAAAGATCCTGCATGCCCCGACAAAGACCAAAGGTCCCGCATGTTGCAACTAAGACCCAGTGTATCCAAATAAATAAATATTTTTAAAAATGAGTTAATGTAGGTAAAGTACTTAGCACAGTACTTGACAGTAATACATCATATATAAAGATTAGCTGATTAGCTATTCTTTTTTTTTTTGACTACATGCCAGGCACAGTTCTAGATACAACTGACTTCTGACAGGGTTCCTGCTTCAAAGACCTTACATTCTTTGGAGGGGTGGGGTAGCACTGATGATAAACAAGCAAATAATAAGTAACGACAAACAAAAATATCAGTGATCAGAGAAAACAGGTTAAGGGGATAGGGAGAGATTGGGGAATTTGAGTTAAGAAAGTCAAAGGAGAGCTCTTGAGAAACCTCGAAGATGAGCATTTCTATGACTAAAGAGAAAAACAGAAGGAAAAGTTCTGAGCAGGAGGATGCAAGGCATGTTAAAAGGAAGAGCAAAAATGTCAGTGTCAAAGGGCAGCAGGAGGTAAGGCTGGAGAGAGAGAGCCAGGTTCCTGATCACTCAAGGGCCTTAAGAGATCAGAGCGAGGGCACTGGCTTTTATTTGGAATCTGAAGGGAAACAAGGTTGAAAGCACGGGAGTGACAAAATCCAACGTGCACTCCAAATGACTCACTCTGCCAGTGAACCCAATTATTAATCAACTATTAATCAATCTAATCAATTATTTGGCTCCAAGGCTTTCTGAATTTAATCATTCTACTACTAATGGTGGTTTAGTTGCTAAGTCGTGTCCAACTTGTGCAACCCCATGGACTGTAGCCTGCCAAGCTCCTCTGTCCACGGGATTCTCCAGGCAAGAATACTGGAGTGGGTTGCCATTTCCTTCTCCAGGGGATCTTCCTGACCCAGGAATTGAACACGGGGCTCCTGCATTGCAGGCAGATTCTTTACCAACTGAGCCAGGAGGGACATTTTGCATATTTGGGAAATGGAAACAATACGTCACAACAGCAGACCAAGGCATTTCTGACTGCTTGAAAATCCAATAATGAAACTGCTACATTTAAAACAACAAAGCATTTACTGCAGGAGAGCATTCCATTTGTGTTTGTTAGATTTTACATATGAAGTACTGTTTAGAAATGTTTGAGAAAGATTTGACAGCGGTTTTAGAATGTTGGAAAAAAAAAAAAGACTGAGAAGTTATGATTCCAGAAGGGAATGCTTGAGATATCAACAACATAAGATTCCAGAGAGGAACTATACACCAAAAGGAGGGCTGGGGGGGTGCTGTATCATCACCATGACAACACATACAGATGACCAAGAAACAAACCAAGGTAAGAATGACATGAAGAGAAATTAAAATGTGAGCACTCCATGAACCAAAAGTCTGAAGAGAAATGAGACTGTTTCCATATGGCAGGCAACCTTTTAGAAATGAGTCTGAAGATTTTCAGGGAGAGATCAGAATAATGGAGGAACAAAACCAGGACTTTGAGCTGAGCCACTGACCAGGATGAGGAGTGGCATCTCCTTTTCAACAGGGAGGTGTCCTCCACAGCAAGACAAACTTGAATAGCGGACTGTCAAACACTAAGCTTTCCTAGTCTCAGCTGCAAAACTAAGCAGAAGGATAAAGGGAAAAAATTTAGAGAAAGGGTCAAAAAAAGGTGTGTGTTTTGGGGTATGGGAGGTGACTGAAAAGAAAAACCATTTGATAAGTCAAAATTGCTCAGATTTATGGGATTCTGGGTATCTTTTATGGAATTCTGGGTATCTTTTCAGGGAAGCAGACTAATTTTTAGAATAGCAGTGTTTATCAAGAGCCAGCCTTGGCCATGGCAAGGAAATGGTTATAAGTGAAGATATGTAGCAATGTAGAAGAATTCTGAAACAAACCAAAGCTCTGGAAAAAGTGAGGCTTTTTTTGGGTTCATTGTAAAGGAACATAAATTAGTCTCAAACCCGCAGTCTCCGCCTACCCCCCAACTTCCCAGAGTCCTGTGCAGCCCACAGCAAGTGGAAGTGTGCCAAGACCAACAATGTGGACTGAAGCTCTGTGGATGAAGGGTGTGATGGGCTCCGGTGGACCTGGCGGGCAACCCAATGGGAATCATTTGAAAGCGGTGTCACAAAATGGAGACTAAATAATCACTGAGGACAGTCAAAACGCACAGAAAACACGCTTAGCAAAATCAGAGGACAGATTCCCTACTCCAACTCATTAAAAAAAAAAAAAAAATCCGAAACTAAACAAACAAAAAAAAATCCAGATAAGATAGTAGAAAATGAAACAAAGCAAAATATACCTGCCCCCTTACCTGCCTTTAACTAAAGTATAACACCCTCCCTCTTCTCTCCTCCCAGCCACCCTGGAACAGAACAGGGAATGAGCCACAGCTCAGGTGAAGACTTAGGCCATCTAGCTACACAGAGGGGAGATGGCAGACAATGGGAGTGGTGATTCATTACAAAAGAATACACTCTTAGCGGCCTGCTGCCTCATGGGCTCACTGCACTATTTAAAGGAACAGCAACCCCCTTTCCAACCTCCCTTATTCTTAACACCTTCCCTCCTCTTGGTCCTGATGGAAAACAGATTTTGAAGAAAATGCCAGCAAAGCACTGAGCTGTCCAAGAAAGGGAGGGCTTTGTGTTCCACAGAAACTGGCAGTCTTACTCTAGAGAAGAGAACAAAAATTTTCTTTCACGTCCACCCTGTAAGATCTTCCTCTCTGTCTAGTATACTTTCCCTTTCAATAGCAAATAGTATAACCTTTTCTTATTAATTGGAGTTGAGGTCATTTACAACTTTGCCTAATTTGACACACATTACAAGGATGATTTCTCTTCTTCTTCCTTTTAGTCCATACTGTTATTTTCACAAATGAGAGGAGATGCAGTATTTTGGTTCATAGGCTCTGAAAGAAGAGAGCATCTCAGTGAAATACTCCTACAACATATACAGGAATGACAAGGAAACCTAAAGTTTTTTTTTTTTTTAAATCACATGAGCATGTGTGTCTACTATACTAGAATTCCATAATTAAAATGGCCATCTGCTTTTTTCTTTTTAAAGCAAAACTTTGATAACTTATTGCAAATAACTGAGCATTATAAACCAAAAGCAGGCCTTATAAAACCAGAGCATATATAATAACACTGAGTGCACACCATGCAGCTACTGATACAGATCTAAACATGTGATGAAAATGTCATCCACTGAAAGCCCTTCACCTTCTTCCACCAAATGAGGGATGGAAATGGGATACAGATCAAAGATGCAAAGAACCTAGGTGACAAAATGGTGAAAACATACCTCAATGCCTTTCCTAATATACTTGCTGAGATATTAAATACCACAATGAACTGTTTGATAACTTGAACCGTAAACAATGCAGACATTTTCTACTCAGAAAGCTTTACGTTGACAGATCATTATCAAATACTGGGATCCTATGTCTGGCTCAAAAAACCAAAAACTAGCCCTTCACCCCCCCTTCCCAAAACTCCCACAGAACAAATAAAGATTTGGCCTGTTTGGCTACTTGCTTCATTTTCCCCCTAAATTATTAACAACTATGTATGCTACATTAACATAGGAAGTGTGTACAAAAAACAAACACACTGGAATACCAGGACTTCCCAAGTGTGACATTCTGTATTTTCCATTTGTATACATTCAGAACCAGAAAAACTGAGCTCCTGCTTGCCCTTCAGCATTCACACACACTGAGAAAATCATTAATGAGTTTCACTCATCTATTAGAATTCTTAACCACTCCCAAACTCCTTCTTTCCAGTTTCTACTTATCTCTTCTGCTTCCTTCCTAAAATTATAGTTTTCTTAAATACTGATTATTAAGACCAAGTTATTAAGTGTGCAAACGCTTATGCATTCTAACTTGGGCTTGCACATGCTTACCCAGCTCCTCTAGAAACTAAGGGGACAGGTTCCAAGAGGTCACGGAAAACCTCTGATTATAAGAAGTCCTAGTTTAGGTAACTCTTTCACTGACTTAAAAATATATATAACAAAAGTCATATTTACATAAAAAAGTATATATATAATGAAAAGTCAAGTAGTTGAAAAGGCTCCAGTAATAGCTGAGAAAGAAGAGAGCTGGTACCCTCTAATATGGTCAGTTAATGAAAATTGAATGAGGGCTCCAAGGGTAAGAAGTATCATCTACCAAGCAACAAAGAGAAGCCAGAAAAAGGTTCTCTCTCCCTCTCTCTCTTTTTAAAGTGTAGCATATTTCAAAAGAGTTAATCAGGCTCATGATCAAGGGATAAGAAATACAACAGAAAATATTTCAAGGGTTTCTCCCCTTTGCAGAAGAGGGAGGGGTCTCTTAATAATCTCCAAACTTAAATCCGTTGAAAAATTATTTTGCAGAGACATATTCTTTGAAACTTCCCTTTCCTCCAGGTCACGTTGCAAAAACCTCCCTAAAGCTTTACCTCCTTCCAAACAGCACTGCGGGGCATTATATAACATTTACGGAACAGGGCTCCAGCTCCTAAAATCATGCCTCTATCCAGATAGCCAGCTGACTCTCTCGCCCTCCGGTGGTGACTTAGGAAGACAGACAAGAGAATACAAAAAAGGGGGACAACATCCTTAAAAGGAAAGCACTGTCCAGTGATGAAATTTCCCTACAGAGCATAAAACCAGGAGTGAAATGCATCCTAAGTCTGAGACCAAAGGATGTGAAGTTCCACAATGCAACAATGCAAATGATTCTAATTGATAAATCACAGCCTCATCGTTTCCTCTCAACCTATATATAAAGAAAAATGGGTAAAAGGATCATACGGAAGGATGCCAAAAGGAAAAACAGCACCGCCAGGGAAAATCGGGAAAGAGTATTCACCTTTCTATTTGTCAGGAATGACTTGCTAAAATGCAGATATTGCTTGGCACAAGTAAAGACAGGCAGAGAGAGAGAGGGAGGGAGGGAAGAAGGGAGGAAGGGAGGTCTTCCATTTCCTACTCCCTCTCCTTCAGATGTCTTTTAATGCCCCCGTGACTGTCACTTATACATTCAGACCTGCTCTCCTGCCAGGGAGGGCTCTAACCTGCCTGTGGTGCACCTAGATGCTTCTACAGTTCTCATGGAAAACAAACCATGCAGTAACAAAGACATGAAAATCAAACGTATTTTTTTCAAGCCTTCATTTTTAATAAGCCCTTTAGAGCAAAGGCAGCAAAACTGCAATTCCATCGCCTCTTTGGAGACACCGAAGTGCATCTGAAATTGGATTTCCCTACAACACAGATTCTTCTGCTATTCTTAAAAGGAAGTCAATCCCGCTCCCCTCTTTTTGGCCGTCTACAAGAATCTCTTCCTACCTCTGCAGTCTTTCTCTCCCTCCCTCTTCTCAGAACCAAGACAAAGAGGTAGACAAATCCCCACAGGGTCTTTCCTGAGCCACAGCTGCACAGTACAGGAAACAGGAATCTGCTATGGAGCTAAGGGAGGGGGAGAATAAAGGATACGCACACAACACACACACACACACTCTCTCTCTCTTCTCTCACGGACCCACAACAGGCACAGACTAGCTTTCCAGCTGATAACAATAATTTTGACCCTTTCTAAAAAGACAATAATAATTAAAACTCTGGTGATTCTGCCCCACCCGCATAGCTCTTTTTAGATCTCGGAAATGAGAAAAGAAACGAACGGAGCAAACACAGATCTTACCTGAGTTACCATTTTCTTTTTCTCCATAAACCAAAGGGAATAGATGATGAACGCTCAGAGCAGTTTCGCTGGGGGGGACACCTTCCACGGCTTTCTTTCCACCCCCCTCCCCCCCCCAGTCTAGCTTGTTAAGGGCTGGTGATTGTTCTCCCTTTATCTCGTTTTCCTTCCTTTTTCTTTCTAGTGTTTCTTCCTTTCTTTTCTCTTCCTCTCTGGCAGTCTCTCCCCCTCCTTCCTTCTCCAGCTCCCTCCCATATCTCAGGCAGATGGCTGAAGGAAGCCCCACCCCTGAATGCCTAAGGTAATTAATCAGAGTAGAGCCCCACCTCTTCCTCCTCCCCCCACCCACTCCCGGCTGGCTGACATCTCCCAACTCCAGAAACAGGCCTGCTGGAGAATGGCAGTTTGGTGTGTGCTTTGCGCACGCGTGTGTGTGTGCGTGCGTGTGTGTGTGTGCGTGTGTGTGTGTGTGTGTGTGCGCGCGCGCGCGCGCGCGTGTGCGCGTGAGGAGAGGAGGGAAGGAGGGGGAGAGAGGCAAGGGCAGGCGCCATGTGCAGGCATATTTTAAGGAGTGAGATTCTGCGATGGTGGCATTAATTATATAGCACAGGAAGTATTCAGGGCAGCTTACCATAGTTAGTACAGATTTAAAATGTTCCATCTAAGAATATCTGATAATATGAAATAAGACAGAAATTATTTTTTTAAAAAACATTTCCACAGATGTATAGTGGATTTAATAAAAGATGAGAAAAGCTGCTCAATGACAGTTGACTGGAAGGTTTTCAAGGAATGGAAATATGCAAGAACCTGCTTGTCCTAAATCAGCCTAAAGACTTCAAAGAACCAAAAGAGAGAAGGGAGGTAATTTAAGTGCATATTTTTTCCACTGTAAAAAACCTGGGGATTCTGAAAAAGGTGTCTACAAACATGATGGCTTATGAAGTGTAGGGTGGATACTAATTTGACTGTTCAAGGCCTCCAGCTTCATTACAAATTCTGGTTAACTGAGAATTCACTTTTTGTGTTTCTCAGCCTTCTGCAACTCAGCCTCTAGTGAAAAACGTAAACCTTTCTTATACACATTGGACAACTGTTTCATTGCTGTTACTAGTTATTGTTACTATACAGTGCTAGGAGATACAGGAGACATGGGAGAATGTTTATTAAATATATGAGTTTCTTTTAAGTTCTCTTAATAGAAAATCAGGTTTTATTAAAGGGCTTCCCCGTGGCTCAGATCGTAAAGCATCTGCCCGCAATGAGGGAGACCCGGGTTTGATCCCTGGGTCGGGATGACAACCCACCCCAGTACTCTTGCCTGAAAAACTATGGACTGTCTGCTGAGGAGCCTGGTAGCCGACAGTCCATGGAGTTGCAAAGAGTTGGACACGACTGAGCAACCTTCACTAAGGTGGCTTAGTGGTAAAGAATCTGCCTGCCAACGCAGGAGATGCTGGAGATGCGGGCTCCATCCCTGAGCTGGGGAAGATTGCCTGGAGGAGGAAATGGCAGCCCATTTCAGTACTCTTGCCAGGAAAATTCCATGCAGAGAGGAGCCTGGAGGGCTATAGTCTGTGGGGGTCGCACAACTGAGACACTGGACACACACACACAGTAAAAAGCCAGAGTGAAAAAAAAGCATCAGAGGTGTGATTCAGTTCAGAAGCCCTGGTCAGAGTCCTAATTCTGCCTTTTATAAGTGATCTTGGAAAAGTCTTTGACCTCTGAATATAAATGTCATAATCTTCCTACTTCCTTACTTTCTATTATTAAATATTCAAATAATCTATGTGAATGTTTGATGAGTTCATGATATTTGTCTCATAACAGTAACAATTTTCTATTTTTTTAGTATTCTAATAAATAAGATCCTATATTGTTTTTTATTTTATATTTTAAGTTATGCTATATTTATGTTATAACCTCTAATAGATTACCTGAAGGGCAAAGAGATTAATTCCAAAGTTAAGCTTCCTATTTTTAATATAAATGCATAAAAAAATCAAAATTAAAAATCACAAATCACATGGAGAATACATTGTTTTTTCTGTCTCAATGAGGATTATTTGGCAAAATATATAACCAGGCTTTAAAAACAATGTACATATAACAGTGCTGGTTGGCACACTGCCAATATAACATCATCATAAAGTGCTAGTCACTCAGACACGTGCAACTCTTTGCAACCCTATGCTCCCATCTTAGTAACCATTTTAACAATTCGTAAAACACAGAAACTACCAAACCACCAGAAGAGCCTGGCACAGTCATAGCTATTTACTGAGTGCCTACAACACGCCAGGCACTATTCTGGGCATGTTACAGATACTTGAATACTTTTAGTATATGTGTAAAGAAATACATACACAAGAAAGGGATCTTTTAACATTAGGAAAAACAACATTAAGAGAAAAGGGATGGATCAGTTTTGGACTTGTTCTTATTTAACATTTTTAGAAATGATCTAGAAGATAGAACATATTACATTCTCTGAATCTGTGACTGAAAAGTCAACCTGGAGATAAAATGCAGACAAAAAAATGTAAAGACAGTGACAGTGAAAGCCGCTCAGTCGTGTCTGACTCTTTGAGAACCCATGCACTTTACAGACCATGGAATTTTCCAGGCCAGAGTACTGGAGTAGGTAGCCTATCCCTTCTTCAGTGGATCTTCTGGACCCAGGAATCGAATGGGGGTCTCCTGCATTGCAGGTGGATTCTTTACCAACTGAGCTATTAGGGAAAGACAAAGTAAGGAAGCAGAAAAGAGTTCACTGGAAGCAAGGGCAATGCAGTGTGCTTTGGGGAAAATCTAAACCATATTCATGAGATAATTATTTATGCTTTCAGTTCTAATATAAAAAATAAACAGAATCATTGTATACCATTCTCTGAATCCGCTGGGCCATGACAGTGCTAGGGGACAAAAACCCGGAGCACCAAGAAGGCAGAGTCCCCCATTCCACACCACACAGACACACGCACGCACACATGCCACTATTATGAAACCATAGCTGTCTTGAGTCTGCAAACCTTCATACATACGGAAAGACAACAAGCCCCAAGAGATTTTTTTTTTTAATAAAAATGAGGGATTCCCACATGCAAAAAGTCTAGGGTATAGGTTTCCTTAGGTCTGGTATTCATGCCTCTTTTCCACACTTAGGGCCAGTATTTCATGTTGCAGATAATAAACTTGAAAATATTAAAATAATTTTCATAAACTCACTGATTCTAGTGAGCACTGCACAAACGCAAGGCTATTCTGATGCACGTCCCTGACTTTAAAGTCTGTAGTTATAGAGGACAACCTGCTCCCTCATACCCAGGAGACAGAAGAGCAACTGAACAGCCTGGATCTGACCCAGCAAAATGCCTGAAGTCTCCTGGTGGCTGAGTGTGCCCAGTGATATACCAAGGAGAAACTCATTTCAGGGCATTTTCTGGGCAGGAGGGAGGGGTTTGGGGAGGGAGGCAGGCAAACAGACAATCAATGTCAGCTAAGGGAGGAGACCATGTCCACCCTCAAGGATCAACCCTCAGCTTCCAGCACAGGGCCTAATATATGGCAAGGACTCAATAAATATCTGGTAAATTAACAAGTGAACTTCTTGTCGTCTCAATGTCTTCATTGTTTCCTAGGGGCTTCATGTAATCCTCAGAACTCTAGCTTCCTTTCCCCCATAACATTGAGTAGAAATTGATCTTATCAAAGTCACCAAAGACAGACCTCGGATGCCCAAGTTCAATGGACAGGTTATATCTTCTTTGGCATCTGGCACTCCCTCCTTTTGGAAACTTTTACTCTCAGCTTCAAATGAGACCAGTCTTCCCTGATTCTCCTCCTTCCCTGTTCACTCGCTTCCCCATCTTACTCTTCTTCCTCTGTTGTTGGTTTTTCAGTCACTAAGTAGTGTCTGACTCTGGGGCGCGGTGGACTGCAGCAAGCCAGGTTTCCCCGTCCTTCACTATCTCCTGGAGTTTGCTCATCATAATCATGTCCATTGAATCAGAGATGCCATCTAACCATCTCATTCTTTGTTGCCCCCTTCTCCTCCTGTCCTCAATCTTTCCCAGCATCAGGAGCTTTTCCAATGAGTCAGCTCTTCAAATTAGGTGGCCAAAGTATTGGAGCTTCAGCATAAGTCCTTCCAATGAACAGTCAGGGTTGATTTCTTTTAGGATTGACTGGCTTGATCTCCTTGCTGTCCAAGGGATTCTCAAGAGTCTTCTCCAGAACCACAATGTGAAAGCATTAATTCTTCGGTGCTCAGCCTTCTCTATGGTCCAAATCCATACATGACTACTGGAAAAATCATAGCTTTAACTGCCAACCTTCAATATTGGTATTGCTCGACATGCCATCTTCAGACCTCTTTAACTACATACCACAGGTCCTTAACCAAGGTCCTGAGTATATAGTTCCTCACACAGGTAGCCGAGTGGAAATCTATTTTCTTATGTGCAATTCTGTGCAGAGAGGATTTGCGGTATTCATCAGATTTTCAAAAAGGTACACAACTCAAAAAAGTTAGGCAATGGTCCTTAATTCCCAAGGCCTCCTGTTGACCAACATGCTTGCTCTGGATAGTGTAACCACTCCACTGCTTCAGCTACTCCCCAGTGACCTTGGTGGCCCCCCACATTGCTATGTTCATTCCAGACATCTCTCCTGAACTCCAGACCAAATTATTCAAATACTGAACAACTGTTACTACCATTTAGATATTCAACAAATTTCTGTATTTTAAAAGTCCAAATTAAATTCTCAAAATGGAATCAATAATTCATTTAGCAAACATCCTAGTGTCAATCATGTGCCAGGCACTGGGGGCACACAGTAATGGACAAAGGAGATAAACAGTCCTGGGTTCTAGGACTCACTCTGCCATGTCTTACTTGGTGAAATGTGGTTAACCTTGCTAACCGGTAAGAGGCATCATTTCTCAAAAACTTACTCTGTGGTGGCTTCTTATCAGGACACTACATATATTCTTAGCTCACTTCACCCTCAGGAAAAGATGCTTTAATCTCCTTTGCAGAGGGGAGGGAACTAAGAGGAGGTGAGGCTAAGTATCTTGCCCAAAGCCACCGGAGCTGGCAAGCTGAAGCACCCAGATTTAAACCCAAATCTGATGGAAAGTCTGGAGACCTTCCAGGACTCCTCCCTCTCACCTGACACCACACCAAACCAAATACAAGTCCTTTTGATTTCTCTGAAATCTGCCCTTTCTTTTCACCCTGGCACCACAAATTCGGCTCTGACCTTATTATTTTGCATTCAGCCTCCTTCCAGCTCTCTGCCTTTGGTGTACCCCTCTTCCTGTGCAGGCCTCTCACCACTGCCAGAGCCTGAAATCTCATCATGCCACTTCCCTGGTTAAAATCCTCAACTACTGCCCACAGCCTAACAAGCGGGACAATCCTAACAGTTAAGGAGGCACCTAACACATACAACGTGGCTTCAGCTCACCTGTCCAGAGCCCCTACTTTCCCTCTCCCTACCCATCGCCTCTCTCTGCTCCTACCACACTTCACTGTGTGGAGTCAGCTCCTCTACAACTCCTCCGTTCTTTTCTGTTTTTCACGCCCATGCTCCAAAAAGCCTTTGCTGCCCTAACTTGCACCCACACATGGGTTAAGGACCCCTTATCCCTGTGCCTTGGCACCTGAGCCACAGTTCATATTGTTACTGTATAACTTTGAACAGACTGTGAGCAATCTGAGGGTAGGAACTGTGTTTCACAATCTTAACTCAGTTCCTAACCCAGCACCTAAATACATAGTAGATGAATTAATGCTTGATGAAATCAAACTGTGTAATGCTTTGATTTCTACCTCTTGCCATTTATACATCCATGGAGGGTACCTAAGAACAAAATGCATCTCTGTGGTTATCAATACACTATATAAAAGCAATCTTTTCTTCCCAAAGAGTACTTGGAAATATCTTTAAAGTTATAAATTTACTTTAGTATTTTAGAAATCTGAAGGGGAAAGGAAGATGTACAAGATGAGAGAATGGGAGAAAGGCCTTATTTTCAACTTTATTAGAATAGTTTAGATTCTAGACAAAACAACAATCAGTGATTAAAACAAAACAAAACAAAAACTCACGACTTCAGGTACCTTGCTCCTAACAATTTTACCCAGACAGGACACAACCTCCCTACCTCCCACCCTCATACCAACAATGCTCTAAAACCAGCTCCGAGAGTCCCTGACCAGAAGGCATACTTTCCCAGGCTGCCGCTAACACCCAGGTGAAAAGCAACATTAAAGGGATGGCATTTCCTGCGACAATAAAAACTTGCTAGTATAAAAGCTCTTCACTGCACAGCCCCCTCACCTATAATCCTAAGTGTAAATAACAATTTACACCTAACAGATATAAATACCTTTGCAGAAGCATCTCTAAGACAATACTACTTTAATATCACTTGCCCCAGCATTCCCTTTAATATAAATGATGTCAAATTACAGATAATTATATTATATCCTAGCTCATTTTCTCTGGCTTAGGCAGTGTTCATTTATATATAACTCATTCTAGAACAAAAGGTGAGAGCAAAATTTGACATCAACTGCTTTGGACCTTAAATGCTTATAAAACCCAAACAATCCTCAATTTATTTCCTGTCTCCCCAAAATCAAACCCTTAGATCAAGATCACAAGTAGTACACACTAAGACATAAGTGAGGCCAGAGAAACTAGAAAATATAACTTCATAAACTATTAACTTAGAGTTGCATATCATGTTCTGTAAATCTCTTTAAATTATCCCAAAATATATACAAATGAAATTACGTGTACATTCTCTGTATTCTCTGAGAGATTAAGGAAATGGTTCTTAGACAAATACTAAAAGGGATGGGACATAAACATATTTATTAATAACCAAATTAACAAGAAAATACACGATTAATCTGTGAAAACTGAACTGTACTGTTTTTCCAATAATAAAATATGCCACGTCTCTATTACTAAATTACTGGAGATTCTGCTGGTTTTCTCCACCACTAAATCCTTGTGCCTGGCATAGTATCTGGCACATAGTATGTACTCAACTAATTCAAAATGAGAAATTACAGTGTATGTATATATCCCTCTACATCAAGGTCATCTGCCCACAAGGAAGTGGGCAGTCTTTGGTCTAGCTCACTCTACAGTACTCTATACAGCCCCCAGCATTCTCCTGGCATTCTCTAATGTATTTATTAAACAGGTCACTTCTGTCTCTCGATCTTCCAGAGGCCTAATATCCTCAAGCTGTACTTTACTCTCCTAAACTCTCAAACCATGACACACAGCTGCAACCCCCAAATGTAAGACTCTGCTTCTTCTCCCTCCAACTGCCCTATTCACCTCAAAATGACAATCACTGCCAAAATGAGTGATTGGCAGGTTAAGTACAGAGGACTCAGGAAAAACTGTGATAAAAGATGAACCCCTAACTTGCAACCAGTTATCACATAACATGAATTTACCGTCTTAGTCATTTATACGGTTCTGGGGTATTAAATACAGTGGGGCTCTGCAGAACACAAGTTTGAACTATTGTAAGTTCACCTACATGGGAATTTTTTTTTTTTTTTACTGAACATGTGCACGATCAGTGGTTGGTTGAATCTAAAGAGGCAGAACCACAGATATGGTAATTCTTTTATTTTTTAGGAACCATCAAACAGTTTTCCACAGTAGCTGTACATTCTTATAAACAAATGCACAAGGGTTCCAATCTTACCACATCCTTGTCAACACTTGTTATTTTCTGTTTTTCTTCCTTTTTTTTGTTTTTACAGTAGCCATCCAAGTAGCCAACAAGCTATATTTTAACCATTCAGTCAGAGGCGGTAAATGTATAATCCAAAAGACTAATTTCAAAAACAGTTTCTCAAATAGATTTCCCTCTGATCTGGCCACGCTGTGAGGTTTGAGGGATCTTAGTTTCTGGATCAGGGATTGAACCCAAACTCTTGGCACTGATAGTGTGGAGTCCTAATCACTGGACCACCAGGCATGCATGTGTGGTTCAGTAGTTCAGTCATATCGAACTTTTGGCGACCCTATGAAACTGTTGCCAGCCAGGCTCCGCTGTCCATGGGATTTTCCCAGCAAGCATACTGGAGTTGGTTGCCATTTTCTCCTCCAGGGGATCTTCCCAATCCAGGAATTGAACCTGCGTCTCCTATACTGTAGGTAGACTCTTTACCATTGAGCTACTGGGGAAGCCCCTGGACTGCCAAGGAATTCCCTCAAATAGATTTTTTATGGGTAGGGAGACCATACTTACCATCCTTTAAATCATGTCTAGCAACCCTCTACCTACTTACTCTGCCTGTATTTTAAAATGATTTGGCCCAGATTTGGTTCTGCAAAAATTATAACTAATAAAATAAGTAATTTAAATTGTACACTCTTAAGACAGGCATGATTTTATGAACCACAGGAGCAATAAAAAGTCAAATATCTAAAATACCTCATTGCCCTATGCTGAGAATTCACTTTGTTTCATTATCTTCACATTAGCAATTCTAGAAATTTAATCTAAAAAAACATGTGCAAAACTTTTAATTTTTTAAAAATACTGTTCAGTCACCTCCTCAATAATGTCCAATTGCATAAAGCATTGGCACAGAACCACAAGCATCAGGCAACAAAGATCTTTGATTTAACTAAGTTCAAGAATATAACAGAAGCTAAAAATAAAATTTTATAACTATAGTGGAGATAAGAGTTTGGAGAGCAAACAACCATCATAAATGCACCAACATTTATAAATGTACTGGAAGAACCTGTTACCCTAACAGAATTAAGAAATACGACTGTAAGACAGTTTGGGATCCTTCAACATAAAGTTTAGTTTTCAATCACATTAATTTCCCTAATGTGGTGGAGAGTGTACTCTTAAATTTTAGTATCCCATTACCTGCATTTCTAAGCTATCTTAATTTCAGATAGAATGACCTAATAAATGGAGCAAAGTCGGGAAAGTGCAGTTTTAAATCCTGAGCACCACATTTATCAGTACTAAATCTTAATGACTGAAAAGATTTGGGGTGGCAAGTTCATTTTATCATAAATGAATATAATTTTAGCATAAAGACTATCAAATATGTCATAATTTCTAAACAACAACCCTTTAATCCACTCTACCAATTTTAGTTTTGGGGGGAATGGCCAATTCTCTACATTGAAAAATTTATATACAAATTACATTTATTTTTCTCATAAATTTTAAACACCTCAATCTTCTTTAGAAACATTCTTGCCTTTTCAGTTTCTTTTTTTACATTACTTACAGTTATTACAAGTACCTTACTTTACTAGTTGGGTCTCAGAAATTTACTGTTCATAGATGTTTGTCTTCAAAAGCACATCATTATTTACCTGTAAGAAGTTTTGCTTTTAATCTAGTCTCATGACACTTTTTACACTGACCAATCAATTGTGTTATGCCAGGAGAGAAATAGCTCACACATAAATGAGATATATAAATACTTTAAAACCCCATTATGGAAAATACTTGCTCAATCTGAATAACTCAAATCATAGAAGATTATATAGTTAAAACAAAACATATGGTATAGACCAGTGCACTAGAATATAGTTAAAGAAACAACCATATCCCCTCTCACATGACATCCACACTGGTAGCTCACAACTTGAACGAGAGCTGTGAGTTTACACTGGAGCGCTTATCCAATAGGTCCAATTAAAAAGAGCTTGGTTTAGCCTTCAGGCTCAACCTATCTTACAAGATAAACTGGGGTTTGTCACTTCCTTTAACCCTAAGCATTTCTGTCGAAACCACAACTTAGGAGCTAATTACTAGAGAAATGGCTGTCTGAAAAAAAAAATTAAGTGCCATGAAAACAAACCAAACCAAACTGAGAAACCAAATAGTATTGATAATTAATAATTAATTGTATTGACCATTTTTGTTTTCCTAGTCTAGATTTTCAGCACAATCAATATTTCAAAGAATCATAACATATGAAAAATAACCTAGTTTAATCTCTTTATTTTACATACAAGTAAAGTGAAGTCAAGAAAAATGAAGTTATTTGAACATGAATATGGAGGTTTAATACTATAGCTTGAATCAGAATCCATAATCCTTCAACTTCATTCACTATATTGCTACTAACTTGAAGGCAAATAGTTATTCAAGAGTATGGCTGATAAAGGCCTAAATTTTTATGATTCTGGATTTCAACAAGTAAATAACTAAAATGGCAATAATATCACAGAATAATCCAAAATGCTCAGTGTGGAGAGAGCGCCCTCTACTGTATATTACCTCTCTGACAACTACGGCAACAGTTAGAAACTGCCATCTGTGCCTCTAGTCTACTCAAAATGAACCTGAAGTTACTATAATATATACTGTGGCTTAGTTGTGTTACAACTATAATGCCAAGCCCAGTATTTAAAACATACATACATACACGTGGGTTAGGTAACCACCCTTCCCCCTGCCACACACACAAGAATCTCTGAAGCTTCAGAACTTGTAGGACTGAAAGCAACCACCTCCCTGCCCAGCCGTCAATACTATAAATATCAAACTTCCTGTTACAGCAAATTAGCAAATAGCTTTGGGAAATCTATGCTCTGAATGGTACCAGGTCAGAAGACAGGAAGCTTATAAGCATTTCATCCCACCATAAAATTCTCACATCAGTCAAGCACTATCTAGAAAACAGCTTACCTGGACAACAGGATATTGATAATCCATACAATATACACCATACATAGCAAAGGGGGAAAAGATCTTCAGATAAAGACAGTACAGAAAGTATTTAAGCTTCTGCCTTGTTTGATGTGGGTATCCTGTCCAAAGGAACCTGGAAACACCAAAAAATCCTTGGCTGACTTCCAGCCTACGCAGATAAGTATGTTGACTCAGATGACGAGGAAAGAGCTTGGCTCAGCCCAGGCTTCCACCCTAAGACTCAACACTACACAAAAGAAATGTTCAAGGAAAAGCAGACAGTTCCAAACGGAGTTACTAGCTATAGACTGAAAACTACACTAGAGGTTTGCTGTTACTGTTGGTTTTAAACTGACAACTTCTCCAGAAACTCAAGAGGTAGAGAATGACAGCCAAGGAAGGGATCGTAGGTTCCTTAAAGTGGCACAAAAAATGGTAGGAAGCACAAGGTATCCAGGATCCAAAGTGATATATATATATATTCCAGGCTTTAAGTACGTCAGAGGGAACACTCCCAATCCAGGAGGTGGAAAAGCAAATGGGACTCGTATTATTTCCCTACTTCTTCTTGGGCGGGGACTGCGCACACGCGCATGCACGTACACACACACACACACACACCCTTCTCACTGTCTCCGGCACAGACAGGTGTTAGGATTAACAGTGTAAAATCCTTCTGCTGTGGAAAGAAATGGGAAAGAAATGAAGTCACACTGCTACAGGCAGTGAAAGGAGCTCTTTCATGACATTGTATGTTTTTGTATCATTTAACATCTCCTCTGCTGGGCTCCAGCAGAAGCTTGGACAGCTGGCAGGATCAGCACAAGAAGAGAGGAAGGTGGCCCCGACTCTGAGGCAACATGAGTCCACTAGAGACCTTCAGATATGCCAGAGACTCTCTCAGCTGTTCCAGTCAAACATGGAAGGATTAAGTGCGGCTGCCTGCAGAAAGGTGGGGGTGGAAAGGTCTTTTCAGAAAAGCCAGTTGCTCTTCCCCTTTTAGGAAGCTGCTATACCCACCCTACCATTATATACAAACACACATGTGCACACATATTTCTATAACAGATATTAAAAGCAGTAACAAACACAGACAGGTGTTAGGTCAGTCTGACAATGTAGGGCAGGTTAAAGAGTTGGCTTTCAGAGCCTAAACGGCCCTGTTAAAACCAGGGAACTGCTAAGCAATTCTTAGAAAATTGAACGTGGAGTGGGCAGAAAGTAAAGATAAATGCTCAGTAAGAGAGGCACATTTATAACTATCATTGCTAACAAATCCCCTAGTTGGGGTAAACATTCAAAAGTTCAAAATGATAAATAATTCTAAATTAGTTTCGGGGGCTCTGATCTCCCTAGTCTTAGAGAGAGTAATACTGTAACATGTTTTAGTAAGATTAACCCATGAGGATTATCTGCAACTGTGAGGCATTTGTAAGAGTCTAAGTCTTAGCAAGTCCACTCCACCCCCAGCGCAGTTTTTCTCCTTTTATGGTCACTGCAATTTATTTTAGTATTGTTCAGGAGAAATTGCTTTTTAAGAGTCAAAATGGCCTTAGTACGTTTAAGAAAGATATCTTGGTTAAGCATTTACATTAATTCGGTTCTTAGAGATCAGGTGGACCACTGCAACGTACTAGATTATCTTCGCACTGTTGGTACTGATTCTATGTGTATTACACACAAGGGACAATAATAAACCAATCCAGTATAATTTAAAAATTTACTGATCTATTATACACAAGGTATTGTGCTAAGCAATGGAGAAATGAACAAGCACAGTTTTGTTGTCGAGGAATTTGCAGCTTGTGGGAGAATAGACAAGTACACAGGTAAAACCAAAAGGCAAAACAATGCTACAGCTCCAAAATTAAACATCGTGAGCAATTTCTCACTCAGATAATGATATTTTTTAAATGCTGCTCTTAATGAACACTTCCACAGTGTCACTTTCTTACCACTAAAACTATGAGACCCTGCTTCATCAATTCTTAACAGAGATTGCCTAAGCCTGGCCTGTAACAAACATTCTACTTGTCCCAAGAGTCCCTTGGACTGCAAGGGGATCAAACCAGTCAATCCTAAAGGAAATCAAACTTGAATTACTCATTGGAAAGACTGACACTGTAGTTGAAGCTCCAATACTTTGGCCACCTGATGCAAAGAGCTGACTCACTGGAAAAGACCCTGATGCTGGGAAAGACTGAATGAGGGAGGAGAAGGGGACGACAGAGGACGAGATGGTTGGATGGCATCACTGACTCCATGGATATGAGTTTGACCAAACTCTGGGAGACAGTGAAGGACAGGGAAGCCTGGTGTGCTGCAGTCCACGGGACTGCAAAGAGTCGGACACAACTTAGCAACTGAACAACAACAAAGAAATAACAAAAGGGATGTTTCTATAATAAAACCTTATACTACATTTTCTCTGGGGTCTTCCCTGGTGATCCAGTAGCTAAGACTCCATCCTCCAATGCAGGGGGCCTGGGTTTGATCCCTGATCAGGGAACTCGATTCCACATGCCACAACGAAGTCGCATGCTGCACCTAAAGACAGACAATCCCCAGTACTGCAGCTGAAGAGCAGAGATTTCATGTGCTGCACCTAAGACTCGGTGCAGCCAAATAAATATATAAAATATTGTTTAAATAAATACAAATAAATATTACAAATAAAAACAAAAATTCCCCTTCTAATCAGATCAAATAATCCTCCAATCCTTCTTCTTCCTGTCCATTCTGCTGTCCCACCTCCAGCAGTACAGTGGTACTGGCCACACAAACACATGTAAACTAGCATCTTAATCACTATTATACCTTCTTGATATGACTGATATCAAGATTCCCTTGATATAAGAACTGGAAAATGATGATACTCATAAACCGTAAGAGGGCATTGTTAACCATGAACTACAACTGACAAACTTAACTTTCATGAGTTAATAACGCAGTTCAGTATCTGATGAATTAATCACAGAAGATGCATTCTTCCCAAACTGTACTACATTTAAGATGACAGACTGTAACTCAAACTCTGGAACAACTAACCTAATTTCAACGTGAAAGTGTCCCCAGATATGTTATTGAGGGCCTTATCAATCTCTGTAGCTCTAAGTTCTTCTTGTGGATAGATCTATATGGACATGGTGAAAAGATATGACTGATACATTTTTAAGTGAGAAAAATTATATTGTTGAATAGTGGTTAAAATACAATTCTGTAGTTCCATATTTGTAAATGCATATATATATATATATATATATATATATCTGTGTGTCTGTGAATAAATTATGTATGTAATTTACAAGCTTTATGTGTCTCACATATAAGTTATATTTTATATTTATATACACATATAATTTATTGGTTAACATGCATACCAATATATGCCATACATAGTTCATATTTATATACACACATATTATAGGCATAGGACAAAACCAAAACCTCTAGGGGGTGGGATAGTGGTTTTCATTTATTACCTTAAAATAAACTTCGAATTTATTTAAATACATTTAAATGAGCATTTAATGTTCTATAATTCATCTTTTTTTAAGTTTAAGGGAATCAAAGCAGATTTTATTTTGAGTACAAGTACTTTAAAAACTGGGCTTCCCTGGTAGCTCAGCTGAAAAAAATCTACCTGCCAGTGCAGGAGATATAGGTTCAATTCCTGGGTTGGGAACATGCCCTGAAGTAAGGAATGGCAACCCACTCCAGTAATCCTGCCTGAAAAATCCTATGGACAGAAGAGCCTAGCAGGCTACAGTCCATGGGACAACAAAGAATTGGACATGACTTAACGACTAAACAACAACAACTTTAAAAATTAGTAATATTCTCAATGTTATCACATTTGCTTTACCTAACATGATGACATAAATATAAACTCTCATTTAATACTGGAGGATTTAGATGATAAACAATCAGTACCCAGGTATAGTTTAAACAATGAGCCCTTTGGAAAAATGTCAAAATATTTCAATATGTGAATTATAATTCCTTGTACTTTTGCTTGCCCTTTTACTTACCTCTTTCTATAGATTTTTTAAAATTGTAATTTAAGGCCAATAATTTAGTCAAACAAAAATTCTAAAAATTCCTTACAGAAAGAAAGGTGAATCTTTCACCAGGAAGAAAGCATACTACAAAAAATCAAACTACAAATGTTAGGGTTAAGACTCAAGCTTCTCTCTTTTCCTGACATACAGTCTTTCTGTAGACTAACAGAGCCTTAGTTACTAATAGAGATTTGTCGCGTGGGTCAAAGTTGAACATCGTTTCAATATTTTTCTCCCATTTTCAAAGATTTAAAAGATAAACAAAAATGTGAACATTTTCAGTTTAAATTAGTACTAAGTGTGGCCCTCCCTCAGAGGAAACAGCCTAGGTATTTCCTTTAGATTTAAATACTATCATGTTTATTAAAAATAAAATTTCAAAAATAAAAAGACTATTCTCCACAATAAGCTCAGTTATTTGCTGACAATCCCAAATTACACCAATAGAAAATATGCAATGCGACATCATAAATGCTTTTTAGTGTTAGTTTTTGTGTACGCATCAAATAGAAAATGGGCTCCATATACTTCTATATATTTCATTAGCAGAGACATGTGGTCTACAAATTTCAACACCTGGTACACCTAGAACGTGTATGTTAAATAGAATGTAACGATATAGAGGAACAAGACCTAGTGAGGTAGTGCGCTATCTAGAAATGATCTCAAGATTTAGGAAATTTAAATTTAGCTAAAGAAAAGGAGACAATTTGCAGTCCCATGCCAGAGGGAATAGCTGGTAACTGTAGTGTAAACTGTACTATCTACAACCCTAGGGATCTCGAGACTTACTCAATACTGGATAATCAGAAAATATCTGAGATTCTTTGTATTTCTACTCTCTCCTTCTTGTTTTCTTCTCTCCTTTTTTTTTCCCTTCTGCCTATGTCATCAACCATAGGTGTTCAAAGCATAGGTGTTCAAAGATGTGTTCATTGTTCAGAGATAACTAGCTAGGCCTCTGGGTAGAATGCTTTGGCAAAGACTGTAAAGACCTCTGCCCTAAGGTATAACTGATTTTAGTAGCAAGCTAAGAAGGTTCCAAAGATTGCTGTGTAGTGGAGTAACACATTAATTCAAAAAGAGATAAAGCTTGAGATAGACAGATGAGGGTGGAGGGGATGGGACAAAGAAAGATACATATGTAGGCAAAATACTATAGTTAGATATATGTAAGACTTACATAGGGATCAGTGTGGCCAGTCTATTGGACTGTGGGTAAACAGTGGCAAGCAAGAGGAGTAGGTCAGGGTCACTGTGGAGGGCTTAGGCTATCAAGCTATGTATTTCAGACCTTTAAAGACTGTTTGAGAGGGAATGAATACTACAAAAGTAACTTTTTGTGAAAATGGCCTTTGGTGGCTGCAGGAAGAATGGAAAGGGGAACACAGCAGTAGACAGATTTATTAATGTAAAACCCACATGTTACCAGGAGGAATAAAGAAGGAACAGATGTAGGAGACATTACAGGAATTGGAGACTGTTCACACATAGTTGGATGGCATCACCGACTCAATGGACATGAGTTTGAGCAAACTCCAGGAGATGGTGAAGGACAGGGAAGCCCGGCATGCTTGAGTCAGACTTGAGTCAGACACAACTGAGCAGCTGAACAACAAAACACACAGGGTCTAAGAGAGCAGGTAATTAAATATAACATTAAGGTTCTAAGTCTAGTTGGCCAGATAGGGATAACATTGCTAAAACAGGTAAGTCAGAAGCATGAACTGGTTTGAAGTTGTGAAAGGACATCCAATAGAAAATGTCTAACTGGAGAATCACCACTGACAGAGGAGTCTGGTGGGCAGAGGAGCCCAGTCGTGTCACTAAGAGTCTGACACGACTTAGTGACTAAGCACAGCACAGCACAAGTACTCAGAATTATAGGTGGCAGCCCCAGAGAGGTCAGGGTTAGAAATGAAGATCCAAGAGGAGTATGGGAGGAACAGTTAAGGTCATAATGAGTTAGTCCACAGCATGTCCTGAACATCAAACATAAGCTTCAGAAAGGGAGGCGGGGGGAAGGGGAGGGAAGGAGGGACAGAGGAAAAGAAGAGGGAAAAAGACAACAGTTGATACAAGGCAAAGGTCTGAAAATAGAATCTTAAGGAATACACATTTCTAGAAGGCAGAAATAGCAACAAAGGATTAAAAGATTAAGCAGGATTCTGTACTATTCACAAAAGCCAGGACACAGAGGACATGTGTTACTTTTCTTCTATCCTGTGTCTCTTACAGTAGGGACAGCATTTAATAAATTGATACCAGATAAGAGTAGTTAACAATGTCAAGCAGATGTAGAAAGGTTAGAGAATGTAGAAAAGATGATTGAATTTAGCAAATAGGAGAGCAAGAGAAGTTTTGAGAGAGCTATTTCAGTAATATCAGTAAAAAGATGGCAGCAAAGTTGATACACACATGATCAGAATCTGAAAAACAGACAGGATGCCTCCTTTAACAAAACTTTCTACCTTGGGCTGCTTCTTTGTCTTCCAAGTGGCAAGTAAATGCCAAAATTATCGATACATTCAACTCTCCACTGTTGTCTCCATCAAGGCAGACTTTTATCTTCTTTTGTTTGATTATATTGTTTCTTTACTCATTTCAAAATATTCACATCTGAAAGTGACTCCTTCAATGCCTACCTTAAATGCTATCTGTCCCATGAAGCTCCTCCTGATTACTTCCAGCTAGAAATCATTTTTTTTTGTCTGAACTTCAAGATGGTTTATCTGTAGCTGACTTAACAGCACTTAGCACTTTCTATACATTTTAAGGCATACTTTATTAACTGGATGATTTCTTTAAGAATGGGACCTGTCTATTCATCTTGGTATTTCTCTCAAAGGATGAAGCCAGTACCTTTTACACAGATACAGCCATCAGTATATGAAAAGGGAGGGTCTACATTTTATTACTTGAGAATACAAACCAGAGGTAAATGAATTAAACACCAGGCACAGACCATCTCTTATCTGTTCAGTCAACCTTCATTCATTCAAGCAAGATGTCCCCAGCAGTGAAGTCCTAGGAATACAGAAAGCTCTCAAAGAGCTGACAGTAGGGGAGAGAAAGTAGAAAATACTAAGTACCAAAGTACCACGTGATTAATGCCATCAGAACAAGGCTTGGGAGAAAAATTAAGAGGCAACTGCTGCTGCAGTCACCACTGCCATCATCTAATTTCCCAGGGTGGAGTCACCCAGGAATAGCTCACAAGCACTTAACGCTGGAAAAGAATTGTGGAAAGCTAGTAAGAGTCTTCCAGATGGATTGGAGTCAATGGTGGGGAGCTTGGAGGCAGCAGGACAGCATTCCAAATCCACAAACCAGCATAGCATAAGCAAAGTCATACTTAAGGCGCTTACAGAAAGGCAGGCAGGTAAACATATGCAGAGTCAAATGCCTATTCAAAAATATTCATATGTGTTCCACTGGTTCTCAGGTCCTGTAAGAATCGTTGAATCTTCACCAGTGGAAATGTTTTGAATTATATCTGCCAGAGAGGAGCAAATGAAAATGAAGTGCAGAAACACTCCTTTGTGGGACACACGGTCCAGAAGGAAGGATGGGTAATAGCAGGGTGTGCCATACTATGGCTGAAACACAGTCTTCTATTGGTATCTGGAGTGGCATAGTCTGTGAGGCCAGGAATTAGTATCACTCTTAGAAGGGTCTTTCAACTGCTCTTTCATTCTAAAACGGTATTATTAAGAGGTAAAAAGTATCCATAAGTCATGGGACAACAGACATTTACTTTAAATCCATAAAGACAAATAGTACATAAAAGATAAGGGTAAAAAGATTACCTTTAAGACAGAAAATAATTGTAAATATTCTCATACTGTTAGGGAAATAAGTCTACAAATGAGTCTACATAATTATCTTATACAACAGAGACTTTTACTTTCCACAGAAACTTTCGTCTCAACTAACTGATAATATCTCTGTGGTAGATTACAAAAATGGTCACAACATTTCACAGCCCCCCGTTTAAAAGACGCAATTTTCCCTCCAGCCCTGGAGGTTGGTCTCAGCTTTGTGACTCGCACTGGCCATTGCAACATTAGCAAATGTGACACAAGCAGAGAGCTGACAGGTGCTTGTCCCAGGGGCTGGCCCTCTCCTCCTCTCTAGAACCCTGAGCTGACCATGGGAAGAACTGTGAAGAATGAGAAGCCAAGTAGAAGAGGGCCAAGCTGTTCCAGCTGAGCCTCCCAACCAACTAGCTCACCAACTGCCAGACATGTAAATGTGGTCATCCTAGAGCACCTGTGCCCAGCCACCCCAGACGAGAAGAGCCACCCAAATTCCCGACCCGCAGAATTGTGAGCAAATAAATGATTAATGTGGTTTTAAGCTATTAAGTTTGGGGGAGGTCTGTTATGCCACAAATCTAACAGACACAATCTCACTGCCTAACATTAAAAGGGATATCTCAATATTGGCACTAATACGACATCATCTTAATTACTGTCACTTGAAATCAGGCTGTGTTAGTCCTCCAACTTTGTTTTTCTTTTTCAAAGTTGTTTTGGCTCTTCTAGGTCCTTGGCATTTCCACATGAATTTTAGAATCAGCTTACTAATTGTTGAAAGAATCTGGCTTGGATTCTAATTGGTATTACACTGAATCTACAGATCAGTTTGGGGAGAATTATTATCTTAAGAATATCAGGTCTTCTAGGCCATGAACACAGTATATTTCTCTACTTCATTCTACTATTCAAAAATAGGTTTTAAAATATTATGATTATCTTTTTTTTTCCCTAGTATGTGCTAAAAGCAAATGCTATGTCTGAGGTATAGCACATCTTATTACCACTTTCCTGAAGTCTGCTAAATCCCATAATACTCAACATTCCTATAAGACAGTGTGGTATTGGTGTCAAGATAGAAAAATAGATCAATGGAACAGAAGAACCAAAAATAGACCCACAGGTGCAAAGGCAACTCAGTGGAGAAAGAACAGTCTTTTCAGCAAGTGGTACCAGAACAACTGGATAAAAATGAACCTAGATCCATACTTTATGCCATATACAAAATTTAACTCAAAATGAACCACAGACCTGAAATGTAAAACACGAAACTATAGCGCTTCAAATAGAAAACTTCTGTGACCTTTGATTAGGCAAAGATTTCTAAGATGTGATGCCAAAAGCACAATTCACAAAAGAGCAAGTCTGCTTTTCAAAAGACACTGCGAGGACAATAAAAAGACAAGTCATAATTGAGAGAAAATATTTGCAAAGCATGTATGATAAATGACATCCAGAATATATAAAACGTCACCAAGCTCAACCATAAGAAAACATGCAACCCATTTTTTTTAATGGGCAAAAGATTTGGATACCTGACCAAAGACAAGTCAGGGACGCTAAATACACTCCTGAAAAGGTGCTCAATATCACTACCTCTTAGGAAATTAAAACCACAACAATACTACTACCTTCCTATTACACTAAAATTAAAAAAGACTAACAGTACCAAGTGTTGACAAGCCTACGGAGGAACAGAAAGTCTCAAATACTGCTGGCAGGAATGTCAAATGGTACAACCAATGTGGAAATAGTTTAAAAATTTCTCAAAAAGCTGATTATACCCCTATCATATGACACATGCATTCCACTACTAAGTCTTTACTCAAGAAACATGAAAACATATATCCATATAAAGATTTGGAAATGAGTGCTCCGAATGGTCTTATGTGTCATAGCGTAAACTGACAATGAACGCAAACGTCCATGAACGATAAGTGACGAACAAACTGTGGTATATCCACATGGACTATTACTTGGCTATAAAAATAAATGAACCATTGGTATATAAAATAATATGGGTGAATTTCAAAATAACTATACTGGGTGAAAGATGCTAGGCAAAAAATATTTATTGTATTACCCCATTTTTATAAAATACTAGAAAATAAAAACTAAGCTGCAGTGTCAGACAGCAGATCAGAGGTTGCTTGGAAATTGCTTGGAAATGGGTGGGGATAAGAAAGACTACCAAGGGGCACAAGGAATCTTTTGGAGATGATTAATATATTTATCGTCTTGGTTGTGGTGATGATTTCATAGGCATATATATATGTCAAAACTTAAAATAAGCTTTACACATTTGCAGTTTATTGCATATTAATTATACTTCAATAGAGCTGTTTAAAAATTAAAATAAATGAACTGCTGCCTTATTTACTGCAATGAATTTGCAGAGGGCTAGTTATTTCCTTTTGGGGGAGACATGTAGACTGGTAAGGGTCTGAAGGGGAAGTATGCCCTAAAATATTACAGAAAAAGTCTTATCAAAAGGAAGATTATGGGTATGGTGGTAAATTAGGTATAAGATATAAGCAGAAGCAAAAGGGCAGGTTTTTCTGAAAATCATCTTGGATTAATCTAGGTTGGACCCCTACTACATGTCCCCTTAGCACTTGTATATGTCCTTTCCAACTTGTCATACATATAATTTCTGCCTCTCCCACTCCAGGAGAGCAAGCACTATAGAATCTATCTTATTCCTTAAAATATCCCTAATGCCCATGAGAGGGTCTACTGGGTTACATAAGCAACACACTGGGTAGTCAGGAGTCCAGGGTTCTGCAGCCAAACCCCTGGGATTCAAATTGTAGTTCCATCACTTCTAGCTGTGTAACTGGGCCAGAAGATAAAGAATTCACCTTCAGTGTGAGAGACCTGGGTTCTATCCATGGGTCAGGAAGATCCCCTGGAGAAGGGAATGGCAACTCATTCCAGTATTCTTGCCTAGAGAATCCCATGGACAGAGAAGCCTGGGGAGCTACTGTCCACGGTGTTGCAAAAGTCGGACATGACTGATGACTAACACTTACACTTCTAGCTGCGTAACGTTGGAAAAATTATTTAACATCTCTGCCTCAGGTCCTTCATGTGGAAAAAGAAAATAATACAAATTCCTACTTCAGAGGATGGATGCGATTATTACATCAGGTAATGTATGAATGTACCTGTTGCTGCTGCTGCTGCTAAGTCGCCTCAGTCGTGCCCGACCCTGTGCGACCCCATGGACGGCAGCCCACCCGGCTCCTCCGTCCCTGGGATTCTCCAGGCAAGAGTACTGGAGTGGGGTGCCATTGCCTTCTCCATGAATGCACCTAGCCTATAGCAAATAGTTACTGTTATTGTGGTTGTTGTTGTCATCGTTTCCAATAATTTAAGAAGGGCATTTAAAAGAGATTCAGAATTGCCTGATTTATGAAGTCAGATGGATATCTGAGGAAAAGCAGCCTCAACAGGAGGCAGAAAGTATGTGAAAGCCAGATGATTGTGTCAGAAAGTGGAACGGGTGCTCCTTGGCACAGGCAGGAAGGGCAGTACATTTCTCTTGAATGAATTTCTCAAAGTGAGAAGACCATGCTTGACCAAGAAGGCAATATTAGTAAGTAAAGCAGCAGAGACAGTATACAGCGATTTTTATCTCAAAGCAAATCTCCTCAAGTGAAAGACAGGTAACAAATTCTCTGACCAGTAGTACCAAAGCAATGAGAAACTGTACTCCTGTGCTCAAAACAAAAAGCTAACCAAAAGGCAAGGCCATGAGGTCTTGAACATGTAACTGGCTCTCTTCTCGGATTGTGTTCGTCATGCCTATGCCTTCTAGATGAACTGTCAGGCGTCACTTGGTGCTTGTCCCCACTGAGGATGGGAGCAGGGCTCTGACAGCAGTGATGAAGCACTGTGGGAATCCCTGGGTTGGCACCAGCCCCTTGCTTGATGCAGACCTATAATCTCTTCTGACTTTGATTTAATACAGCAATTACTGGTAATGTGTTTTGAAGGAGATAAATGCCCAGTGTAGCCGCCTGTCGCTTACTCTGCTTATGATGCAAGAACGTTCTTTAATTAAAATTCTCTTTATGATAAAAGAGCTGCTTCACTGAATGTTTCTGTACAGCCCTGATATGGAGCTTCCTCCAAAGCGGATTAGAAATCTGGTTGCCCCTGCTCACTTCCGGCAAAGCATCGAGATACACAATCACTCCATCACCTAAAGTGAGTTCCTTAACCCCCCCAATTCTCCCATTTTTATAATTAGATCCTAGTAAAGAACCCACCTGCCATTAAAGATCTAAATGTAAGACGAGAAACTATAAAACTCTAGAGGAAACATAGGCAAAACATAGGCAAAATCACAGCAAGATCCTCTATGATCCACCTTCCAGCGTAATGGAAATAAAAGCAAAAATAAACAAATGGGATCTAATTAAACTTAAAAGCTTTTGTACAACAAAGGAAACTATAAGCAAGGTGAAAAGAGAGCCTTCAGAATGGGAGGTAAATAACAGCAAACGAAGCAACTGACAAAGAATTATTTCAAAAATATACAAGCAGCTCATGCAGCTCAATTCCAGAAAAATAAACGATCCAATCAAAAAACGGGCCAAAGAACTGAACAGACATTTCTCTAAAAAAGACATACAGATGGCCAACAAACACGTGAAAAGATGCTCAGCATCACTCATTATCAGAGAAATGCAAATCAGAACCACAGTGAGGTACCATCTCACTCCAGTCAGATGGCTGCTATCAAAAAGTCTACAAGCAATAAATGCTGGAGAGGGTGTAGAGAAAAGGGAACCCTTTTACACTGTTGCTGGGAATGCAAACTAGTGTAGCCATTATGGAGACTAGTGTGGAGATTCCTTAAAAAACTGGAAACAGAACTGCCTTATGACCCAGTAATCCCACTGCTGGGCATACACATCGAGGAAACCAGAATGGAAAGAGACACATGTACCCCAGTGTTCATCGCAGCACTGTTTATAATAGCCAGGACATGGAAGCAACCTAGGTGTCCATCAGCAGACGAATGGATAAGAAAGTTGTGGTACACATACACAATAGAATATTACTCAGCTATTAAAAAAAATGCATTTGAGTCAGTTCTAATGAGGTGGATGAAACTGAAGCCTATTATACAGAGTGAAGTAAGTCAGGAAGAAAAACACCAATACAGCATATTAATGCATATATATGGAATTTAGAAAGATGGTAACGACGACCCTATATGCAAGACAGCAAAAGAGACACAGATGTAAAGAACACACTTTTGGACTCTGTGGGAGAAGGCCAAGGGTGGGAGGATTTGAGAGAATAGCATTGAAACGTGTATACTACCACATGTGATATAGATGACCAGTCCAAGTTCAATGAATGAAACGGGGCACTCAAAGCTGGTGCACTGGGACAACCCTGAGGGATGGGATGCGGAGGGAGGTGGGGGGGGTTCAGGATAGGAGGACACATGTACACCCATGGCTGATTCATGTCAACGTATGGCAAAAACCACCACAATATTGCAATTAGCCTCCAATTAAAGTTAATTAATTAATTTAAAAAAATCTGCTTGCCAGTGCAAGAGATGCAGGTTTGATCCCTGAGTCGGAGAGATCCCCTGGAGAAGGACATGGCAACCCACTCCAATTTTCCAGTCATTTTCCAGTATTCTTGCCCGGGAAATCCCATAGACAGGGGAGTCTGGTGGGATACAGTCCACGGGGTCGCAGAGAGTTGGACACAACTGAGTGACTGAACACAATACTTCTCACAATCACAATGTCAGTATTACACTATTTCTAGTAAGACTCATTTCTCGTTTTTGCAAAGAAGATCTTTTAATTTTCTTAATAAGTATGCAAAGTAAACATTTATAAACATACATGCGTAAAAAGATTTTGAACCCATTTCATTGAAAAATAAAATACAGCTGAATATACCAACATATATACCAATATACCAATATATTCTAAAGTTTGGTTTTAATTCGTAAAGCAATGGTTTGTTATACCTTTTATATATAGGAATCCTTGTATAATTGTCATAAGTGAAATAAACAGAGAAAGATTAATAGTCTATCACAGTTGTCTTTGCCCAGAACATAAAACCATCATGTTCTAGGAGTTTAAGGAATCGACATCAGGTATTCCAACTGTTAGTTAGACAACAATAGCAACAACTACCCAACAGCTAGAGGGAGAACAGTATCTACATGGGGCTTCAGAAGGATCATCTGGTACAGGTTTACTAGCTCCTGAATCAATAAGTGACCCAGTTACAAGACTTTCCACTCCTAAAAGTAGAGATTAAAAGAGAAAAAGAAAAAAAAAAAGAATTTACAGTTAGCTAGGATCTGTTATTTTGATTGCCTTGGAGAGGATGGTCATTGACAATTATTCCTTTAAAATAAGGAGAGAAAGAAACAGAGAATACAGGTTTAATCAGTTCTCTTCTGCAAAGTGGAAGCAAGGAGATCCAAGACCAAACATACACTTTCTTTTCCCATGACACAAGGTACAATTTCAAGGTGAAGGTCAAAACCTGAGAACTATTTTCTGTTCTATTACAGGAGAGTGGTGTCTCAATTACAATCAATCCAATGAATATATTCTGACTAAGAGCTTCTAAATTCAAATAATATCTTCTTTCAGAAGAGTGCCAGACGCCTCCCTCAGGAAATACAAGAAGACAACTAGATTCCCCTCTCAGAAGGCCATGCCAAGACCCACTTTCATCTTATGTGTATGAACACAGAACTGATGTCATCCTTGCAATAATACTAATGCTACTTCAGAGAAGTATGTGTGTCTCTCTAGTTCTGCATGAGAAAAGTGATCTTTTTGAGAAAGAAGGGGCTGGTGGAGAGAGATATCTTGGAGAAACAACTATATGAATATATACACTATATTTACCCGAGCCCTTGGGAAAATGGCCTGGCATAATTAACAAGATTAAAGAGGGATTTAGGATAAATAAGATGAAAGTTAGTCTGATCCTTACAGGATTAAACTCAAAATCCTAATTCGAATCCAACCGAATTTTAAGATCAACACCATATAACAGGATTAAACCAATAGCTGCTTTTGTTTTTGTACTGGAAACAATCACAGTTGGCAAATCCAGGCCTAGAGCAGCACCTCAGCAGTCAGACAGCCGGGAGTTCAGGTCTAAAAATAGCGGCCTCTACTCTAACTGGGCTTGCTGAGTGTCTGTCTCCACAGGTCCACAAGCCCTTCTGTGTAAAATAAAGTCCAAAGACTTGGAAAACTTTCCTTCTTTCTGCTCCCTTTCCCTACCTTTTTTTGGTGTGTGGTGGTGGAAGAGAGAGATCCATTAGGTGATGAAATGGGACCCAACACTGTAACACGAGTGAATATTAAAAATAATTTAGCTGTAAATATATGAATGAGTGTGATGACTAGCTAGCACCCCAACTAAGGGTGTGACCCTAACAGAGAGTACATGTACTGCTTTTCCTTTCTAAAAACCTAAGATTCCAAATTATAATAGATATCTGACTCCAAAGGTCTCAGATAAGGACTGTGGGAACTGGAATTACTTTCTAAAGTGTAGTTCTTTACCTTTAAAAAGGTGGCCATGACATGAACAATGGCACACCCAGGGAAACAAAACTGCTGACACACTAAGCAACAAGATGCCAAATAACGGCTGTCAAACTTCAGCCAGTGTGCCTGAGACAGGCATGCGCTGGGGACGAATGAGAAGACACACAGACCCAGAGGAGCCAAACAGGTTGCAGACCGACGATTACATTTTAAAATGGCCAGAAAAGCAGTATATTTTGAGGAAATTTTCTCAAAAGTCTAGTTCAGGGGTAAGTTTTTAAAACTTGCCATAAATCAAAAGAAACAAAAAAAATTTTTGGGGGGGTGGGAGGTGGGTCATATACCAGAAAAGATCCATGAAGGCGCCATTCAGTGGCATTATTAGATAATTATCTATTTGGGGAAAATCTTTGGAGTCCTATGATTTGTAGAATTTTAATTCATAAGAAAAGAAAAAATGTAACACAGAAAGACAGTTTGGAAGATAGCACATGGACCGTTTATTTCTCTTGAAACATTTATATTGAGATATATGTTTCTCTTTGACAGGAATACTATCAGTTAACATAAAATAAAAGGGGTGACATCTGCTTCCCAGAAGGAGTACATACACTTATCCCTATTCTTTCCACTACATACAATTTAAGACCCTACACATTTTATATATTAAACGAACATAAGACACCTCTTGGAGGTGGAGAGAAGACAGCAAACTGGACTGGGACCTCAGAACACGGTGGTGAGTTCCCTGGGTTTCCCATATGCCTTCTAGAACCCAAACTTGTAGCTAAACAACCTGGAAATGCCAATGGTTCAGACAAAAGGTCCCAAATGAAAGCTTGCTCTCTGTAAGCAAAGAACACAGAAACGACCACCCTAGCAAGACGGAAAATATTAAGACTGCTCAGGTCCAGCCATATCCCCATCTCACTCCCACACACAGCAGAAAAGGCCAAGTGGAGAGCTGAGACTTCCACCCTTGCTAGGCTATAACCAGGCTTCCCAACACCTCTGCCCAAGTAATATTCTAGTGTCGAGAAAACAGAAAGAGCCCTCAAAACTCAACAGTGAAGAAACAATCCGATGAGAATGCAGGCAAAAATCACTGACACCACAAAATGATTACGCCTAACATTTATAATTATTATATCATATGTTCCCTCCTATGGAGTTACCAAAACATTATGGGCTTTACAAGGTATTCTTTGTGCTCACTAGACACATAGTTGCTCTTATCAGAGGACAAAAGCAGTATGCGGACATTGTCTAATAAGAGTCATGTTTCTTAAACATACTAACTAAAGGTTTTGCTTTGGAAAGCACTATCAGAATTTAAGTTCAGGCAACTGTACTCAATAGTTTATAAAAAGGGCAAAGAATTTGAAAAAGAAAAAAATTTATTTCTTTTACAGTATATATTAATATATGTTAGTTTCAGGTATACATATATACAGTATATATAACATTGCAAATCAACTATGTTTCAATTTTAAAAAAAATTTTAAGAAGAACTTAGACGTTTCCTTGGTTAACATGTTTGATAAGCTTTTTTTCCATTACACTCCTTGAAAATTATTTTATGCAGAAAAGTAATAAGGATTCACATGTTCCATTTGATTGTCAGTTTCCAAGTCAAAATTTTTTGTTCTTTATTATCTCTAGATTAAGTTCCCTTCAGTGATCTTAGCTAAAACAAAACACAAATATAAGAAAACACACTTTTAGATATGATTATTTTACCAATGTAGTATCCAACACTGTATATCACATCACTTTTTTTAAAACTATTTTTTATATTACTTATATAAACCATTAAAACTGAAAGGAAAAAAGGAAGAATTAAAACAGATCTGGTTCAAATCAATAAGGGAACAATATGTAGAATCTTTTCTAGAAAAGTCTTATAGTTAGTATTACGGTACTCATTACTTCCCACTTAAGAAGAGGAAAGGATCTATCACAAAGACTCTGAAATCACATTTAAAACCAAAATACCATGCATAAGATTCCCCCAAAATATCAAAAACTATGATATTATTTACCACCAAATCAAAAGAATCTAGGAAAATCAACCCTTAAGTTCTAAAATATTTGTGAGGGCAGGAAGGAATAACTGTTTTATTTACTGTCTCCTTCCTTTTATTCCAGCCAGACTGTCTCGCTCCAGACTCTGCCAAGCTTTAGGCTAGTAAGTTTAGGAACTCATTCCTACTTTTACCAAAAACATATAAAAGTAGCTCTTTGATGAAGCACTGGTTTGATTGATTCAGCACCAAGTCAAAGATGCTTCATGTTCCTAGAACTGACAGCAGTGCTTGGCCCACACAGGTTTGCACAATGTATGTGCTGAATAAAAGACACATTAAAAAAAGGAATAAATGGTGTACAAAACCTGTTTACTAAAGAGGCCCTGAATCCCTAGTGCTCAGGTACCTTACTCAAGAATGGAAACAGTCTGCCTGGGCTATTTGCCTCGGCAGGAAAATTCACCTGCCTCGGCTAGTACCCTTGGGTTCCAGACTTTGGCACATGAAAGGTCAATATCACCTGACCTTTCCGTTCTTAGCCCCAGTGAGTAAGCCCACCACAGCTTCAGTTTCCTTACATATACAGGAAAGGAAAGTGAAGTCGCTCAGTCCAGTCCAACTCTTTTCAACCCCATGGACTGTAGCATACCAGGCTCCTCCGTCCATGGGATTTCCCAGGCAAGGGTCCTGGAGTGGGTTGCCATTTCCTTCTCCAGAGGATCTTCCCAACCCAGGGATTGAACCCGGGTCTCCCACATTGCAGGCAGACGCTTCACCGTCTGAGCCACCAGGGAAGCCTTTTTAGATATACAGGACCTCACTCTAAACCTATGACCTGATCCAGCCTGCTATCTTCACCTTAACTACAAGCTGCCATGCACAGAAATCTTCAATTTTGTATTAGCCTCTGAGATCTTGATTCCCTGGCTTGTAGTTCTATGATACCTGTGGTTTTAACATGGAAGTTACATGACTCGGAGCAACTCTGTATGTGCTGCTTTTCAGTATCCTACAATTTAGTTCGCTAGCATTATCTACAACCCACTCCAGTGTTCTTGCCTGGAGAATCCCAGGGACGGGGGAGCCTGGTGGGCTGCCATCTATGGGGTCGCACAGAGTTGGACACGACTGAAGCGACATAGCAGCAGCAGCAGCAGCATTATCTACGATGTATGTTTTTATACAACAGGATAAATGACTTACTCAGAGTTGCAGCGAATGACAAAGCCTGGATTGCAGTTGATTTTCTAGGATCTTATGTCCAGCCCATTAAATAATATATATACACCCCCTACTGCAGCTGTATCAATTACCTTCTTTTTTAAATTTTAAGAACTAAATAAAGAGACATGCAAAGAAAGCAAATTCCTTAAAATCCAGATTCTATTATTGCCTGGCACAAGAGTACGAGTCTAATGCACACATATACTTTTCACCTTGAATTTAATCCATTCTTCATCCACATGCCAGCAGTATTAATCACCTTACAGCATCCAAATACTTTCTATGGCACCAAGTTCACTATATTTTGGCTAAGTCTGGGCAGCAGCAGCTAACAGAAAAGTTAATATGTTCTTAGTATGGTTGGGCTTCATAAGACCTGTTTTTCCTCTGAAAACTGTGTACAAAATGTTGTAAAAATGTACATTGTTCTGCGGACCTGGTCCAGAGCTTTCATTTGATTCTCAAGAGGTTCAAGATCCAAAATAAAGATTAAGAACCCAAAGGCCAAAAAACTAACAGGGTTGTGATAATTCCTTCTTTAAGAAGCTGTTCCATTCAAACACTCCTATTTTTCCTTGGTGAACAATTAATATTCTAATTTATGTATTTTCCCCTAGTTCTCTTCCTAATCCTAACTCTGATGTTTCCTTTTGATTAAAGGTCCTTTACTTTCATTTATAACCCTCATCACCTTTCACAAAACCTCCAAGCTCTTTCTCTCCCAAGAGTTAGGACAGAGACCCAAATCCTAGGCCCACTGTAATTTTTTCAAGTCGGGGACCAACTGACAAGAAACATTCCGGCTCCAACATTCCAACTGTCTTACTAAGGGGCTAAAATAGGAAGAGAGACCTTTGTTGTGTGTGTGTATGTGTTTTGCTTTTTATTAAACAGTTGTTTAAGCCAATCTGGCTACAAATCCTTAAGGGAAAATATGAGGTCAAGAATCTATTGCCCCTTTCTGGTTGGGCCTGAATTTTCCTCAAGCCATCCCACATCGTCTAAGTTGAACAGGCTCTAATGAAATACTTTACTGCAAGTATGGAAAATCCTGCACGTGGAAATTCTTCCAGTCACTCTGAGAAAATCAGAGACTCCAAACAAGTGTTTCTTACTCATTTTAAAAACACTTGTACTACACTATTTACTGACTTTTATCTTCTGAATCCTCCTTCGTCAGCCCAGCCTTACTTGCATAAAATGTTCGTTATGACTTGGAGGTCTGAATATTCTTTTCTGAACTGTACAGTCTCACCCCTAGCTCTGAGATTCTAGTTTACATCTCCTTCTCATTTCTAACTGAGACCATGGCTCTAAACACACTTCTGGACTTTTGTGACAAGCTTCCTTCCAATGGCTCAAAACAGTAACCTATATGCAAAAGGAGGACACCAGAAAAGGGCTTTTCAACAACTTCTGTGCCTTACAAGAATTAGTAAAGTTGAATTTTAAAAAAATACAAAAAAAAGCCCACCACCACAGAACTTTCTGGCTGAGAACTGTTGTACATGGGATTCAGTAACACAGAACTAAACTGAAGATACCTGGATCACGTTATGAACACCAACTATACTACAGAGAATACGCTGACAGTGCAGGAAACTCTGGATTTATACAGAGTATACGCCTTTCTGGATAAATGGTGGATAAGAGCAGGTCTCAATTTCCTCTCAGAATGGTAGGATGTGTTATGTTTTTAGGTACTGACTTCCAGATATTTGAACTGTCAGGATTTGTTTGGAGGCAACAAGAGTTTAATGTTCCACACAAAATGTGAAAATTAAGGAAAATCACTCACTGGGGTTCTCCGCGTATTCTGGATTGCCTTTATTATCTTTACAATAAATCTCATCCACATCCGAGTCTCCCCCTCCCCCTCCCCCCTGCCCTCCCCCCTGCTTCTTTGGCTTCCATTAGCTCCAGAGTTCTGATGGGTGATTTTAATGGTTCACTCTTTGTGCTCCTCCTCCCTCGTGCCACTTCGCTCCTGATCGGCAGCATCCTAAGGGAGCTGGTATGTTGCTCCCTCCCTTGAAAGCTACTCTAAAAGGTCAATATTTTCAGTAAGGTGAAGGGGAGGTAAGATGAAGGGAAACTGAACTTTGGCGATGCATAAACATGTTTCAAGACCCACACTCTGAAATACAACTGGGTTTCCCTAAGTAATGTGTGTTGTGTGGGTGGAAGAGCGGGGGACAGAAGAGATGTGGAGGTAAGAGAAAGGAAGACAAAACAGGAGGAAGCAGTGAAGGCCCAGTGCAGAGGGAATGGAGTTCTGAACAACAGTGAAGAGAGATTCAGGGTGAGGGTAACATCAGTAGGCAGCATGAACATATAGGGAGATGGTGAGTGAGTCTGAGGAGCAAGGAATTATTACGTGGAAATAAATAATGCAGTATAAATGCGGAAAGACGCATCTTACAGAAAGAGGCCAAGATCCAAACAATTCAGGTTTCCAGTCATTATCAAACTAGCCTAATCTGAGCTGTCCTCATTTAACGGGTACAGTGTGAAAGGACAGGCCAAACCTCACTTTTTTCCTAGTCATACAAGGAATGCCATCCAACTCAAAGAAGAAAAAGGGAATCAGGATCCAATATATCAAAGAAACATACACGTTAAGGGAGTCCTCTGTAAACTGAACCAAGGTTCAGTGCTGGGTTCAGGCCCCAAGAAAAACTAGGGCATCATCACGTACCAGAATAAAAAGACCAGGCAAGGAGATAAGCCACGCTAACAAGGGTCATGTTTAAACCCTGGCACATAGGTAAGGAAGCATCAGATTATTTAAAGGCTGTGCTGAGCAGTGGGAAGTGGCTCTGTGATATAAGGCCAGGATAAACTCTCTAACTCAAGAGATTTGAACTTGCATGCCTTCTGTGGCCACGGCTGGGCAGGGCAAGTGCAGGTGGAGACCAACAATTCTAAGCAAAATGGTATGCCAGAGTTCAAGTCGATTCGACCTTTACCACTGAGTATCTGATAGACATTCAATCCTGAGCTAAGTGATGGGACACAGAGAATTCACCCCCGACTTGAAAGAGTTCACAGGGAAAACTAGCACAAACAGCTTGAAATTGTGGAGAATTTGTTTCAGAATGATTTGTTTCTTCAGATTCTGCCCATCAGACTAAGAATTTATATTACACCTAGGGTACGACCTCTCCTCACTGACGATCTAGTTCTTATAATAGTCCAGGTAACACTGTTTCTGGCAAACTTTCTCCATCAGTCATGGGAATGTCAGCGCCAACACAGTCTTGCACCCATGTTACCCACATTTTTTTATAACCTGTGAAGCTGACTTCAGAGATCATTGCTGATCCTCACAAAAGACGACTGTGAAACAACTATATTCTTTTGTCACAAATCAAAAGAGAGAGATTGGAAGGGCTAGCACAGGTCATTCCTTGCCCTGAAAGTGAAAAGTCCGTTGCTGTCATCATTGTTAAGTCATACTGATCTCCCACAATGAATCTGAGTAAAAGCATACATGAAAAACAACACCTCTAGCCTCCATCAGGCTAAATTCCAAGAAAAATAGGAAAACAACCTAAAAATGTCTTGAAGTGGCTAAAAAGCAATTTAATTCAGAGTTGATCTGATTTAAAGATCTGCAGTATATTTTAACAGAAATAAATATAAGACATTCCATCTACTTGTTAAATTTTTGCACCAATAAATATAGTAAACTTAAAAGTTCTTAGAAAATATGTCTAACTCAGGGAAGAGTGGATGGAGAGAGAAGGCAGAACATGAACACAAAAAATACAAAGAAACAACAGCAGAGAAAAAAAGGGTAAAGACAGAGAGAACACCTGAGGCAAAATCCTAAGTGTACCAGGGAAAGAGGAAAATAAGAGCAAATGAAAATGGAATTAGTATTGATGGAGGTTGAGTGAATCATGGCTACTGACAGGTTTGACCCTTTGTTTTACAGATAAGCTGTGGCCTAGTGAGGCTGAGTCACTGCTTTGAGTTTACATAGTGACAGACTTATTTTCTTGGGTTCCAAAATCACTGCAGATGGTGACTGCAGCTATGAAATTAAAAGATGCTTGCTCCTTGGAAGAAAAGTTATGACAAACCTAGACAGCATATTAAAAAGCAGAGACATTACTTTGGCCAACAAAGGTCCATCTAGTCAAAGCTATGGTTTTTCCAATAGTCATGTATAGATGTGAGAGTTGGACTATAAAGAAAGCTGAGGGCCAAAGAACTGATGCTTTTGAACTGTGGTGTTGGAGAAGACCCTTGAGAGTCCCTTGGACTGCAAGGAGATTCAACCAGTCCATCCTAAAGGAAATCAGTCCTGAATATTCATTGGAAGGACTGATGCTGAAGCCGAAACTCTAATACTGTGGCCACCTGATGTGAAGAACTGACTCACTGGAAAAGACCCTGATGCTGGAAAAGATTGAAGGTGGGAGGAGAAGGGGACAACAGAGGATGAGATGGTTGGATGGCATCACTGACTCGATGGACATGAGTTTGAGCAAGCTCCAGGAGCTGGTGATGGACCAGAAAGCCTGGCATGCTACAGTCCATGGGGTCACAAAGAGTCAGATACGACTGAGCGACTGAACTGAACTGAACTGAGCTGGATGGTGGCAGGACTAGAAAGGAGGTCAGTACACAGTAACTACTCTAATTTGGGATGAATTAAGAAAATAAGTGAATGGTCTGAATGTTGGTGGGTCCCTCCCTGGCAAAATTCATGTGGTGAAGTCCTATTCCCAAGTGCAGCTATGTTAGAAGACAAGGCCTCAGGGTCCCCAAACTGATAGAATGAGTGTCCCTACAGTGGTGAGTTGACCTCCACGAGCACCCAAATTCCTGCTCTTGCTCCCCAACAAGGCATGCACAAAAATGAGGTCAAGTAAGCACACAGGGAGATGGTGGTAGCCTACAAGCCGAGAGGCCTACCTGGTAGGCATCTTGATCTGGGACTTCCCAGCCTCTAGGAACAGTGAGAGAGAAACTTCTGCTCTTTAAGTCACGGGTCTCTGGTTCTCTGTTACAGCCGATCCAGTGAACTAAGATAACAGAACTGAAGTCCTTTGGCAAGGTATTCAAAAGGAAAGCTTAACTCATTTGTTAAATCTAAAATATAAACACATCTTACCCTCCTCCCTCTCACCTTTTCTTTCAGTTGAAGAATGAGAATGGGCCACTGGCTAGCTTTAAGCAAAAACTCAGGTAACATTCTGAGAGGCAAACTATAAGACACTTACACATAGGAGAAATTAAATAAAATCAGTCAAATAATGGGTGGTCAAAATACGATTCTGTGCTTAGGAAAGTAACATATCCTTCACCCAGTCTCCAAACTATGCAAATAGCACATGCTCAAGGTAGTCTGCGCGCGTGTCTGTTCTGCAGCCAGCACCATAAAGAGGCAGACTGCCATTTTAAGAAGCTGGCCAAGCCCCAAGCACCCTTTCAACTTGCCTATTCTCCGAGCTCCTTCTTATGCCATGGGAGTCTATGACTTGACACTTATATTTTTACATATTACTAGCAAAACAAAATAGAATTTTTCATTACCAAATTTTTAAGAAATTTGCTTAATATATTTCTGTTTGGTGAAATAGTAAAAATAAAAGTAAAAAGCTTTACTGCCCAACTTGAACATATATTTATTTATTTGATTAATAAATTAGGCTACTTCTTGGTGAAAAGAGAATCTTAAGGGTTCAAAGGAAAATAAAAATTAGTGGAGGGAGGGAGGAGGTTTAAGAGGGAGGGGACATGTGTATGCCTGTGACTGATTCATGCTGATGCATGGTAGAACCATCACAATATTGTAATTATCCTCCAATTAAAAATTAAAAATAATGATAAAAATGAAAACACAACAAAAAAGCTACTGGAAAAATGCAAATTACCAATATATAGAAGTTGAAATTCAGCAGTTTTCATTATGCTTTATAGTACTTCCCCAAAATGGTCACTGTCAATTAGCATGGATGAATGAATGGGCTATGTAACAGAAAAACAGTAAGAAGAACCCACAGTTCATACATACAGACAGGATACTTTTAATTAACATTTTAATCATCTTTAATTTGTTTATGAAATGTGCCCAGAAAATGATTAGACCAAGAAAAAGGAGCAAAAAGAGTACTGTTTTCCTTGTAACATGAAGTAGGTAAAACCACAGCATACCTTACAGATAGATGAAAGGCCCACAGAGTTTCAAAATAAAACCTCTTTAAATAGATGCCTAGATGGGTCCATCTTGTCTGCTCTGAAAAGAATTTTATAGCCAATATACAATCTAAAATTTATAAAGTGGGTCATAGTCTAAAAATTCATCTTTACTTCAGAATGTTCAGAACTGATCATATTTCCCCATTAAAAGAAACACACACACATGTACATATTTATAAATGGTGGCTGGGTTTCCAGACCAGACCATGAGAGCCCAGTAATGTAATCAGGGAGGGGTTGGAGGGTTGGAATGGGAGGAACACAGGAGTCCATGGAACCAGTAATGGACATGAACTACCGTACATCTGAAATAAACAGAAGGACAAGATAGCTAAAACAGCAGCAAATTACAAGTAATGCCAAGGTAATTAAATAAGAAACGATGTGTTTTTTTCCAATTCATCTTGCATATTGGTTAGAAGTAGAAGACAAATTTAATCCACTAAGAAAGCGGAGGCTTCTATGGAGACTTAGAGGAAGGGGCAGGAGTACTTCCAAGCCTTTTAGCGATGGGAGCAATTTTTGGGGGGGAGGATGCAACTCTTAAAAATATAACTTCATTTCCATTTTCCTTGATACAAATGCATTTCTAATCAATCAATCTTAAGGAAGGTAATCTGTTTACTTTGTAAATGGGATAAAAAGATGGAGACAAGGAAAAGGAAACATAGGAAGATTTAGAACAGAATGGGGAAGGGAAAGTAAGTGCTTAATTAAATGCTTGCTGAAATGAGAGGAGGGAGAAATCTAAGAGTGTGCTGGTAGTGGGAATAACTAAAGTTTGAATAGTAAAAGAAAAAGAGGTAAAAAGGAGAAAGAAAGACCCAACATACCCATACTATTTTCAAAGGAGGAAGAATATAGATGTTAAGTAAACCCTGAATCAGAGTTCTCTGTACTGCCATCAGAAATGTCACTGACTCAGATCAGTCTGGATGGGTCTAACCAGGTAGCAATCATGGTAACTAACATAAACTGAATATTTATCATATGCCAAGGATTGAGAGCTTTTACAGGCTCAAAACAACCTTCTGAGATACATACTATTTTTGATGTTCTAATTTTATAGATGAAAAGACACAGTAATATACCTGATGTCATTAAGACAGAATGCCACACAGCCAGGTTTGAAAACTCGTCCATCTGGTTCCGAAGCCCGCACCATGAAGCACTACTGCCTCTACAGCATAACCACCAGAGAAGGACAAACGGCCGCAGTATAGGAGAGAGCAGGAAGAATACAAAGAGAGTTCCGCACTAAGAATTTCTATGAACGAATGAATGAACGGAAGTCGCTCAGTCGTGTCCGACTGTTTGCGACCCTATGGACTGTAGCCTACCAGGGTCTTCCGTCCATGGGATTTTCCAGGCAAGAATACTGGAGTGGGTTGCCATTTCCTTCTCCAGGGGATCTTCCCGACCCAGGGATTGAACCCAGGTCTCCCACATTGTAGCCAGATGCTTTACCATCTCAGCCACCAGGGAAGTCTTAGTTACTGAATATTCCCTTGTCAATGAAAAAGTAATAAGTAGAAAGGGCTTCCCAGGGGTGCGAGTGGCACAGAGTCCACCTGCCAAGGCAGATGTGGGTTCAATCTCTGGGTCGGGAAGATCCCCTGGAGGAGGGCATGGAAACCCACTCCAGTATTCTTGCCTAGAGAATTCCATGGACAGAGGAGCTGGTGGGCTACAGTCCACAGGATTTCAGAGAGTGAGCACACACTCTTTCAATGGCTGAGCACACACACACACACGCAGGAGGTAGAAAACCTCTGGAATTTACCACCCATGTGACAAATATTTATTGAGCATCATTACTATTCTAGACACTGAGGAAACAGCAATAAACAAACCCGACAAAAACCTCCATAGGTGAGGAAAGCAGTAAAAGAGATGTTTTTATAATATACTAGAAGCTGGGGAGGGCTGTGGAGAATGTACAATAAAATGACTGAAAAAGTACTAAATGCAAAGGTAACATGAGCAAAGATGTGAAGGAGCTGAAGCCGTACACATGAGGGTATCTGAAAAGAGCACAGTCAGCAGAGGAAAGAAGTACTATTACAGAGTGCCTGGCAAGTCTGAGGAGCAGCGAGAAGGCTAGGGTGGCTGGAGGAGTGTGAGGAATGTGAAGAACAGAAGGAGACAGACATCAAAGAGGTCACCCAGGAGCCAGTTCAACAGAGCCTTGTAGGGACTCTGCATTTTCTTCTGAGTGAAACCCATCAGTGGATTTTTGAGCATGATCAGATTTATATTTTCAAAGGTTTAAGTCAGATGGTGTGCTCAGAATAAATTATTTGGAGTCAATGGTGGAAGTGGGGGAGAACAGGTAGGAGACTTCTGCAATAAAACAGGCGAGAGAGGATGGGGTACTGAGCCAGGAGAGCCACTGCACAGCTAGTAAAGAGAGATCAGATTTAGGTGATTTTTGAAAGGCACAGCCTGAAGGATTTGCTGATTAATAAGACTGGAGGGAGGGAGAAAGAGGAGTCCAAGACAACTTCAAGTTTTTTCCTGGCCCAAGGAACAGAAAGATGTCATCTGAGATGGGAAGATTGTAGGTGTTCCCACAGGTATGAGACTCAGCGAAAGCAAGTGGAGACCAGGAGTCCAGCTTGGCCAAGTTAAGTCTGAGGTAACGATAAGGTATGGGAATGTCAAGTAGGCAGGTGGATGTAAACTTCCTGGGATGGGTCTTCTTTTAGAATGTGACAAAATTTACTAACACCTGAAACAGTTAATAAGCGGCCAAATGCTGAAGGTAGCTACATGTATAAAGGTAGCTGGAAGAAAACAGACAGTATAGAAATGAAAAAAAGGTTCTGGGTTGATCATTCTAAATACTGCTTTTATAAAAATAAAAATGTTTTGCAATTATGAAGCAAAGAAGATCATCTTGTGAACACAACTATGTTTTGTCAAAAGATTTCAAAAAAATCTTTAAACATTGCATTCAGACTATGTGAGTATGGGAAGAAGAACCAGAAGCAATAACTAACTAGAACCTATCAGAGGCTATGTTTGGAATCTGGAATCAGAACTTAGAAGATGGATATGTTCCACATTAATGAATGACTATTCAAAAGCAATTAGATTATATTCAAAGGAAGCTACCTTTTTAATATATGCTTTCAAAACTAAGGAAAATTGGGAATGAAAACTGGGACAGTGCATGTCGGTGAAACATCATAGATTTGGAAGATACAGATCTACACAGATAGAGCTCTACAAAAGGACCAGGAGTACAACAAAGGGCCAAAACAGTACGAACACTGACACAGAACCTAGAACTCAGGGCATAAATATAACTTGTGACAACTACAGAACAAGTTTGGGATTGGCTTGAGTACTACTCAGCAAAAAACTTGCTTCAGTTAGTACTTTGAGGAAGAAAAGGGCTGAATTTCAATGTACTTTCACAGATGGAAAAGGAAGAGAAATCAAGAGTACATTATTTAGATTTCAAAGACAGCAATGATTCTTTCTGTGCTTAAAAAAACTAACATTCTTCTCAGCTCAGTGTATTAACTATTAATAGATTCAAAAACCGGTTTTTAAAATATATCCAGAGATATTGTACTATTAAAAAGGCTAAAGAAGGGGTAGACACAATGATGAGTTAAAATCTGCACTTTTTTCTTCAGTGTGATATTAGTACAATAAATGCTTTCGTTTTACAGGAGAAGCTGCAATTATAAGACTGCAAATTAGTAAGACAATTCCTCACACAGCTAGGAAATTAACTTGCAGGAATAAATACAGAACTAGGAAGAGAACATCTACCCCCTCAACCATAAGCATGTGTCTTGGATAACAGGAAGAAAGGGAGAGGATACAAAAAGGACAGGAAAAACATGAAGCACTGCAAAAAAGATTTTGTAAAAAACCATGAATAGTATTCAAATGTGACTTGTAGTCATTACAGGAGAGATATGTAATTAGTTGCATGAATGAATTTTTTCTTATCTCTAATAAAGCTGTTTTTCACTCTCATTTCTTAATTTCTTAAGGCAGATTCTTTACCGTCTGAGCCCCTAGGGAAACCCTCATAAAGAATTAAACAAGATAAAACATCAGAGCTCCCACTGGACCCAGATGATAAATGGTTTTGGCTATCTGTCCTGGTTAACTGAAAAGCAGGAGGGCCTAGAGGAGCTATCCCATGTTGAAGGTCAGGAAGGGTAGCGGTGAGGAGATACCCTTCGTCCAAGATAAGGAGCAGCCGTGAAGAGATACCCCATGCCCAAGGTAAGAGAAACCCAAATAAGATGGTAGGTGTTGCAAGAGGGCATCAGAGGGCAGACACACTGAAACCACACTCACAGAAAACTAGCCAATCTAATCACACTAGGACCACAGCCTTGTCTAACTCAATGAAACTAAGCCATGCCCGCAGGGCAACCCAAGACGGGCGGGTCATGGTGGAGAGGTCTGACAGAATGTGGTCCACTGGAGAAGGGAATGGCAAACCACTTCAGTATTCTTGCCTTGAGAACCCCATGAACAGTATGAAAAGGCAAAATGATAGGATACTGAAAGGGGAACTCCCCAGGTCAGTAAGTGCCCAAAAGCTACTGGAGATCAATGGAGAAATAACTCCAGAAAGAATGAAGGGATTAAAAAAAAAAAAAAAAAAGAATGAAGGGATGGAGCCAAAGCAAAAAAATACCCAGCTATGGATGTGACTGGTGATAGAAGCAAGGTCCGATGCTGTAAAGAGCAATATTGCATAGGAACCTGGAATGTCAGGTCCATGAATCAAGGCAAACTGGAAGTGGTCAAACAGGAGATGGCAAGAGTGAACGTTGACATTCTAGGAATTAGCGAACTAAAATGGACTGGAAAGGGTGAATTTAACTCAGATGACCATTATATCTACTACCACGGGCAGGAATCCCTCAGAAGAAATGGAGTAGCCATCATGATCAACAAAAGAGTCCAAAATGCAGTACTTGGATACAGTCTCAAAAGTGACAAAATGATCTCTATTCGTTTCCAAGGCAAATCATTCAATATCACAGCAATCCAAGTCTATGCCCCAACCAGTAACGCTGAAGAAGCTAAAGCTGAACGGTTCTATGAAGACCTACAAGACCTTTTAGAACTAACACCCCAAAATTATGTCCTTTTCATTATAGGGGACTGGAATGCAAAAGTAGGAAGTCAAGAAACACCTGGAGTAACAGGCAAATTTGGCCTTGGAATGCAGAATGAAGCAGGGCAAAGACTAACAGAGTTTTGCCAAGAAAATGCACTGGTCATAGCAAACACCCTCTTCCAACAACACAAGAGAAGACTCTACACATGGACATCACCAGATGGTCAACACCAAAATCAGATTGATTTTATTCTTTGCATCCAAAGATGGAGAAGCTATATACAGTCAACAAAAACAAGACTGGGAGCTGACTGTGGCTCAGATCATGAACTCCTTATTACCAAATTCAGACTTAAATTGAAGAAAGTAGGGAAAACCGCTAGACCATTCAGGTATGATCTAAATCAGATCCCTTATGATTATACAGTGGAAGTGAGAAATATATTTAAGGGCCTAGATCTGATAGATAGAGTGCCTGATGAACTATGGAATGAGATTCGTGACATTGTACAGGAGACAGGGATCAAGACCATCGCCATGGAAAAGAAATGCAAAAAAGCAAAATGGCTGTCTGGGGAGGCCTTACAAATAGCTATGAAAAGAAGAGAGGCGAAAAGCAAAGGAGAAAAGGAAAGATATAAGCATCTGAATGCAGAGTTGCAAAGAATAGCAAGAAGAGATAAGAAAGCCTTCTTCAGCGATCAATGCAAAGAAATAGAGGAAAACAGCAGAATGGGAAAGACTAGAGATCTCTTCAAGAAAATTAGAGATACCAAGGGAACATTTCATGCAAAGATGGGCTCGATAAAGGACAGAAATGGTATGGACCTAACAGAAGCAGAAGATATTAAGAAGAGGTGGCAAAAATACACAGAAGAACTGTACAAAAAAGATCTTCATGACCTGGATAATCACGATGATGTGATCTCTAATCTAGAGCCAGACATCCTGGAATGTGAAGTCAAGTGGGCCTTAGAAAGCATCACTACAAACAAAGCTAGTGGAGGTGATGGAATTCCAGTTGAGCTATTTCAAATCCTGAAAGATGATGCTGTGAAAGTGCGCACTCAATATGCCAGCACATTTGGAAAACTCAGCAGTGGCCACAGGATTGGAAAAGGTCAGTTTTCATTCCAATCCCAAAGAAAGGCAATGCCAAAGAATGCTCAAATTATCCCACAATTGCACTCATCTCACATGCTAGTAAAGTAATGCTCAAAATTCTCCAAGCCAGGCTTCAGCAATACATGAACCGTGAACTTTCTGATGTTCAAGCTGCTTTTAGAAGAGGCAGAGGAACCAGAGATCAAATTGCCAACATCTGCTGGATCATGGAAAAAACAAGAGAGTTCCAGAAAAACATCTATTTCTGCTTTCTTGACTATGCCAAAGCCTTTGACTGTGTGGATCACAATAACCTGTGGAAAATTCTGAAAGAGATGGGAATACCAGACCACCTGACCTGCCTCTTGAGAAATCTGTATGCAGGTGAGGAAGCAACAGTTAGAACTGGACATGGAACAACAGACTGGTTCCAAATAGGAAAAGGAGTGCATCAAGACTGTATATTGTCACCCTGCTTATTTAACTTCTATGCAGAATACATCATGAGAAACGCTGGACTGGAAGAAACATAAGCTGGAATCAAGATTGCCGGGAGAAATATCAATCACCTCAGATATGCAGATGACACCACCCTTATGGCAGAGGGTGAAGAGGAACTAAAAAGCCTCTTGATAAAAGTGAAAGTGGACAGTGAAAAAGTTGGCTTAAGGCTCAACATTCAGAAAACGAGATCATGGCATCTGGTCCTATCACTTCATGGGAAATAGATGGGGAAACAGTGGAAACAGGGTCAGACTTTATTTTTTTGGGCTCCAAAATCACTGCAGATGGTGACTGCAGCCATGAAATTAAAAGATGCTTACTCCTTGGAAGGAGAGTTATGACCAACCTAGATAGCATAATCAAAAGCAGAGGTGCCAACTAAGGTCCGTCTAGTCAAGGCTATGGTTTTTCCAGTAGTCATGTATGGATGTGAGAGTTGGACTGTGAAGAAGGCTGAGCACCAAAGAATTGATGCTTCTGAACTGTGGTGTTGGAGAAGACTCTTGAGAGAGTCCCTTGGACTGCAAGGAGATCCAACCAATGCATTCTGAAGGAGATCAGCCCTGGGATTTCTTTGGAAGAAATGATGCTAAAGCTGAAACTCCAGTACCTTGGCCACCTCATGCGAAGAGTTGACTCATTGGAAAAGACTCTGATGCTGGGAGGGATGGGGTGCAGGAGGAGAAGGGGAGGACAGAGGATGAGATGGCTGGATGGCATCACTGACTCGATGGATATGAGTCTGAGTGAACTCCGGGAGTTGGTGATGGACAGGGAGGCCTGGTGTGCTGCGATTCATGGGGTCACAGAGTCAGACACAACTGAGAGACTGAACTAAACTGAACTCTATGAGACTAGCAGCAGCAGCAGATGAAATCACTAAATAAAAGAATCAAGAAAAGTGGTCTAAAGACTTGGCCGAGAGTATGACAACCTCAAAGCAGAAGAAATCACTGAAAAGTTAAAAAAAAAACCAAGAGAGTATAATGTCCTGGAAGTCAAGTACCCAGGAAAGTGTCACAGAGAAGGAAGTTATCGACCATGTTCTGCTCTGCATGTGGGTCTGGTAAGAAGATGACTGAGGCCTGACCACTGGACTGAGCAGCAGGGAAGCTGCTGGTAAAACTGGCAAGAGCCACTTCAGCAGGACAGTGGCAATAAAAACCTAACTGAGGGGGCTTAGAGGGAATGAGGGAAAAACTGGTATGTACAAACAGAGACAACTCTAAGGGAAAATAAATTTATCAGTAGCTGACAAAAGTGAGGCTAAGGGCATTAAAGTGGCTGAAAGAACACCTTAGTTGTATGTTAATGGAGCTCACCCAGAAAAGAGAAAACCTGATGATCCCAGAGAGAGGGGAGAGAATTGCTGGGTCCAGGTCTTCAACAGGCCAGCAGAGATGGGACCCACTACACAACTGAGGGGTTGGCCTGATAAGGAAGGCAACTGTTTCATGTATAGTAATAGAAGAGAGGACAAGTTCACTGACGCCCATGGGACAAAATGGGTCAAGTGTGGGGATGGGAAAGCTGATTGCTTCAGCTTTCTCACGTATACTCTGGTAACTAGAAGATCTATAAACTAAAAGGAGTGATTCAGCAACGGATACAGCACTCTGGGGAGATTGGCCTAAATGGCACAGTATCAGGGTACCCTTCTCATCTGCCGTCTAGGCTTCTGGAACTCTGAAATCTCTTGTAATCACCAAATGGCATAACTTCTCCAAAGGGGAGAACAAAGGAATCACTGGTCCACAGTGATGCTGAAATCTCACTGGGCAAATGCTGAGAGTTCCTTGATCAGGTCTCAGGCTTGGGTAGGAATTCTCTGTGGTTCTTGACTTTGAATCATCCTTCCCTTTTCACGAAAGGTAGCAGGTGTTAGCAGCTGAGTAATTTTCTCAGCCTGCTTCCTGGCAGAACAATTTTTGGGGTTCAACAGCCTCTTTTGTTCCTTCTCCTTTCAGCTGTAGCTGCAGTGGACCTCCTATGACTCTTGCTGAGATTACTGCAATAGACAAAAGCTACACCCGCAAACACCTTCAGGATAAGCCCTTCTCTACCCTCTCTCCTGCTAAAATGGCCAGAAGTCTTGTGCTTGACGGAGAGGTCTTCTGTGTGACTCTTAAGGCACTACCTCTGGTTTTTCTCAGGTCTTAACAAAAGATTTCACAGCCATACCCTTAGCTTCATCTTTAGACCACCATTCTCCTGACTCACTGGAAAAGACTGATGCTGGGAGGGACTGGGGGCAGGAGGAGAAGGGGACGACAGAGGATGAGATGGCTGGATGGCATCACCGACTCGATGGATGTGAGTTTGAGTGAACTCCACGAGTTGGTGATGGACAGGGAGGCCTGGCGTGCTGCGATTCATGGGGTTGCAAAGAGTTAGACATGACTGAGCGACTGAACTGAACTCCTGAAAGTGCCCTTGAATTGACCTTTCCTAGAAATTTATGTCTTAATTTTACCATCATTAGCTCTGCATAAAGTCTGAAAATTTTCAAAACAATCACGTCCTGGCTCCTTTTTTAACAGTCCTTTCCTCTATTTATTTCTCTCTTCTTACTCTCTACTCTAAGTAGCAAGAAGAAAGTGGGCACCTTCAATGTTTTGCTTGAAAATTTACTTAGGGACATCTCCCAGTTCCTTAGGCATGTTTCCACTTTCCACGCAACTACAAACAAGAGTGCTGCTAAACTTTCTGCCACTGCATAACAAAGATTCCCCTTCCTCCAGTTTCCTTTCCTTTGAGCCTTCATGGCAATCTCCTCAAGGTCCCCACAACATAGGTACTCTGATCTTTCACCAAAACTCCCCTCAAAGGCCACTGCCCCATTCCAAAGTCACTCCCCCATTTTACATTTCCTGTGCAGAAACACCCACTTTGGGTACCAAAATCCACAGCTGTCCATTTCTCTTTAACAAATCATTCTCAAACAACAGCTTAAAACACTACCTTTTATCTTGCAGTTTACGTGGATCAGGAAGCCAGGTGAGTTGGAGCTGGGTGCCTCTGGTTTGGGGTCTCTCAATTGGTCTCTCTGTCACCGAATCTTAGCAGTGACATCTTATCACATTTGCCACATTCTATTAGTTCAAAGTGAGTCACTAAGTTCAGCCTACACTCAAAGGCAAGAGACTGCATAAGGGAATGAATACCAAGAGGCACGAATCATGGGGACTATCCTAGAGGCTGTGTATCAGAGATGAGATGGAAAGCATGTAGCAGGCTGATTAACAGTATTGACCCTGAAACAAAACTATGGGGTTTTACTTTTGCTTCCATATCACAATGTGAAAAAAGGATCATAAAGTAAGACAAGAGTCGAAAAAGGACCTGATTTCATAAACACGTTGCACTTGGGAATTTCTGTTCCCCTCTCTCTTCCAATCCTAACTGTCTTAAACCACCTTGAGGATTTCCCTGGTATTAGATGTAATCTGCAAGCACCCGGTGCCAGAGAAACATGCAAAAACATGATTTTGACTTTCAATGAGTCCAAGAAACTTATTTTTAATAAATTTAATAAAAAACAAATAAGACAAAGGATAAAAAGAAAGATCTAGAATTAATGAAACACAGCAGAGGGAAATCTGCACAAAACCGCACAAGGGTGGAGGTTTGTCCCTCCCCCCCAGCCCCCTGCCCTAATTGTGGCATCTGCTTTTAAATTGTAATGCCAGTCTTAATCAAAAAATACCATACCACCTTTTCTCTAATTGGCAAATAAAAGTACAAAATAAACAGAAGAAATAAATCATTAAGAATGATTTAGATGCTTTTATTTAGGTGTCAGTTTATATGAGGAATAGAGCATTCAGCAGTTAACACTGGGGAGTGACATCATTCCCATTTTACAGATGAGACACAAGAGCATGAAGATCTTGTGATGCGTTCTAATGACACAGCAGCAGTAACAACTGAGCAAGAGCAGAACTGCTGCCAGCATGTGATATGACAGACAATGAAGCTACAATTGATTGGTTTTGATTTTCATGGATACGGTGATCTGGCTTAGATGGCCGGTGATTAAGTGTTCATTTCACAGTCAGGAAAAATAACTGACACTTATTTTAAGTAATGAAAGTCAGGTTTTGATCACTTAACCTCTAAATTAATGGTCTAAATCCAAATAAGCAAATAAAACACCATATGAGCTAACATGCAAATAAGATAGCATAGACCCTACAGATATGAATTAAGTTGGACACTGTACTACACAGATAGTTCATTATACTAAGAATATCTAATTAACCTTTCAATTAATGTATGTGGAGTGTCTATTCTATGCAGGTCTTATATTACAGATATTGTATGTTATCTCATTCAATATCATTAATAATAAAGGATGCAGAAAAAGCATTTGGGAAGAGGAGCCACAAGCTTACCTTCAGAGAAGGAATAAGAATGCAGTGCTTAAAACCAGCTCAGGAGTTTTATTAAAAACAGCACATACTTCCAGAACCAAAACAAGGAAAGGGGGCACTACAGCTCCTAAAATGTCATTTCTTCATTGCAAAAAGAAGTGAAAGAAAATGTGTCTTGAGAGTTACAGGCTTTGCTTCCCTCCCCTCCCCATTCCCAAGCCAGTATGTGTGTTTTACCACATTGATTTTCTACCCCTTCAAGTATACAATTAAAATCTTTAAAAATGAATGTTTGCTTAAATGGTTTCAACGTTTTATCCCCTAATTTATACATTTTACAACAACAAAATTCCATATTATGGTTCGAAAAATGATAAATGATACTTGCTTGAGATTAAATGCCACATTTATGACAAACAGCACTGAAACATACATACTATGATAGGCAACTTTCTTATATAAATGGAAGCACTTCTCTCTTAGCATTTGAGCATCCGGCCATCATCTCTATCTAAACATGTTATTCTCACTTCTAAACCCTGATCCTAAGGCCTTTTACTTCCTACTGTACAACCCTATAGTTGCTACCCAACAAGTGCCCAATAGTAATTGATCTTCCTGCTTCTAGTCCCTCTCCAAACTATTCTATCCACAGAATCTTAACAGCAAAGCACTCTTTTGAGAAGGTTAAATATTGCTGTAATGAAAAATTTCAGAATTTCTTATTTTCTATAGAACAGTGATCAAGATCTGCCAGGTTATCCATCAAGGCATTTCTTCCATTCCTGTCTCTCCAGTAATACTGGACCCTTCACTATTCCCCAAACTTTCTTTCCTCCTTTCTTTTCACTACACAATGTCCAGCCAGTGCCTACTCTACACAGGCGCAGAGGACACACCAGTGCCTTCATGGAGTTTACATTCTGGCTGGAGGAGAAAAGCAATAAACAGACACAGCGAGTCAGATGGTGGTAGGTGCCTGGGAGAAAAACAAAGACCAGGAAAGGGAATGGGAGATGTTGGACAAGGGAGAAGGGAATTACTATTTATCTAGGATGCTCCTGATAAGGTAACCACTGAGTGGAGATTTCATATAAATAAGAAGTCAAGCAGATACCTGCAGAAAGAGCAAGCCAACGGGCAAAACCTAAGGCCTGGTGGCAATGGTGTTGTTTGAAATATTCAAAGAATAGGCAGGGGTACAGAAAAACAGGAGGTCAAAGATAGCCAAGGGAACAAGTCATACAGGTCTTTACAGACCAGGGCAGGGCACTTGACTTTTATGCTGAGTGAGATATGAAGCCTCTGCAGAGTTTCGCCAGAGGAGCAATATAATGTGACATATGAAAGGATCACTCTGGCTGCTGTGTTGAGAACAGACTTAGACAAGGGGTTGAAGAAGAAGAGAAGAAGCAAGGAGGCTAGTTAGATAACTGTTCCAACAATACTTCTTGCCTGGAAAATTCCATGGACAGAGGATCCTGGCAGACCACAGTCTGTGGGGTCGCCATGAGCTGGGCATGACTGGACAACTGAGCACACACACACAGGCAGCATGAGAGCACTGGGGCTCATGAGCAGCTGGAAGGCTGTCTGGTCATTCTTGACACTATAGGGCTGCTCATGCCAGGTCTCCATCTCTTGTATTTATTTAGTTCTCCCAGAATCTAGCTTAAATCACATCTTCAAGAAACCTTCCCCAGTCAATTCCATCTTCAGTGATTAATTTTTCAAACTCTTGTTGACAACTGCCCAAACCACCTACCAGTGGGCATGTCGTCTTTGCCACAACATATGGTTGTTTATCAATTAATTTGTCTGTCCCTATTTTGTCCCATTATCCTTGAGAAAGAAAATACTGTATAACTCTCAGTATCTTCATTTTGCTGCATAAAACAGATATTCAATAAATGTTCACTAATAAACTGCATCACCTATTTTGAGGGATAAATTACTATCCCTCAAAAGAAATGATCACAGACCCAGTTTGTCCTTTAACTGCCAAAGTCAAAGAGAGGCCTGATACAGCTCTGCTATCACCAGGCCACATAACATCTGGAGCTTCAGTCTGCAAGAGTGGCTGACTTACCCACAATGAGATTCTCTGGACCAGTGGTTCTCAAAGAGTGGCCTCTGGCCCAGCAGCAGCAGCAGCATCACCTGGGAATTTACAGAAATGTAAACCCCCGGGTCCGCTCAGATCTCAGGAATGTAAAACTCTGGAAGTGGGCCCAGCTATCTGTGCATTCTGATGCACCATAAAAGTTTGAGAATTCCCGCTCTGGCTTGAAGGTTTAAGTAATTACCCTGTTTTTCCACAAGATTTCTGGAACAATCCTGGCTAACATCTTCACTCACCTCGACCATCCTGAGAAGCCCCAGCCTTCCAGATGGCTCACCCTGTGCGACCCTGCACAGCCACTTCTCTGATCCCCGCTCCTGCCCTCCCTGCCCTCCCAAGCCCTCATGGTCATGAGTGAGTAAACTCTTCTCTATGATGTTTCTGTCACCCTTCTGCTCCCAAGGAAGCCTGACTGCTCGTGAGAACACTGCTGCTTCTTCAGCACAAGCTTTCCTTTCCTCAGGCCGGGCAAACATCCTCCATCCTCCGCATTGCCATCTAGTGCTGAACCTCACAGGTATCTTCCTAGCTTCTTCCCAAGACTACTTCCACTCTCTGTCCAAACTGCAGACCCTCTGAAACAGGCATCACCCACCTATCTCAAGTCTTAGCACGGGGCTCCCTCTCTTCCTCTCCTTTAATACTTTTATAATTCTTGATGACCTCAAATTTCACAAAGATTATTCATTAACCACTCTGGCCTCCAAGCTGTTGCTGTTACTGTTCTAATGTGTATTTTTTTCACAACTTCACTGAAGCCACTGACCTCACGCCATATCCCAGCACTGTCATTACAGTAACTGCGTCAACATCTCAAGTGTTTCAAGCCTTCTCCTCTCACACCACACCTGTGAGCTTTCCCACACCAGCATTTCACCAGCCTCCTTTCGATCTCTAATCCACCAGTCGACCCTACCACTTTTTCACCACGCCTACTCTTCTCCTCCTTATGTTCTTAATTCCCTCTCAAGCCAGTTTAGATTCTAGGGTCCAACACTACACATAATCGTTTTCAAAAAGTCTTAACTCCCTTGCCCCCTTTTCCCTTAATCTAACTTACCTAGTAAAATCTCAATTCTTGGTTTCTGCTGCTGCTAAGTCACTTCAGTCGTGTCCGACTCTGTGCGACCCCATAGACGGCAGCCCACCAGGCTCCCCCGTCCCTGGAATTCTCCAGGAAAGAACACTGGAGGGGGTTGCCATTTCCTTCTCCAATGCATGAAAGTGAAGTGGTTCAGTCGTGTCCGACCCTCAGTGACCCCATGGACTGCAGCCTACCAGGCTCCTCCATCCATGAGATTTTCCAGGCAAGAGTACTGGAGTGGGGTGCCATTGCAATTCCTGGTTAAGTCCAACTATTTACTTAATCCCCTCTTGTATCTAAAAGATTGCCACCACTCACTCAAGTTTATGACCACAGATTTTAAGCACCCTGCACCTCTCCAGTAAGTTTACTTCCCAGTTTTGGGGGGATGACTACCACTTCACACCCTGTCCTCTCTCCTCAAACCAGCAACACTTCTCCACTCCCTGCCCTAACACTTTCAGCTATGTTCATCTTACATGTTAGAAACAAAGCAGACACACACAGAAAGCTCTCTCTTCTGCCTGAAGCTAATGCCACCAGCCAGCCTACTTGGCTCTAAACCCATACACTTATTCCTCCTTCATATTAAGAAGAAAAAAAACCTGCTTCTGGCCAATCCCTCTTCTCTGTGTGGGTTATAACAGACTTTGTTCCTGCAAGCAGCCTCTTTCTTTTCAGCACTCTCAATTCTTCCCCTACTTGATCTTTCCTACTGACGTAAGACATGCCTTCACATCATCTATCTTTTCAAAACGGTCCCTTGAATACACATGAACAAGCTGCCCCAATTCTTTGTTCCACCCTACAACTATACATGAGAAACGCTGAGCTGGAGGAAGCACAAGCTGGAATCAAGATTGCCAGGAGAAATATCAATAACCTCAGATATGCAGATGACACCACCCTTAGGGCAGAAAGTAAAGAACTAAAAAGCCTCTTGACGAAAGTGAAAGAGGAGAGTGAAAAAGCTGGCTTAAAGCTCAACATTCAGAAAATGAAGATCATGGCATCTGGTCTCATCACTTCATGGGAAATAGATGGGGAAACAGTGGCTGACTTTATTTTTCTGGGCTCCAAAATCACTGCAGATGGTGACTGCAGCCATGAAATTAAAAGATGTTTACTCTTTGGAAGGAAAGTTATGACCAACCAAGACAGCATATTAAAAAGCAGAGACATCACTTTGTCAACAAAGGTCCATCTAGTCAAGCTATGGTTTTTCCAGTGGTCACATATGGATGTGAGAGATGGACTACAGAGAAAGCTGAGCATTGAAGAATTGATGGTTTTCAACTGTGGTGTTGGAGAAGACTCTTGAGAGTCCCTTGGATTGCAAGGAGATCCAACCAGTCCATCCTGAAGGAGATCAGTCCTGGTGTTCATTGGAAGGACTGATGCTAAAGCTGAAACTCCAATACTTTGGCCACCTGATGTGAAGAGCTGACTCATTTGAAAAGACCCTGATAATGGGAAAGATTGAAGGCAGGAGGATAAGGGGACGAGAGAGGATGAGATGGTTGGATGGCATCACCGACTCAATGGACATGGGTTTGGGTAGACTCTGGGAGCTGGTGATGGACAGAGAGGCCTGGCGTGCTGCGGTTCATGGGGTTGCAGTTGGGCATGACTGAGCGACTGAACTGACTGACTGACAACTATACAACATTTCACTGTCTCAACATCTTCACCTAGGGACTTTCCTGGTGGTCCAGTGGTCAGGAATTCACCTGCCAATGCAGGGGACAAGCATTTGATCCCTGGTCTGGGATGATCCCACATGCTTTGAGGCAGCTAAACCCGTGTGTCATGATTACAGAACCCAGGTGCTACAACTAGTAAAGGCCACATACCCTAGAGCCTGGGCTTGGCAACCAGAGAAGCCACCGCAATGAGAAGCCCCGTACTGCAACGAAGACCCAGCATAGCCAAAATAAATAAACGAACAAACAAAAAATGAAACATCTTCACCTACCAATTAACAATTCCAGTTGGCTTTTCAATCCCATTCCAGTTCAAACAGCTCTTACCAAGCTCACCAATGACTACAATCCAATGAACCTGGTCTACCAAGACCAATGACCCATTATTTCCTCCTGAGTAATCCAAACCCAGCAAGCCCTCCCCAGAGTCTGTGGTGTTCACATACTTGCCTTGTTTCCCCACCACCTTACCCAATTTCCAGTATTCTCTGACCTCTAGTGACATCCTCAGGGCTTCAGCCCCGTATTCTCCAGTTACATTTTCTCCCAAGGCTTTAAATACGTGCTGATAAATTTTGACCTTATGCTTTCAACTCACATCTCTCTTCTGAGCTCCAGACTCATCAAATTACCACTGAATTTCTCCACTTGGATATCTACTACACATTTCAGACTAAACAAGACCAAACCATAAATATTGTTTTGTTTTTGTTCTTTCTTCTGTGTACTCTCTGTTGTTACAAGGAAAAGCCCCTGCCATTCTAATTCCTTCAATCCCAAAGCTGAATAACCCAGATTCCTCTTTCATCTAACCCACACACAAACCATCTTTAATCTTACCAAATTGCCCTCACAAGTCTAAGCCATTACCTCTTGCTTCTTGATCTCCCTTATCACTTTTCCTAAAGAAAATGAACTCTCCTGCTGAAAATCTCCCAATACCTTCCCACTTTAACTAAGAACAAAATTCTAATCTCTACCATGGGGAATGGTCCGGCCCTCAGCTACCTCTCCAGTCTTATCTTCCTCCATGCATTTTGTTCTCTACACTCCAACCACATACCCCCCTTCTGTCCTTTAAAAGCCCCAAACTCATTCCATCTGAGAACTCTGGATTTGCTATTCCTTCTGCTTATAAAGCTTTCCTCCCATAGTGAGACAGGTTGGTGTCTCTTATCACTCAGGCCTTTCTCACTCGAGATAAAGCTTTCAGGGCTGCATTACCCTTTCTCTGTAGCACATATTAATTCCAGAATTTATCTTGTTTGCTTACATGTTTACAACGTTCTTTTTCCAGTTTAAAAACACAGACTCCCTGGGAAAGAACTTTGTCTCATTCATGCTCTTTCCTCACCTCTTAGAAAATGATCAACATACCAGCAGTCATCAATAAATGTGTTAACTGCTTGAGTCTCATTAATATAATCCTTTAATTAGTTCCTTATAGTTTCCTGGGCTTTTAAAATATACATCAAACCAATTTCATTCAAAGTGTAAATATAAATTCTGTAACAATAATAGAAGCCTCTTATCTTTCTATATACAAATCTGATCACACTTGATCCTGCCTAAAATCCATCAACAGCTTCTATTAGAATAAACAAACATCTTAAACTGTTCAGATAATCCAGCTTCCAAATTTTTTTTTGTAATTTTAGCTTTTAGAAAGAACTCATTGAAATTTGTACGCAAACAAGCCAAAAATCCAAACTGCCGATCTTCTCATTAAGTCTCTGTCTATATATATATATTCAATGAACCCATACTTTTAGTTATGTTATAAATAAAATTTTATGTTACTTTTCTCTTGACATACAGTACATATCCTAGCCTCTAAAATTTTAATTTTTCATCCATCACTATCCCACTCATCTCACACATATAATTATATATGGTTCCCAAACATATTTCTGAGATCCCAAAACTATTTTACCAATCTATCCCTTTTGGAGAAAGCAACGACCCTTTCCATTCCTCACTTACTCTGCTTGTCTATCTCTTCCTCTGTAAAGTCTCTTCTGAACTCCTAGATGCTCTAGGCTTTTCTGTCCTTTATCTGCTTTGTCTCTTGTTAAATAGAAGAGTTCTCCCTACTCCTAAAGCTAATTTCATCTTCTTAAAGCATAAGCACAATCCTTTCTCCTCTCATATACTCCACTTTTCCTTCTCAAATGAATCTGTTCAGTCAGCTTTTAAACATGACCAGGTCTCTTTTATTTAAAATAGAACATAAAACTTTTCCCTACCCCACATACTCTTCAAGCTCCCTCTATATTCCTTTAAGTTAGTCAAGTTTTTCCAACAATTGTCTACACTATTTCTTTCTCCATTTCCTTCTCCCATCCCTCCAATCCCCTACCATGAACTCCTGAACTGACTCCATTCCCAGGCTTCTGCCCTCATTAGTCCATCAAAAGAACTCCTGCAAAGGTCATCAATGACCTCCATGTTGCTAAGCCCATGGACACATTTCAGTTCTCTCTTCCTGCCACTGCTTTATCTTAGTTTCCTAATGTCCTGGTTTTCCTTCTGAAGAACAAGCTCTCTGGAATCTGGCTCCTGGTCTCCTTTGCAGGCTCATCTCCTCCACCAGGCATCAACTTCTCTTCTTGCTCTACTCCTTAGGCCACTGTCGTCTTAAGGTGCTGAGTTTCAACATCATCAAACATTCCCACATCTTCAATTACTACTGTGTGAAGATTCCTCACAAATTTATACTATTTTTCCTTGTATTTCCAGACCTGGATAGCCAACTATGTAAGCAGTATTTCCCCCTGAACATCTCGAAGTTACCTAAAAGTACTAAATCCAGAAATTAAACTCATGAGACACTGCCATCTCCAAACACACTTGGCCCTCTTCCACACCATGACACCAGCCTGCTGACTGTACCTGGGGCATCTCTTTTAGGCAGTCCGCTTTCTCTAGCACGTGCTACCACTACCACTCTCTGCTCCTTGAACTATGACTCAGCCATCACCTAACCTCTCTCTACACTCCTATCCCTCTCTAATCTGTGTAGGTATCATTTTAAAAAACAAATCTAATTATAAACTCCACTTCAACCTATTCCCAACCCTATTTAAAATCTTTTAATGACTTTTCACTGCCAAGCATCTATTCACAGCATCTGGCCTCCAATGTTAACTGAGCTGAACTATGTCTACATTTTGTGATAACTCAATTTACTAAGTTTACTTTTCTCAATGTGTAAACCAATTAGAGTGGCAAAACAGAGATTAAAGAGTGAGCATTTAAAAATTAGCCTGACTACAACCTGAATTGCTGCTGCTATTATTATCATTATCTTGTATATGCTTAGTACAAAATAGCTTCCAAAAATAGATTATTTCAATAATCTTTTAGGTATTAGTTGTCCCATTTTAAAGATTAGAAAGCCAATGTTGGAAAGGTTACACACTGACAAATGATGCTGCTGTTTCTCTGTTGTATGACAGGACTTTCACTTACTGACCAGTTTGTTTCTAAAATGGCTACATGTGCTTTTCTAAGATTACTCAATTAACGTTCTCAAGATCTATCACATCCTTCTCAAAACCTGGAAAATCAAGATACATACAGTTAATAACTTGTCTCAAGTAGTTAATGGAAATGGAAACAGAATTCAGGCTACTTTATTTTCATTTCCCTACTCCAGCCTATATCAGACTGGTAAACTGGACGCTACTGAACAAATAGTGTCAGACTTTTTTTTTAAACAGCGACAGACTTTCTTTTCTTGGGCTCCAAAATCACCGCAGATGGTGACTGCAGCCATGAAATTAAAAGACGCTTGCTCCTTGGAAGAAAAGCTATGACCAACCTAGACAACATATTAAAAAAGCATTACTTTGCCGAAAAGGTCTGTCTAGTCAAAGCTATGGTTTTTCCAGTAGTCAAGTATGGATGTGTGAGTAGGACTATAAAGAAAGCTGAGCACCGAAGAATTGATGCTTTTGAACTGTGGTGTTGAAGAAGACTCTTGAGAGTCCCATGGACTGCAAGGAGATCAAACCAGTCCATTCTGAAGGAGATCAGCCCTGAATATTCATTGGAAGGACTGATGCTGAAGCTGAAACTCCAATACTTTGGCCACCTGATGCAAAGAACTGACTCAGTGGAAAAGACCCTGATGCTGGGAAAGATTGACGGCAGGAGAAGAAGTGGACGCCAGAGGATGAGATGGTTGGATGGCATCACCAACTTGATGGACGTGAGTTTGAGCAAGCTCTGGGAGTTGGTATTGGACAGGGAAGCCTGGCGTGCTGCAGTCCATGGGGTTGCAAAGAGTTGGATACAATTGAGTGACTGAACTGAACTGATTGAACAAATAAAAGAAGATGGTAATTACGGTGTAGGAAGCTCTGAGGCCAGACAGACCAGAGTTCAAGTCCCACCTCTGCCAATTCTAAACTGTGTGACTTTTGCAAGTTACTGAAATTTCCACTTCCTCCTTTGTAAAATGAAGATAACAGCTAATTCTCACATGAATGGAGGACTAAGTAAGGTATATGCCTACTATATATGTTATTACTATAAAAAAAAAGGTTTAAACAAGAAAAAAGTTAGCTTCTCAAAAACAAAAACAAAAAAAAATGTTAGCTTCTCCCTTCCAAAAAAATAAGAACCATAGAGTTAAAAAAAAAAAATCAGGAAATTGAGTTTCTAGCCTTGCCACTTACTAACTGTCATGTACTCTTTCTTGGTCTCTTTCCTCTTCTGTACAACAGAGATATTGATTCTGGGCCCTGAGTACTGCTGTGATGATGAAATAAGATGACATATAAACGTACTTTCTTAATTGAACAGCACCATGCAAAAATTATTATTATCTGTGTACACACACTGATTACCAACCACTGTGTTATAAATTCTTTAAGGGCATGAGACTCTTTAATCATCTTTGTATTTGTAACAGCTAGTGACACAGTCCTCTGTCCCCCTAAAAGCATAAAAATTATATGCTGGCTGAACTGATTTATTGAGAAGACTGGAGTGAAGTACGACAAAGCAATAGTTCAAAATGAAATCCAGAAGTTCATCCATATAGAATGTGAGTAAGAGAGTCTGAGACCAGTCTAGCTAAGATCATCTCAGACAGAGAGACTATATCCTGACTTCTGGGAATTTAAGTAAGTGGTCTATAATTTTGTTTCCTGGACTTAAATTGTATAATTATTAACCTGTGTGTGTGTGCACGCTCGCACAGGAATCATGTGTCTCCTCCCTCCCTCTCCCCTGCTTCTGCCCCCTACTCTCTCTGCTGCCCTCCCTGTTGTGGACATTGAAGAGGAGATGGAGAGAATAAGTGACACAGTAAGTGCCCAGTAGTACTGCACCCTTTCAAAAACAAGTTTGCAAAAAGTAAAAGGGACGTTCTCCATCCGGAGGCAACTTTGAGGAGAGTTTTCTAGTCGCAAGTACTTAAAAAACTGATTAATGGGAGACATTAACATAAAACTAATTTGTGTTTATCAAAGTTCTCCCTGCATGCATTCAAAGGCATCCTTTACATGCTAGAGAAAATGCTCTGGAGTAATGAGTGGTCGGCTGAATGTTCAAAGCATTCAGCGTCTACTCTGTGCCGTACATCATGTGAAGCACGTTTCATGGCTTATCTCAAATCTTTACAGTAATCCTGTACGACGGGCATTATTTTCCCTATGGGACAAATGAAGAAACTGAGGTTCAGAGATCTTAAGTACTTGTTCATGGCCATACAACCAGGAGTAAGAGGTGGAATTTAGACCTAGTAAAGTCTTTAAAAGCTATACTCTTTGTGCCATATCATGCTGCCCCCAATGACAGCAGAATCACTATAAAGAAGGGTGACAGGAAGGTGGGGAGGAGATATGCCAAAAATACATGTATAGAGCAGAAGACAGAGTTCTATCTCAGAGTTTTAGATGCAAAGGAGCAAATTAATGAGCAATGTCCAACTGCACAACCCAAAATGCTAGGATGATCTTTCCCCATTACTCTTCAGCTCTACCTGTCTAAGAATGTCCACACTACACAGAGGTACTGACAACCAAACACAGTTTGGCAATTTTTCTAGAATGTTTAGAACAGTGCCTTTAAGCCATTGCTGGTACCAAACCAGGCAGGTGATGAGGGTGACATGTTTCATATCTCTCTCATGCCTTCCAGACACTAAACTTTCTTGCACAACAGAGTGTCTTCTTGGAACATCTATAAAATATCTAATTCTTTAGAATTAGAAGGGATATCTTATAGATGTGGAAACTGAGGTCAGAAGACTTCAATGACTGTCCAGTATCCCGTAGCTGGATGCTGGCCTGGACAAAACTCTGATCCCCTTTCCTGGTCCAGTAAGTTTTCTCTGCAGCAGTCCTTCAGGGCCTCCCACTAATCGCTTGACCACCTGGGGTTCCTTTTCTAAGGAAACAACTTGGATGTCACGCAGCTATGGCTCCTTCTGGACATTTTCCTGGAATCTGACAAGTGTGTGAGGCACTGGGCAAGAAGATGTGATCATAAAGAGAGTTGACACGCTTTGCCCTCTACACAGTGCTATCCCATCTTTCAGGTGTCATGGCACACACAGAAAATGGTAGCATTTTTATGGCACAAAGTAGCAAACTAGAGTGCACACAGACCAAGTGATCAGGGGGATCCTGAGTCCCTCCTGGCTGCTCCTGGGATAGAAGGGAACAGTTATCTTGGTGTACATGTATCTCAACCCCGCATGTGGTACTCTGGATGAAAAGTCCTGTTCTGGGGCTAAATAAAGGGTATTGAGACTAATTTACAAATAAGTGTAATATAAGCACAGAGGTCACCGTCTGTTTTCATCAAACATGAATTGGGTAGAAATGAGACTAATTCAACTTGCTTCCTTTCATAATTTCTCTTCCAAACAAATCGAAAGACAGAATAATCAATCCTCTGGCCTACAGCTAGCCATCAGTCCCACTAACAAGTCTGCAAAGACCCTGGACACAGACTCCTTGTTCACAGAGATAAGAAGAACTACTTCAAGGACATAAGTGTGTCAGAAAAGTTTTTTGACTTCCTCGAAATACCACAAAAATAAATCAACAGAGAGGAAGAAATTAGATTTTAAGGTCATATTCAAATATGAAGGGGAAAGCAGGAAAAACAATCCTTACACACATGCGAGCGCGCACACACACACACCCCTTTCTGATCAAGCTCCATTGCCATAAACCTAGTTAAAATTCTGCCGTCTGATATTTTTAATTTAGTCTGCCTGAGCCAAGTAGGTTTCTGCAATTCCAGACATCTAGGCTGAAGGGCAAAGGGCAAAGGGAAACTCAAAAGCTGGCCAGTAGCCAAAGGCATCACATCTAGGTGGCTCCCTTAGCAACACACAACAACTGTCTCCTCAAGAGAAGACACCGCCATCTTTGCAAGGGATTATGGATGTTCTTGTTTTCCCAACTAACAGCAGGACTTTCCCCCCCTGTATTATTTTCCCGGTCATTCTCCTAAAAGTGATCACATTTCATAATTTAAAAGTCTCTCTAATCCCAGTGTGGTTTCCTCCATCCCAAAATACAACACAGGAGTTAACAAATTAAAATAATGTGTGGTACTAAGTTCCTGACAAATAGAAACTGTTTTGTAACATTTGGTTATGAATTACTATTCAAGCCACTACAGACTTGGTTCCTAACTATGGGCAAGTCACTCTTTTTGACTTAATTACTTCCCTTATAAAATTTTAATAACAACAGTGACCTACTTCACATTTCTATTGTGAAGGACAATAAAAATTATTAGCTAAAAACTTTCAAAGGCTTATTCCTAATTAAGAATCATGCCACCTACTGGCTCTCAGTATGTGAAGAGATGCTTTGGCTATCAAGGTCAGTGTCCCCCAGACAGAACACAGGCAGGCCGTGGCCCGCCAGGAAACCTGCAGCTCCTGCGGTGACCGCTCACTCTCCTGCCCCATGTGCCTTCTCCAAACCTCCCAAGCCCTGGGGATGGCGCTGCACTGGGAGCTCAGCCCTAGCACCTAAATCAAACAAGGTAAACAACATTCAAAAAAAAAAAAAGTGCAGGCCAATGTCACAATCCCTGCGAGGTTTTAAAACCTTCACACCTGTGAGGAGAAGGGGCTGTGGCAGCCCGCGCGCTCCGTGGGGAAGGCCATTCGTGCGGGAGCAGAATCTCACAGCTTTCCACTCCTTATATGTGCAAGTGCAAGCCCTCACCCGCAGCACTCGGTACTCACCCAGAGGTACATCATGTCAGACCCGGCTGCTCAAACTCAGCGGCCAGTTGATCTTGGACTGCAGAGAGGCCCTTCAGTGGACTGGAGGAAAGGAGGTGCCAGAATGGGGGGCCGAAGTGCAGGGTGGGGAGAACCCCCCCCCAGTCACTTGAATTTAAAAATCTAAAACGACCGGTCTCCTCCCCCCTCCTCCCTCCTCTCCAGCTGACTGTTCTGTTGTTCTCTCCTCCCTCTCACCCTCCCTCCCTCTCCCTCTCTCTCTCCCTCTCTCTCTCTGGGAGTTCCCAGCCCCGTGTGTCTGAACCCGAGTGTACAGCACACTCTCTGTGTATCTGCCTTCAGGGACTCTCTCTGTGTCATTCTACTTCAAGAAACACAATCATCGCTCACAAAGATTATTGCAAAAGGCAGGAATGGGTGGGGTTCCTAATAAACTACCGGCACTGGTTTCTAGTAGCTGGACAACTAGAATAAGACGGCTTCTTTAAATGTGAATGGAGCAATCAGAAAACCTCTACCCTCCAAGATCAAGGGGAGTGAGCCCAGGCTGCCCTCTGCCTCAGTTCTTCTGGAGCCCCGTGCAGAAGCCGAGCCTGCTCAGAGCCTACATTCCCTCCCTGCTAGGTCAGCCTTATGCCACAACCACAATCCTATAATAACTATCAGTCTACCAGGCATAATTCTGAATCTTAGAAGATTTTAAAACATGGAGAAATTTTCAAATAAGCTTCACAAGGTTTTCATCTTTTTTTACTACTACTGCCCTAGTTCAAATCAAGAGAGCCTCTCCTGTTGCAGATTCTTTACCAGGCATGGGGATGGGGCAGGGCACAAAACCTGGGCTTGAAATCTGGTCTATAATTACTGTCACCATGCCCTGGGGCAAGTTATTTAACCTGTCTAGGCCTCTGTTTCCTGAAGCAAAAACCGAGTATAAAACTCCTTTTGGAGTTGCTTAGATCCAGTGATAACACTAGGTAAACTGTCTGCCATGCCCTTGCTGGCCATGATTTCTGAGTTCAGTTTAGACATTTACTGAGTTTCTCCTGTGTATGCCAGGCATATTTTTGGCCATTATGTTCAGTGGTGAACGACAAGTATTATCCCGTCACCTGTCCTGGTGGTTTCTCTACCACAGGCCAATGCTCTTCCCTTACTTCCCTCCCCATTTTTCCATGTTCAAATCCAAAACCCATCCCAGCTGGAAGTGACATCTCCTCCTCTGAAAGCTTGGTGTTTGTCAAGTGGCATTCACCAACCCTGCCAGTTACTATCACAGGTACTTACCTGTACCTACCAACCTTACCCCCTTTATTCACATTTTTCAGGGTACAGTTCACCTCTTTTGAGCCATGGCATCTTTGCACAGTACCTTGCACACAGTAGGTGCACAATACATTCTCAGAGGGTTGTGTGTCTTGAGGAATATTTTACTCTTTTAACTCCTTAAAGGAAAAACAAAATAAAACAAAAACAAGAGGTCTTCCACCTTTCAGCTGCCTCAGGGCTCTGTTCCCCTCAAACATGTTGAAACAGCTCTCTCCTGTTCATAAAATCTCCAAGTACGGTCTGCGAGTCTCACAGTCAAGGCAGGCCCAGCACAGGTACTAAGCACCCTCCCCTTCCTGTATAATGCTTCCGGCTGCGGAGCGAGCTCTGTCTTAGTTTGCTGTGGTGGAGTGTCTTTTTCCCCCAGAAGTGAAGTCACCTGTTCTCTTCCAGGCTAAACATGTGCCTTTCTCAAGAGAGCTTATACCTTGCCCCTCCTCCCACCTCAGACTCCCACTCATTTAAACCTGGAGAGGCAGGGCAAGCATTCCTCTCAGCCTCACCCAAATCTTTTCTTTTTCTTTATGCAAAACTTCTTCGCATCTTCTGAAGTCAGGAATACCTCCGGTCCAGTACAGAACAGAAGAAAGAACTTCCAAGTCTACAACAGAGACAACCTTCTCTCTAAAATGGGAAAACAAATCTGGGCTTTCTATAAACTGCTGCTTGGCACCTGTTATATAATCAATGTTCACAGGCAACTCTCCGCTCTCGTCTCACAGCACATGCCCGAAATCATAAGTCACCAGACTTTCCTATACTCCATCCTAAACAACTACATTAAAATCACGCCGTGAAGAGATTATAGTCGTTTCAAATTCTTTGAAGACACAAAATTGCAGGGGGCTTCCCTGGTGGCTCAGACGGTAAAGAAGCTGCCTGCAACACAGGAGACTTGGGTTCGATCCCTGGGTCAGGAAGATTCCCTGGGTCAGGAAGATCCCCTGGAGGAGGGTATGGCAGCCCACTCCAGTATTCTTGCCTGAAGAATCTCACAGACAGGAGATTAGCAGGCTACCCACGGGAGCCTAGAGGGCTACAGTCCGTGGGGTCACAAAGAATCGGACATGACTGAGCCACTTTCACTTTCCCTGATGGTCCAATGGTTAGGACTCTGTGGTTTTACTGCTGTGGGCCTGGGTTTGATCCCTGGTCAGGGAACTAAGATCCCACAAGCTATGCAGTGCACCCAAGGGAAAAGAATTAAAAAAAAAAAAAAAAAGTTAATACTCATTCTTAATCAAGCATTAAAAACAAATACAGTAAAATATTACTGTCATTTTATAGTTTTATCTTTTAATCAAATTTGGGATGGTATAATGGTACCCCTGTTCTCCTGGAGCAAAGCAAGAGAAAAACAGAGAAATGAGATCCCTGAAATAAGAAAAGATTAAATGCGTCACAAAAACCTATGAACTACCTCCAAAACTTCCATGAGTGGAATCACTGTAAACTTCTTTGGAACCTCAGGAAATTCATAAACTTCTACTCTCAATGCATGTCTTCCTTTTTTGATCATAATCTTAATAATCAGGTGAATAGTCTGTTCTATGTGTTTTCTTCACATTAAAAACAAACAAACAAAAATCCTTCAAAAACCCACAGGCAAAAGAAGTGGATCATGCTCCTGCACGTCCACATTTCCCTAATCTTAAAAACAAAACAAAAAAAAAAAAAAGAAAAGGGGAGAAAAGGAAACAAAGAGGTAGGAGAAAACAAAATTCTTTCCAATCAAGTCAAATAAGCTCTGCCTTACTGCTATGCAGGATTCAGTTTAAGAGACACAAACATCTAACAACTGGACATGACGAAGACCCTCTCAAAAGGATCCCAGTCTTACACACAGGATGAGGACCCACGTATGCCTCCTTCTATCAGGAGAACACTTTATCAGGCTACATAATGGTTCTCTGAAGCTTATCAGCCTCTATATTAGTTTGGAGGAAAGAACGTGTGAATTAAAGCATCAGAGAAGGCACTCTTCTCGGGAGGGCCCACAGAGGAAGTCTGGCATGATTGCTTCTGGGAAAGAAAAATCAGATTATCTGCGATAGCAATATGGGTGCTGCCAGTAATTCTAACCTGATAATGCATCTTGAATTCCTGCTTCTGAAAGCACTGGATGTTGTAATGTGAAGAGTCTGGTGGTAGAAAGGGTTTAAAGCCACATTTCTGACTCTGCCTCAAAGTCTAACAATTAAAGAGGCTGCTTTTTTTTTTAATTTTTTATTTTATACTGGAGTATAGCCGATTAACAATGTTGTGGTAGTTTCAGGTGGACAGCAAAGGCATTCAACCATACTTATACATGTATCTATTATCCTCCAACCTCCCCTTCCATCCAAGCTGCCAAATAACACTGAGCAGAGTTCCCTGTGCTACATAGTAGGACCTTGTTGGTTATTCATTTTTAAATATGAGACTGCATGTTTTATGCCAGTAGTTCTGTTGGTGTAAAAGGCTGATGTGGCAAAGTGCGTACAGCTGGAGAACCGATACAATTTTGCAAAGATATTCCTGAGAAGTCAGACATTGAAAATTTTTCTAAAGAAATATGAAGCAACCCTCTCTACATTATTTCTACTCCTTTCACTTCCAGGATCTGCAGAGATAACACAGACTCACCACAGCAATGAGCTACAGAAATGGGCCATATGAAGTCCAACTGAATTTGACTCAAAAAAAAAGTTTAAAGAATGGGGCTCTTTTAACCTCATTTCCTCTCAGCTTAAAATAGCAAGGATTCCCACAGGGCAGTTCTCTAATAGAATCTTGCTACTCAAAATGTGACCCACGGACCAGCATCAGCAGCATCAGTGTCAACTGGGAGCTTCCCAGATAAGGAAGAATCTCTAGCACCATCCAAGACTTACAGAGTTAACATCAACATCATTGACAAAAGCCACAGCTGGGTCACAAGCACACTGAAGTCTGAGGTGCTAGTCCTCATGCAGTAGCACAGACTTACGCAGGACAGGATAGCCGTGGCTGTCACCTTCCAGTGACGGCATCTAAACCACTCTGGAGCACTAACTGGAGAGAGAGTGTTCCATTGCCGCCTGCTGATTTCAGTGTAATACCACCTGTGCTGTGCTCAGTCATGTCCCCCTCTTTATGACCCAAGGACTGCAGCCAGGCTCCTCTGTCCATGGGATTTTCCAGGCAAGAATACTGGAGTGGGTTGCCATTTCCTTCTCCAGGGGATCTTTTTGACCTGGCATAGAACCCTCGCCTCTTTCATCTCCTGTACTGGCAGACAGATTCTTTACCACTGCACCACCCGGGAAGCCCCCATAATGCCACCAACAGCTACTATTTGCTGAGAACATACTATGTGCCAGAACTCTCCTTGCATCATCTCACTGCATCTTCATGCCATCTCTGTAAGGAAGGCCCTACTTTATCTTTTTCATGCATGGAAGAAAATTGGGGCTTAAAGTGGCTAAACACTTTGCCCATGGTCTCACAACCAGTGAGTAAAGGTGCCACAAGTTAAACATAAATTTGTAAGACTCCAAGATTAGTCCTACACTACACTTTTTCACTGATAAAATCAAATCCACCAAGATCACAGGAAAATTTTCCCTGGATAATACCCTTGCGCTCTTATCTCTGCTCAGTAACAAGACTTCAAACAATAAAGGACAGAGATGAGGCTTGGAACCCACTGAATACAAACTGCGAGTCAATTTCCAAAGGCTGTGGCTCTGTTTGAGTGTTGCTGCTACGACAGGTGTCATGACAAGAACGGTTCTGGAAACCTCCTCTGATCCTGTGGTTACCTTCTATAATGTCTAGGGAACTCTAGATGCATACACAGAGAAAAGGGGAAGTCCCTTTCTCACCTCTCGGAAAAGTTACCAGCAAATAGATGTGTCAGAGCTCTGACTGCCAGGTTTAGGGAACCCAGAGTGATCGTCCCTAAAAGATGAAAAATGAACAATATCTTAAGAGCCATGTTCTTCCTCATTGTGTTTCAATCATATTCTCAAATAACCTCCCATCCTTCCAACCAACTTGCTCTGGTATCCCCTCTGCTACGAGCTCCGACCTCCTCAATGACCTGTTCATTATCTATCCACCTGAGTCCTGTCTTTTTTTTTTTTTTTTTAAACATAGACCATTGTATTGAATTTGTCTTTGTTATAATGTTGTTACTGTTTTTATGTTTTGGTTTTTTGGCCACAAGGCATATGGGATCTTACCTGCCTGACCAGGGATTGAACTGGCACCTCTTGTGTTGGAAGGCAAAGTCTTATCCACTGGACCACTAGGGAAATCTCTCCATTTCTGTCTTCTCCTCCCTCGTATGTCCAGCGTTGACTCTATGGTCCATGATTATAATCCCTCCCTTGCAAATATCCTCAATCATTTGCCCCCTCCATCACTGGCATATAGCAAAACTCGAACCCTGGTTAAATACACGTATCTGCCTTCTCTGTGCCTGTTCCCAACCAGCTAAATGTTGCCGGAGAAAAGTCACATGACCAAGCTGACTGACTTCACTATATACTCATGACCACAAACCTCAACTGGGCCCTTGGCAATGCCGAACAGTCCTCTCAAAGCTGCCCCAGAAGCTTTCTCACTCTCCAAAATGACTGTTTCTTACCTTCTCCTGAAACCTACTTCATTCTTTCCCCACAACTCAACCATCAGCTGTTGCTCTACTTAAGTACTTCACTTTAAAAGAGAAGCATTCAGTCTCATCTGTCCACCAAATCCACAATCCTACCTAGAAACGTGTGAATCTCCTCCTTACATCCTGTTACAATGATGGAAGTGTGCCTCGCACCAAAGGCCTGTTTCACTACTTGGGCTCACATCCCATCTGCCAGCACCCATGTAAGAACCAGGCTGCTCTGTTGATTACCTCCTCTCTCCTGCCTCATAACTCTCTCCCCTTTCCACTCACTGTCAGGCCAGCAATAAACATATGTCCATCTTCAGAAAACCTCCCCTCTGCCCTCACACACTGACAGGGAAAGTGTACGTTGGCAGCATCACTCTGGGAGTCTGTTTGGCCAGAATCTGTTTCAGATTCTGAAACTTTCATGGCCTGTAGCTCAGCAATTCCACTTCCAAGTAACCTATCTTAGAAAATCCTCACAAGCATAGAAGGAAGTTTGCTGTAGCAATCTAAGAGCAAAAACCTTAAAAAAAAAAAAAAAGTCCGATAGTAGGCAACTGACTAATTGAATCAAGGTGCAAAAATCCTCTGTGGGCCCCTCACCTCTCCCCAGCCACTCTCTCCTTTTCCCTGCTCACTACTTCACAGTGAGTGAAAGCCTCTCAGTCATGTCTGACTCCTTGCAACCCCATGGACTGTCCATAGAATTCTTCAGGCCAGAATACTGGAGTGGGTAGCCTTTCCCTTTTCCAGGGGATCTTCCCAACCCGGGGATCAAACCCAGGTCTCCTGCATTGCAGGCAGATTCTTTACCAGCTGAGCCACAAGGAAAGCCCAAGAATACTGGAGTGGGCAGCCTATCCCTTCTCCAGCAGATCTTCCTGACCCAGGAATGGAACCAGGGTCTCCTGCATTGTTGGTGGATTCTTTACCAACTGAGCTATCAGGGTAGTCCAACTTCAGAGTAAATCTTCTCCTAAAAAGTATCTATACCTGCTTCCACTTCACCTCTTATTTCTTCTTCAGTCTACTCAAAATAGTTTCCAAGCCCTCGACTCCATTAAACCATTTGGTCAATGGCAACTAGCGGGTTGGCCAAAAAGTTTGTTCAAGTTTCTGAACCATCTTACAGACAAACCCAAACGAACTTTGTGGCCAATCCAATACATCCATGCTACTCAACCTAATGGACATTTTGCTGTCCTCAACTTAAGTGACCTCTTCAACAGAGTTGGCAACCTTCTTAAAACATTTTCTTCTGCTAGTTTCTAACTTGCTACAATCCTGCTTTTTTCCCCATATCGATGATTACTTCTGCTCAGCCTCTTTTTCAGCTTTTCCATTAATAGACCTTTCAAAAGGAAGTGTTTCCTGGGGCTCAATCCTGAGTCACCCTTTTCTTTTTGAGTTCTCTCAACCTATCCCATTGCTTCAAATACCATCACACTAATAATTACCAAGTTAGAGCCCTTTACTAGAACTCTTCTCATGCTGCAATATGACTGCTTAGCTGCCTCACAAGCAGGTGAAACAAAACTCTCCTCAAACTGGACTCTTAAACACCTCTCTTGAAACTGGTATGTCCTTGGCGTTCCCTACCTCCGTAGGGGGTACTACCTGGCAATTACGGAAGTGAGAGACCCTCCCTTTATCCCTCACCCCTCATATCAAACCCCTCAGCATGTTGTGTGTGTGTGACTCGTCTTGATCTTCACTCTACCACCGGAACCCAAGTTCCAATCACCTCTTTCTGGAACATCACAGGAGTTCCGCCATTTTCACTGCTGCTCTCCTTCAAAACACTCATCACATAGTAGCCAGAGGGACTTTCTAATCCAATCATATCACGCCTTTGATTCTGGCAGCTTCATGTTATGCTTAACTTTTTTCTACCTGAAGTCCTTATAACGGCTCTGAAGGTGCTACATGATTGATTTGCTAACTGCCCACCTCTCCAACCGCATTGCACATCCTTACGTCCACTTCAGTCACTATGCTCTAAATACACTGATCCTGTGCCAGTTCCTCAGAGAGAAAGTCCATCCCTCTCCTGAGCACCCTTTTAGTCCCTTTATCCCATTCTTGAAATCCCTTCTCAGGCTGCCTTCATTCTCCCTAAGGCTGACTACTTCTTATCGTTCAGATCTCAGCTTAAACAACACCCCCTCAACTAATGTTCTCCAGACCACTCTCTCTAGTTGGAAGGCCTTCCCCACAGCACTTATTCTCTGTATCACTGTACTCTGTTTATTTTTTTCCTACTGCTGCTAAGTCACTTCAGTCGTGTCCGACTCTGTGCGACCCCATAGACGGCAGTCCACCAGGCTCCCCCGTCCCTGGGATTCTCCAGGCAAGAACACTGGAGTGGGTTGCCATTTCCTTCTCCAATGAATGAAAGTGAAAAGTGAAAGTGAAGTCGCTCAGTCATGTCTGACTCTTAGTGACCCCATGGACTGCAGCCTACTAGGCTCCTCCGCCCATGGGATTTTCCAGGCAAGAGTCCTGGAGTGGGGTGCCATTGCCTTCTCCAATTTTCTTCCTAATAGTTACCAAAATCCATAATTAGTTAATATACTCATTTGTTTTCTTATTTGCTACAGATTTCTCCATTAGAAAGTAATATTTTTCGTATACAGCATACAACTTAGATCTTCTGCTGTGGGTCATTTTATTCTTTGACTTTTTGCTAGGGAAGGTCAAAGTTATTTGTAGGAGTTTCTGGCACTCTGGTTAGGCAAGTGTCTAACCAAGTCCTATAAATAAAGTTAGAGCGCAACTAATATCACCCTAGTTACCAAGAGGACTCAAAGTCTTATCACAGCTGCAAACCATAAACACAGGCCAGCACCAATGGCTTTAGAATGTTACAGCTTGAAATAACCATAACATTAACATGAAAAGCAATTTTAATTTAATTATTTACCTTAAGCTAATTTGAGTTGTTGTTCAGTCACTCAGTCACGTACAACTCTTTGCGACCCCATGGACTGCAGCACGCCAGGATTCTCTGTCCTTCACCATCTCCTGAGCTTGTTCAAACTCATGTCCATTGAGTCAGTGATGCCATCCAACCATTTCGTCCTCTGTCATTCTCTTTTCCTCCTGCCTTCAATCTTTCCCAGCATCAGAGTCTTTTCTAATGAGTCGGCTCTTCGCATCAGGTGGTCAAAGTATTGGAGCTTCAGCTTCAGCATCAGTCCTTCTAACGAATCAGGATTGATTTCCTTTAGGATTGACTGGTTTGATCTCCTTGCAGTCCAAGGGACTCTCAAGAGTCTTCTTCAACACCACAGCTCAAAAGCATCAATTCTTTGGTGTTAAGCATTCTTTATGGTCCAACTCTCACACCCATACATGACTACTGGAAAAACCATAGCTTTGACAATACAGACCTTTGTGGGCAAAATAATGTCTCTGCTTTTTAATATGCTGTCTAGGTTTGTCATAGCTTTTCTTCAAAGGAGCAAGAGTCTTTAGTTTTGTGGCTGTAGTCACCATCTGCAGTGATTTTGGAGCCCAAGAAAATAAAGTCTGTCACTGTTTCCACTGTTTCCCCATCTACTTGCCATCAAGTGATGGGACTGGAATGCCATATGCATGATCTTTGTTTTTTCAATGTTGAGTTTTAAGTCAGCTTTTTCACTCTCTTCTTTCACTTTCATCAAGAGGCTCTTTAATTCCTCTTTGCTTTCTGCCATAAAGGTGGTGTCATCTGCATATCTGAGTATCTAATTTGAGTATTACATTCTAAATCGCCCTCCTTCCAATACTATGCGTTTTGCTCAGTACAATAAAACAGCATCCCAACCCAAGATTTCCTATAATCAAGCTCATCATTAATTATTTAGTCTAGAACCATACATCCAACACAGTAGCCACTAGTCATGTGTGGCTATTTGATTTTAATGAAGATTAAAATTTTTGTTCTCCAGTCTCATTTGCCTCAAGTCTCAAGTGCTCAAGAGCCACAAGAGCCTAGTGGCTACTAATAACAGACAGGGCAGATATAAAACATCTCCATCATCCCAGAAGATCCACTGGACAGAGCTATTCTACAACGTGGTAATAATTAGGAAACAAAGTGAAAGTTGCTTAGCTGGACTCTTTGCGACCCCATGGACTGTAGCCCACCCAGCTCCTCCGTCCATGGGATTCTCCAGGCCAGAATACGGGAATGGGTTGCCATTTCCTTCTCCAGGGAATCTTCCCGACCCAGGGATCGAACCCAGGTCCCCTGCATTGCAGGCAGATTCTTTACCATCTGAGCCACCAAAGGCCTTCTAAATACCCTGAATATCGAAATGCTCATGCACTTTCATCAGCAGGAAAGCTCTGCCAGGCCTTCTTTTAATCTTTTTTTTTTTTAATTTTAGAAATATTTCTGTCCTGATTATCTGGCTACTTACCCACTGAACATTTAAAAAGCAAATTAGGAAAGGGAGCTAAGAAATAGTAGGGAATAAGTACCAGAGGAAAGAGAAATATTATGGGAGAGGCAGCCACATCAGGTGCAAGAGACCAAGAGAAAAAAAATCTAAAAGGCAGATAAGTTATCAAAAAGCAGACATATTAAAATAAGGTCATTTAGCAAGGCAAAACCATGAAAAGCTCTTAGATATCACTCTTTTTCAGTCATAAGCAATAACTGATGTTGACAACTGTGTTAAAACCATTAAGAAAACTATAACAGTTAGAAAAACTGTAGTTAAGTAATAAATTTTAGAAGGACTAAACTATATAGCTAAGTAATACATTTAAGAAGGACTTACTTCCAAAATAAGTAATTCTTAAACATCCTGATGCTTAAAGAAGGGAAAATCCCCTCAGCTAGTTGGAATACTCGACCACTAAAAATAACTCATTTCTAAAATATTCTGCATAGTCAAATTGAATCAAAGAGTTCGGTTTAACCAATATGAATGAACGTTGCTTACAGAGCAGGTACAGACATAAGAACAAGACAAGGTTCTTCTGTTAATGAATGATGGTTCACCCAGACAATGGAGCACTATATAGCCCTGCGGGGTGGAGAAGGGACACGGCATCTCTTCGGGTGATAAAAGAAAGATTCAGAACAATGTATAGCACAGTGCCACTGAATTTCTTTCTTTTTTTAAGTAGGAACTATATATAAAAGGGAAGACATCCATTGCTTCAAGGGGAAAGACACTGGGGAATCAAGGTAGGAATTGGGGAGCAACCATTCACTGTATGGCCATTTGGTACCTTTAGAGTGCTGAATCATATAAATGTATTATTTGTCCAAAAAACATAAAATTTTGAATTAAAATAAGCAAGTTCTCTATCCCCAAGAAACATATAATTTAATAGCTGATCCAGGCTTCAAAAAACTGAAGGAAAATTTACACTTTTTCCTTTACTAATGACTAGACACCTAAATATTTAACAGTTCATTTTATGCTTACTAAAAAGCTCACTTTATACTATTTGTAGTCCCAAAAAACTGGTTTCAAAAAACTCATAGTTGAACTTAAATGGAAATTTCAATGATCCTTATTGTCTTCTACTAACATTTTTTAAAAACTGTTTACATAAAGGTATATACATCTCAAGGGAAAAATCACTTTATTGGACAACACAGCAAAGACTGACTGAAGAGGTCCCAAGGAAGCTACAGAATGGTCTTCTGCACCATATGGGAGGTAAAGTCATGTCATTCTGATGGTCCCCAAGGTTGAGAATGCTAGTGGTTCCCCAATATCCTTTCTTCCTCAGTAACAAAACCCCAGTTTTCATCCAAGGATTAATACACACACCCTCCAAGAAAGGGGTGTATCTCCCAACCTCCGCTGCTGCTAGGTGTGGCCATAGGCTAAGTTCTGGCCAATGAGATATGAGTAGCAATGTTATATGGGACTTTTTGGAAGGTTTTTTAAGTAGGGGAAGGGAGCTCTTTTCCTGCTCTAAACTGCTCCATGGAAATGCAGGAATGATGGCCAGAGCTGTAGCAACCATCTGGGTCACATCCTACAGGCAGAGAAGCAAAGAGCAGTGAGGATCCTGGATCCTTGATAACCACTGAGCACTACACCAGCCCTGAGCTGCCTACTTCCATACTCTGTTTTCATCAAAGGCAAAGTCTTGTTTAAGCCACTTTGGGGTAAGGGGAAAGGAGGAGGGGGATTCTGTTGCATGTAGCTGAACTTAATCCTAAGTGATACCTTTAAAAATTATTTTACTATAACTTTACAAATCAAAGTTCAACGTCACAGAAAGCTCTATACATATTAATAGTATACACGCCTCACGACAAACACAGAGACTGCAAAGAATCCTGAAATGTCTAGGCTGAAAGTCTCAGCCAAAAATCAACTTGTCTATCCCCACAATCTGGTGCTCCTAACCATTCTACACCAGTATGACAGAAATGAAAATTCAACTTAACAATTCCTGAATTTTAGTAATAAAAAAAGTCAAATATATATACTTTCATTTTTGTCATCTGTAAAATGATAGTAATGACACAGGGTTTTCTTCAGAGCCAGATACAATAGATTATGCTAGCTATTCTGTAAACAGAGCATGATTCACTATCATTGCCATTACCACAGTAACAGCTGGCTGATAAGTGTGAGACACAAGAAAAATTAGATGAAAGCAATCAACAGAATCTTGGGTTTGGGACGCAAGGAATTCCATGAACTTGTCGAACCTCTTTCACCAACTTTCTTATCTCTTTATCTGTCAAAAAAAAAATACTACATCAGGAACTTCAGTTTCCTTCTTAAAAGCACTGGGAGAAAGAAAGGAATTGAGTGGTTATAAAGGGGAGAAAGAGACCAGTAGAAAAGGGTTTAAAGCAGTTCGTGAATATGACATTTAAAATATATTACCATGTTTTTAGCATTTCACGAGCTGTCATTAGGTAGTTCAACAATTTATAAATTGATGCTAGTAATATTTCTTCTATTTGATTTATTTATTCTAAAGAAAAATACTAAACACATATATACAGTTTCTAATGAGTATGCAACAACCTATCATTTAAGAGTGAGATGCCATCTTTGAGAAATAAAGATAAAATGTGAAGTACTACAAGCAGGAACAGGAAAAAGATGTTTAACATGTGCATAGGCAGTATATTAAAACAAAAACAGCTCAATTGCGTTCATTTTTTAAATTGCTTTTATTTTTGCACTTAATGATTTAACTTCTCCAAAGCTAGTTTTGAAGTCTGAAAAAAGTAAATGATTTCACTTTTTGAAGGCATTAACTCAACTTTGAGACCATGTCTGGTGACTAATCCACAAACAGAATGTACATGAGTCACACTGCACTCTGTTGTTCATGTCACTAGATTTCGAAAAGAATCCCACGGTCACATAACTTTGAGAAATATGCTTTAAGCAGTTTTACTATTCAATGAATGTCAGCTTTTCCTAGTCTTCTTATAGGCTACTAAAACTAATAGATGCTTCTTACTAATTTCAAATATACTCACAGGAAGAGAACAAACTATCCAGAGGCGTCAGAGACTGGCTGACAGGCAGCTAGATGCCAAGTATTTGCTGCACAATTTAAAGGACTACAGTCAGGATAAGGAGAGTGTGAGAAACAAACTCAGACAGCTTGAAGGATTTTTTTTGTTCTCCAGAAGGGATACCAAAGGTATGGCCGATTCATATGTTCTTCTGCTCTGAATGGCCATAGCCAAGCAGCTTTAACTTAGCAGTAAGATTTCTGAAGAATTAGAACTACTCTGTCTTTCTTAGATGATACACTTATCATCTATTTATGCCCATTTATGAGTCTGAATGAGTCTGAATATATAGCTAGGGTTTGAGGGACTCCTGGAATAGCAGAAATGAAATAACACTATCTTCTGAGAAGGCAACCTGCCTAATACGCCACATTAAACTGGACCAGACCATCTGACCTCAGATCTAACTGATGGACGGCTTCAATATCCAAGTTCTCTCAACAGTTAGTATGCATCAACCTCTATAAATTTATTTTCAGGCTATGACTACATTTTTAATAACATAAATGAGTTCAGTGGGACTTACTTTAATCGCTTCTGAAACACAGTTTATTTTTAGTAAACATAATAGTCCCCCACATGGGAAGCTACAACCACGCCAAAAATGTCCTGAGAGGAGATAAAATCCTATTTATAGGCCTATCAGTTGCTCCTTGCTTAGGTTGTAACATAGTTTCCACTTTAAGCTTGATATGGCCTCCCCTGACCTCTCTGGTCTCTAATGTTCTTTTCATCCTGAAGTTTCTCACATTTATCATTATCTCCACAGGGTACTTAAATTAAGCTACTATGGAGTAGGGGGAGGGAGAAGGAAGAAACTTCATTCCCTACACCTTCTCCCACCTCAGAGTTTTAGGTTAAGTTTCAGGAACCTAAAAAAGGAAAAACAAGAGCTCTTCCCTGGGTGGGCTTTGTGGAGGGACCCTCATAAATATGCAGCGGTCATCAAGGACAAGGCCACCGTAAGCCATGCACACAGCACACAGGCCTACTGATGTCTCTGTGTGGACTCAGCTTGAAGTCTTCCAACTTTTAAAAACCAACAAGAGTAAATGGCAAGGCATTTCTAATATAGAGAATACTATATTAAAAAGCTAAGGGGCAGGGGGCGGGGGGATGCTAACCTGGGAACCAATTTTTTTTCCCTAACAATGCAGTTTCCGCAGAGATTAAACTGTTGTTGTCGTTTACACTGGCTATTGCCACCTTTACGCTCCCCATTTATAATGCTAACTGTGGAGTCTTCCTTCCCAGTCTCTGGCTACAGCTCCATCAACAATGTTAGGATACTTACCTTAATTCTGTGACCCATTTCCATTGCCTTGTCACTGAAAGTGACCAAAAAACCTCAAAAAACCAAAAAACCTCATCTCACCCCAGCTCTGCCCCATTGCATATCCTGGATGAAACTATAAAGTAACTCCGTCTTTACTACTCTGGCAAACCCTACCCCTTTCATCTCAGAACCCCAGTAAAATCTGCTGCCCCTAGTTCATTTATTTTTTAAATATTCTTAAGCATATACTGCCTTTCATTATTAATTATATGTTTATATGTCTTGTTTCCTAAATGAGACTATAAATTCCACTCCACTATGAGATCCTAAAGGGATGTCTTATTCATCTCAGAATCATCAGTGTTATGCCAAGCAACTGGCATATAGCAGACACACAAGTAAATGCTGCTGAAACATTTGTTAGGCTGATATGGCAGAGACTGTGTAGTGAATATACTTCTTTTGTGTGACTCTCTTGTTGCACACAACTGGCAAAGCCCAACATCACTGTGGCAGAACAAAATCATAAGCAATTCTTGAAAAGAGTTAGGGTGAAGCAAATGGCCATTAAGTAATACCAACCCATCTTCCACTGGATTTTCAACACCATCTTAAGGTGCTCAAAGAGATGGTAGACACAGGCTGTACCAAATGATGGAGCAAATGACAAATTCCTTACCCCAAGAAAATTCTGCTTTTCTCCATCTACTCATATACAATTCATCCTCTAAGGTCCTCCTCTTCCTGTGCACCCCAAACCACAGTGGAAACCCCTAACTCTCTGGAATCTGAGGATGAACAGCCACCAACTTAGCATTTTCACTTACAATTAGATGTGATGGATTTAAATTTTAGTAAAAATAATTCAAACTAAACATTAATAAAAGTTACCTGATTATAAAAGTTGGCAAAGACCAGAAAATACTTCCCTTAATTTTTTTTTCCCAATTGTGAAGTTTATCATCTAAAACGGTATATCTCTTTTAAAAAGAAAGCATATGGATTTTCTGGGGTGATCAGAGCTGAGGAATGGGCATGGATGGTTAAATCAGCTCTCAAGATCATCTTCCAGAAGCAGCATGGTACTGAAGAGAGAGCTTAGGTTTGGAAATGAAACAGATCTGGAATCAAAGTACTAAACCAGTCATTAGCTGTGACCTGAGCAAGTACTATAACCACTCTTAACTGTTTCTTCATCTATAAGTACACATTTATCACGAAAATCAGAAATTATGTACATAAAACACCTGGGTCAGTGCCTGGCTTCATAATTTACAACTTAAGAGACTTGCTTATGGTCATTTTTCTTAACCCACAACAAAAATAAAAAATGACTCCTTAACAAATCTGACATTTTAGGGTTACTACTATAATTTAAAATCAGCAGCAATAATCAATAGAAACACACCTAAAAAAAGCTGTTTTCTCTGTGGATTTAAAAGTATTCAACTAAACTGCAGGAAGAGAAACACAGCATGTTTCACGGGGCAACATGTCCCCCAGCCAGAGAGCTAGAATAATTTATAAGAAACTACACTGAAAACCAAGCTCTCGGATAGAGGGAGCTCCTGACAGGGCTATATATATCACAGTGATTCCAGGAGTAAATGCAATAGTGTGTCTCTAGCTCACAGAAAAGCTTTGAATAAAGGGGATTTTTAAAAATTTCACCCTTCCCTTAAACCAGAGATTCTTATCCAACTATCAAAACACAAGGCAAAGAGAAAAAGGAAGTATTAATACCTATATCTGCCTGAGGAAAGGGAATGCTGAGGAAGCAGGAGATGCTGGCCCTAATCAGGAGTCCCCAAACTCTGGGATCTAATGCCTGATGATCTGAGGTGGAGCTGATGTAATAATAATCAAGTGTACAATAAATATAATGCATTTGACTCATCCTGAAGCCACCCCGCCACGCTCATTCGTAGGAAAATTGTCTTCCATGAAGCCAGTCCTTGGTGTCGAAAACACTGGGGACCGCTGCTCTGAAGGATGAGGACTTCCCTGTGATGCAAAGAGAAAACTGATGGCTGCATCATTTTCTTTTGCTGCTTTCAGGAGATGGCCGAAATGTCATTTCTGAAAAGTTATTCACCTGCTCTACTAACAGGGCTGTGGAAAGGGAGACAGTAGTCCCTCTACAGGGCAGAACAAGAAGCTATTAAGGAGTTAAAACTATCAGGGTATTTGGAAATGCTAGAAGGACTTTGAGGGCCTTTCGAGCCAACCCAGTGGCATGGAAGAAAGTGTGGGCATTAGAGCCAGATGAGCCTTCCTCGCTATTTGACCTTGGGCAAGCTGGACAGACTCTAGCCTTCACTCTTCTCATCTATGAAACTGGGTGAACAGCACTTGCCCTGCAGAGGGCAAACTATAAAAAAACAAACTGCTTCAAAATAGGCACTCAACACAGGTTAAACGCTTTTCCCCAGACCTGAGGCTAGCTGTACATAAAACTGAGAATCTGGCTGGTGACTTGTATATACAGCTATGTCATACATGTTCATCCTGTCCTCCTTTCCCTCTAATTTAGCAGAAAGGGGATGAAGTCCAAGTAGGGAAAGTAACTTGCCCAAGGTCATGCTGCTGGTTTTTGGCAGAACTAGGGCTTCAAAAGCCAGCTTCTTCAAGTTCAAAGCACTGCACTGTGCCTCACTAGGAGCCTTCCCTTGGGGACTGGGTAAGCTTACTTAACATTAGATGGGCTCAGAGAGGCATGGTGAACGACAGAATGAGCTAACTGCAATGGCAGGAGCTCACTGCAAGTCAGACACCCAGGAGTTAAACATCCAGCCAGTGAAGGCTCCAGAGAACTGCTGCTGGGCACACTCTTCTGGGAGGAGGCCTGAGAGGCCCTGAAATCCATTCCTTGGCGTGATTGGTTGGTTCCCAAAGGGGTGGGGAAGAGGGAAGGGGAGAAGAATGTCACCCGATCCCCACGGGTAAACAAAAGCAGGAGCATCTGCTCAGGTTTTCAACTAAAACTGTGAAATATTTCTGAACAGTTGACCACCAAACTCGGAAGACTGGGACCTCTGACCTTCATAAACAATCCCATTCTTGTTCTCTAACAACCAGATCCTTAGTGATACAGTCTGGATGAACAAATGCAAAGACAGCTGACCATTTCTCTAGCACAATCTTAGCACCCGGGGCTCACTAGATGCTGGAAATCACCGGCCACCCTCCCCCTTGCCCGTCTGCCCTTATAGAGAGAACAGAGCCTGCTCCGTGCTACTCAAACTCTCGAGTGCTACGTTCCCTCCTCTGAATTCCTCTCCTTCTTCTTTAAGAGGATCCCCCTCCTTTGTAAAAAGGCTGTCTTATTGCAAGATGCAACCTCTCTCTAATTGTGTTAGCACACATGTGCAGAGCAAAGCGAAGGGAGGGTCTGGGGAGAGAGAAACCTAACACCGTGCCAAATCCACTGGGAAGTCAGCCCGAGTTATTAAGCCAGGACGGGGCCACTTAACTGAATTGGCTGAGGCGATGCCCTTCAATCCTGGCTGCATTATTCCCCCCAGGGAGAAAGTAGGAAGGGCTGTCTCCTCCAAACCTTATTATCCCAACTCTCTGCCCCTCAGAAGTTTCTCTCTCCCATTTTAGGATATACACAGAATGTTTACGTTATGAACAGAGAAAGAGAGAAAGCCCCTCAACCCTAGAGTCCCTATGGGGACTCCACAAGACTGACAGACATTAAGAGCTGCTGAAAACTGAATTCCCTTTGTTCTTAGATGAACCACAACTAAATCCTCAGGTCCCAACGACTAACGGGGCGTGGGGGCAGGACTCAAGAACTGAAGAGAAAGCCTCCTGTTGAATGCCTAAAATAGGAGGACCTTTAAGAAGCCAAGTCAGTCCAGGGAACAACCGGTGCCCATCCGAGTGGCCCAGGGAACCAAGACTAGGCCCACTGTAAGCAATCTGGAACTGCTGGGCAGGCCCATGTCTCAGCAATGACCTGAAACCACTGTGGACTTAGAGAGCAAGGATTCCTCCACACTGGGCCAAAGTAAGCCAGCTTCAGGAAGTGGCCGAGGATCCTGAAGTCTCCCCTTTGTTCCTATCCTGTAATCCCAAAGCCAAATCTAATCTAAACTGTATTCCGAATGCCCTTTGCGAACACAGACATCTCATTTATAAGTCCCAGGGAGCACAAGTGACTCAGCTCTTTCTTGCAGGAATGTTCAGCAAATTAACTACTCAGGAAGGTTCCACATGGTTACTAAAAACATAGGCTTTGGTGTCAGACAGGGCTAGGTCTCGATACCGTTTCCCCATTTTTCTAGCTAAACCTCAGTTTCTGCAGCTGTCAATATGGCTTCTGCCATCTCCTGACAGGGAGAGCTGTTGAGAACAATGAGGAATTCAGGGTGTGTGTACGTGAACACTGAGCGCAGTAAACATTCAGTAAACAGTAGCTGTCACTATAACTTATTACCGAGGACCAGGAAACAACTTCTATAGAGAATCTATGCTGCCAGCTGTCAGCTCTATTAGCCTTCCCGCACCTCACCAGTCATCAGAGAATGGTCGACAGCATGAGGATGCCAGAGATTATTTCTGACTATCTGTGGAGCACTATGCAGGGGGAAGTAGGGGAGACAGTGAAGGACATAACCTCTCCTATGGAGCAGCTCCCCAGCGCTGAGGGTGGCCGTGACAGAGAGGAAGTGGTGGGGAGGAAGGGAAAGTTCAGAGGGGGTCTCACCATGGGCCTTCTACTCAGCTTCTGTGTGCCACCATGAAGGGGCTGCTTTTACTTCTAGTCCCAGCAGTTAGGGTCCGGCTGACTGCCGGCTCTATCAGGGTCCCAGGCAGGAGGCCCTGGGAAGCCAGGCTCCTCCTACAGTTCCACACCAAGAGGGAGATGAGGGGGAGGGGATGATGGGACAGTGGAGAGGGTTTCAGTCTTTTCACGTGATACCAGGTAAACGTCACCCCAAGCATGGAGGCAGCAACACGAGCCAACTACAAGACGACTGCTGGATGGGTTAGTGCAGCAGCACAGATATTTTTGGGTGAACAGACATGGGGTCTCAGAAATTACAACCATGTGATCAGAAACACATACACTCACTGGAGAGAGTACACGGGGACGGCCAGAAGGGCTGCGTTCTTTGTGTCAGTGGCCCCCAAACTCATTACCCAGTGCTCTTGCACAGATTTCTACTATCCCAGTCCCCACCTGCCAAACTCTTGCAAACACTTTAAAGCCTGAGCCGCAGATGCATGGAGCAGGGCTGGGCCCCTCACTGGTCAGGAAAGCACTCGCCCTTCAGGTAACAGCATGACGCTGGGGAAGAGCACTGAGCTGAAAGTGAAGGCTCACACCAGCGCTGCAGCTCCGCCCTGGCAAGAGCTCTGAGAATGCAAGCCCTGGGACTGCTGTTTGGCCTATCTCGGACTCAGTTTCCCCATCTGCAGTGCCAGGGCAATATGAGGAAATCCTGCTCTGACATCCGAAGGACCTGAGCGCCAATCTGGTGATCCCGCCCCTGGCCTATCTCCGTGTTAGGGCAGATGGGCCTTGGAAGAGCCAGGGTATTAAGACAAGGGAGTACAAGTCACTCTAAACTTTCTGAAAGCTCAGACACAGTAGAAAGTCGGCCACAACTTGTCTGGAATTCAAACAGGGACATTTTAGAACTTACAGTTCTGGCCCCAACCATTCACGTTATGAGGTCAGGACACTCTGTCCTTGGGTAGCAAGTCAGGAAAGAAAGCACAGAACAGCACCAGGACCACAGTAGGGTTACCTGGCGCCTGGAAGGGCCCTCCAGAGACGATACTGAGAAGGGCGCAGAGGGGCCTCTGGGTAAATGTTCATTCTAATAATACCAGCACGACAGTGGCTATTTCTGGCCAATGGACCTGAAAGATGGGTGTAATCTCCACTGCACAAATCGTACAGTCAGAAATAAACTTGCAACTGCCAGCATTCAACACACTGGCGGCTCTTTAGAGAGGACTCTCTGGGGACCCAGAGCTGTAGTAACCAAGGGAAATGGATTGAGATTAGATCAGCAAAGGCCTCTCCGTTTCCTCACGGGGTATTGTAGGGGGCAATGACACCGCCCAATACACAAGATTTACACAATGAGCTCCCTGAATGCTGCACATGTCCAGGTCAGGAGAGCTGCCGCTGAGCAGCAAATGCCTCCTGGAGCAGCTAATGCCAAGTGTACTATTTACCATTGCCTTTGATTACAATTCCTCAAGAGGGCCTGAGAGGTCTACTTTTCACAGTATTACCTGTTTCATCCATTTTAAATTAGGAAGAAGAATTTCTGGTTGTTTCATTCCCTTTACTTGTCTCTTCCCAACATAAAAACATAAATAAGAGGTGGTATGCCTATACAGTAGAAGTGAGAAATAGATTTAAGGGACTAGATCTGACAGAGTACCTGATGAACTATGGACAGAGGTTCGTGACACTGTACAGGAGACAGGGATCAAGACCACCCCATGGAAAAGAAATGCAAAAAAGCAAAATGGCTGTCTGGGGAGGCCTCACAAATAGTTGTGAAAAGAAGAGAAGTGAAAAGCAAAGGAGAGAAGGACAGATATAAGCATCTGAATGCAGAGTTCCAAAGAACAGCAAGGAGAGATAAGAAAGCCTTCTTCAGTGATCAATGCAAAGAAATAGAGGAAAACAACACAACAGGAAAGGCTAGAGATCTCTTCAAGAACATCAGAGATACCAAGGGAACATTTCATGCAAACATGGGCTCGATAAAGGACAGAAATGGTATGGACCTAACAGAAGCAGAAGATATTAACAAGAGGTGGCAAGAATACACAGAAGAACTGTACAAAAAAGATCTTCACGACCTGGATAATCACGATGGTGTGATCACTCACCTAGAGCCAGACATCCTGGAATGTGAAGTCAAGTGGGCCTTAGAAAACATCACTACGAATAAAGCTAGTGGAGGTGATGGAATTCCAGTTGAGCTATTTCAAATCCTGAAAGATGATGCTGTGAAAGTGCTGCACTCAATATGACAGCATATTTGGAAAACTCAGCAGTGGCCACAGGACTGGAAAAGGTCAGTTTTCATTCCAATCCCAAAGAAAGGCAATGCCAAAGAATGCTCAAACTACCACACAATTGCACTCATCTCACATGCTAGTAAAGTAATGCTCAAAATTCTCCAAGCCAGGCTTCAGCAGTATGTGAACCGTGAACCTCCAGATGTCCAAGCTGGTTTTAGAAAAGGCAGAGGAATCAGGGATCAAACTGCCAACATCCGCTGGATCATGGAAAAAGCAAGAGAGTTCCAGAAAAACATCTATTTCTACTTTATTGACTATGCCAAAGCCTTTGACTGTGTGGATCACAAGAAACTGTGGAAAATTCTGAGAGAGATGGGAATACCAGACCACCTGACCTGCCTCTTGAGAAATCTGTATGCAGGTGAGGAAGCAACAGTTAGAACTGGACATGGAACAACAGACTGGTTCCAAATAGGAAAAGGAGCGCATCAAGGCTGTATATTGTCACCCTGCTTATTTAACTTATATGCAGAGTACATCATGAGAAACCCTGGGCTGGAAGAAGCACAAGCTGGAATCAAGATTGCCAGGAGAAATATCAATAACCTCAGATATGCAGATGATACCACCCTTATGGCACAAAGTGAAGAGGAATTAAAGAGTCTCTTGATGAAAGTGAAAGAGGAGAGTGAAAAAGTTGGCTTAAAGCTCAACATTCGGAAAATGAAGATCATGGCATCTGGTCCCATCACTTCATGGGAAATAGATGGGGAAACAGTGGAAACAGGGTCAGACTTTATTTTTGGGGGCTCCAAAATCACTGCAGATGGTGATTGCAGCCATGAAATTAAAAGACGCTTACTCCTTGGAAGGAGAGTTATGACCAACCTAGATAGCATATTCAAAAGCAGAGACATTATTTTGCCAACAAAGGTGGCTTATGGTCAAGGCTATGGTTTTTCCAGTTGTTATGTATGGATGTGAGAGTTGGACTGTGAAGAAAGCTGAGCGCCGAAGAATTGATGCTTTTGAACTGTGGTGCTGGAGAAGACTCTTGAGAGTCCCTTGGACTGCAAGGAGATCCAACCAGTCCATTCTAAAGGAGATCAGTCCTAGGTATTCATTGGAAGGACTGATGCTAAAGCTGGAAGTCCAATACTTTGGCCACCTCATGCAAAGAGTAGACCCGTTGGAAAAGAGTCTGATGCTGGGAGGGATTGGGGGCAGGAGGAGAAGGGGACGACCCAGTATGAGATGGCTGAATGGCATCACAGACTCGATGGACATGAGTTTGAGTGAACTCCGGGAGTTGGTGATGGACAGGGAGCCCTGGCGTGCTGCGGTTCATACAGTCACAAAGAATTGGACACGACTGAGCGACTGAACTGAACTGAACTGATACCCATCCGATAGGATATTATTTAGTAACAAAAAAGAATGAAATACTGATGCCTGCTACGACAAGGAGGAACTGGGAAACATCATGCTAAGTGAAAGGAGCCAAAAACATAGGACCGCATACTATACTGAGTCTGTTTATAGGTGACATCCAGAACAGGAAAATCTGTAGAGACTGAAAGTAGACGAGTGGCTGCCTAGAGTTTGGGGGCAAGGGAGACAGAGAGACAACGTAGTGATAACTAAGCAGTACATGGTTTCTTTTTGGAATGATGAAAACTCTGAATACACCAAAAAAGACTCTGAATCGTATACTTTGAATAAGTGAATGGTAGAGTATCAAATTATATCTCAACAAAGTTGATTTTTAAAGGTGCCTCAAAGGAATTACAGCCTCCTTCAGGAAGGGCCATTTCATGAGTGAGCTCTGACTCTTCTGGCCATCACTGCTCTTTCCTACCAGTGGCTCACTGCCCTAGTCCACTCCACAATACATGGCAGTATACGACACAGGCTTACTCCTTCCCCGAGACAGCTGGGTGGGTGGGAGCTCTGCTGGATCTTCAAGTCTAACCCTGCTCTGTTATGACTTCAGTGTCCTTCCTCCCCCATCTACGTTCCCTCTGTCCCTGAAGAGACAGTGAAACCACCCCCCACCTCCCAGCAGTGGGTGATGACCTGCCACGTCGTGAAAGAAGAATGAAGATAAATGATACTATAAAAGCACAAGTTTGGGAGTTTGATCAAATCTGGGTTCCAATGGAAGCATCTGAACAAGTTACCTTAAGTCTCAATCTCAGGTTCCACTCCTGTAAAATGTGGGAAACACCACTTAATGCATTGAATGCATATGGTTATTATAAAAATTAAATGGTAAAGTCTATATAAATGATTAATATGGTGCCTGGCACACAGATGGTATGCAATAAATAATAACTGTTATTTATGAAAGCTTTATGCCAAGACTTCCCCTGAGGTCCAGTGGCTAAGACTCTGCACTTACAATGCAGAGGGCAAGGGTTCGATCCCTGATTGGAGCAATAACAGCCCATATGCCACGCGGTGCAGTTAATAAATAAATAAATAAATAAAAGCCTTATGCTCAGTTTTGTCATGCTGTCACCTGGCAGATCAGCTTCTATATCAAAAAGGCGGTGATAAAAGTGGGCCACTGACACCCTCAAAAGGCATATAATCATTTTCCTGACTCTGTTTAATCCACCCCACTCAACAGGTCCCTAGTCCATTCCTACTAATTCTGTGTTTTTTACTTTTAATTTTGTTTTCCTGTTTCTGGGCTCAATTTAACCCATACATTAGGCTTATTATTGCCTCTCTAGTTCCATCTTCCCTCCTCAACTTTAGTCTGTGTTTATCACTTTAATTACAATACTTTAAGGCACTCCAGGTAAACTATTTACCCAGAGTAGCACAGCACTCGGTATCCATGTTGTTGCTGTTCAGTCGCTCAGTCATTTCTGACTCTTTAAGACCCCATGCACTATAGCACTCCAGGCTTCCCTGTCCTTCACTATGTCCTGGAGTTTGCTCTGATTCATGTCCATCACTGACTCAATGGACTCAGTATCCTAGTCCTCTTAAAAGCCTATAATAGGATCAAAACAACTTAAGACAGGCTTGAGAGAGAACCATAAAATGGAATACTAGGCAGCTATGTAAAACAATGCTATGGAAATATTTAATGACATGAAAAGATATTTACAATGGAGTAGGAAGACACTAGAAGAATATTACAAAGTTTGTACCAATGATGAGATTATTTAATTTTATAATGCATGTATATGCAAAAAGAGCTGCACAGAAATAAAAATAGAACAATAAAGAATAGACAGTTGAGATAAAATTAATATATTCAGGCAATTTTATTTTATTCTTTTGGCCTACTGTATTTCCTAAATTTTCTTTGGTCAATGTATGTTTTTTTCCTGAGAAAAAGACTGACAAAAATATGAATTTAAACAATACAGAACTTCGCATTTTCTTAGCAGACACTGTGGCATAGCTCTGGAGTCAGAAAGACCAGGACCCAAATCCCACCTCTACTAGTTGAAAGCCTCACTTTGGCAGTCTCTGAGCCTTTAGGTGGTGTGGCTACCTGGAAAATGAAGATGCACATGCTAGCAAAGTGCCAGTTCCTGGTCTGCAGCAGGCTCCATGTCCTTATTCTTCGGCAGTGGTCCTCAGCTTGAGTGTGCATCAGAATGACCTGAAGAGCATGCGGAGCCACATGGCTGGGCCCTGACTCCAGAGTTTCTGATGCAATGGGTCTGGGGGGGAGGAGGATATCACAAGTTTGCATAAGGTCCCAGGTGACACTGATGCTGCTGGTCTGGAACCATGTTTTGAGGACCACTGCTCTAGGCAACAATATACTACACAGATATTACATGCTCTTTCAGAGAAACATTTCCAGAATATGTGCTCACTGGAAACTGAATTATACAAGAGCCTAATACTACAGATTGACCCAAAAGCCCAGACTTTATTACACAGGATCATTCACCGAGACAGTGAGGAAACTGGGTTTCCACTACAGGTGAAAGCAAGTAACAATTCCTAGGACTGCATTTAGGTGGGAGGCAATCCCTGCAAACGTGGACAGGCTCAAGCAACACGCAAGAAGCAGATACCATGTGGGTCCCCTGCTCGCTGACCTGTGCCTGTGTGGGGAGGAGGGTGCCTGTGTGGGGAGGGTGCCTGTGTGGGGAGGAGGGCCGCGGACAGTGTGGCACAGAGCACTTGCTTTGCTCTGGGCGCCCTCTGTTGACAAAAGTCGACATAGCCACTAGTTCCACTGCCCCATCCCTTTTCTCCTTCCACCCCAGGAGAGCCGAGAGTCCTAAGTGTGACTCAGACTTGAGGAAAGGTTTCCACTTAGGAAACTGTCCTAAACCCACACGAAATCAGGACAGGCCTTTTCTTCTTCCAGTTTCCCTAGTCCCCTTCTCTCTGTGTCTGCGCCTCATCTCCAGATGGGTTCACAACTATGGCAGCATGGCAGTCATCTTAATGGCATGTGGAATTTATATCACAATTGTTAGGCTGGCATTAGCAGTGGGAATAAAGTCCTGTTGTAAACAGTCTTTAATACTCTGTGAGGCCCGGTTGGTAATTTTGAGAATACACTAACTGGTGAAGTCCTTAAGAGTTTCTATAGATGAAAATTGTTCAATAGCACCCAGACAACTAAAAGTAGAATGAGAGAATTTTAGAGCTGGCAAAGATCTCTAATACTATGATCTCCAATCTCCTCACTTTTATGAGGAAAATTAAGGGCCCAAAAGGTAAAGTGACATATAAAGTCACAAAACTAGTGACAGAATCAAGTTTCCAAACTCCTCATGACTCATCATCTTTCCACTATACTATTTCGGTTTTATTCAGAAACCTTATTCATTCATTAGTCATTACCAAGACAAGTATAACTGCATTTTAATCACTTTATGGAGGGTAAAGAAACTAATGAACATGTAATGATTCCTGTTCTACCCTTTTACAAAGAGTAAGCCTTTCCTAGTATCAATATTTTTTTTCGGCTGCACCACGTGGCTTGTAGGATTTTAGTTCCTCAACTAGGGATTGAACCTAGGTCCTTGATAGTGAAATTGCAGAGTCCTAACTACTGACTGCCAGGGAATTCTCTATTGATACTTCTTTAATAGCAATCACTTTAATTCACAGTATCAAACACTGCACTGATTACCAACAAGTAATGTCTAAACTGGGCATTGCCAAATTTTGGGCCATGGACCAAATCTAGCCTGTGCAACCCACATATAGTCCATGAGCTAAGATGGTTTTTACATTTTTAATGATTGAAAAAAAAATCAAGAACATAGTATTTCGTGATGTATGAAAATCATATGAAATTGAAATGCTAGTGCCCACAAAAAAAGTTCTATTAAAACACAGCCATGCTTAGTGGTTTCCATACTGTCTGTGGCTGCTTCTGTGCCACAGTGGCAGAGGTGATTAGCTGCAACAGAGACTGTGTGCCCCAAAGCCTAGAATATTTACTCGCTGATCCTTCACAGAAAATGTTTGCCTATCCCTGTTCCCTCATAGCTCAGTTGATAAAGAATCCGCCTGCAATACAGGAGACCCTGGTTTGATCCCTGGGTCAGGAAGATACACTGGAGAAGGGATGGGCTACCCACTCCAGCATTCTTGGGCTTCCCTTGTGGCTCAGCTGGTAAAGAATCCGCCTGCAGTGTGGGAGACCTGGGTTCAATCCCTGGGTTGGAAAAATCCCCTGGAGAAGGAAAGGCTACCCACTCCAGGATTCTGGCCTGGAGAATTCCATGGACTATATAGCCCATGGGGTCACAAAGAGTGGGACACGACTGAGTGACTTTCACTTTCATTCCTGTTCCCAGATGGTGCTACTGTTAAAGAACCCACCTGCAAATGCAGGAGATAGAACAGATGCAGGTTTGATCCCTAGGTTGGGAAGATCCCCTAGAGAAAGGCATGGCAACCTACTCTAGTATTCTTGCCTGGAGAATCCCATGGACAGAGAAGCCTGGCGGGCTATAGTCCATAGGGTCTCAAAGAGTCAGACAGGACTGAAGCAATGTAGCACACATCCTTATTCCAAACTATTGATAAATGTGATGTGTCAACCTTTGGTCAAGTACAAAGTTCTGGGTAGTAAGTCCTGTGGAGGCCCAGGCTCTCCTGGGAACCTCCCAGGTTTAGCAGGAGGCCCTCACAGGGCAAGCAGCTGACCTATGCTGCCCTTCGACCTGATCTGTCCTCCACAGAAGTCGAGGGCACTGTGCTAGGCTTGGCCTGTTTTTTAATTGATATTTATCAGCAATCCTATGAAAAGAGCACTGAACATGAGAAATGTACCCATTTTAGAGATGACGAACCAAACCTAAGCAAGGTTAACTATCAGGCCCAAACTACAATTTGATCCAGATCTATCTGGCACCAAAGTTCTTCGCTCCTTCCCCAGGGGCTTTCAACTGTGTTCTGGTCAGCTGAGGGGCCTCACGGGCAGAGGAAGTCCAGAGGTGGGGACCCAGGCCTTTCCTATCTTTTCTACTAGGACCGACCCACTTACATTTTTTATATTGTATCCATATAATTTGTTTGAAAAAGAAAATTTTCTGCTACAAAATTTAGCCTGAAGATGAGTGTTCCTCTTCAAAACAAAAGCCAATTTCAGTATCATTTATTATTACCACCTTCAACAAATCTCTCACAAAACTGGAAATCTCAATTTCCTCATCTGCCAGTCACGATTAGAGCCCTGCCTCCCTGCCTGCAGACCAAACTGGTTGAGTGGGGTCTCACCACTCCCAAGATCAAACGAGACTAGATATGAAGCCATGTGTAAATGAGAGGACTACAGAAACTTAACACAGAATTTTTCATCCCCTCCCTAAAGGGCAAGGAGGGGAGCAAGTTGGGAAATAACATTTGCTGCTGACCGAAGAAAAATCAAACATGCAAGTAAAATGTTCACAAAATAAATGTTCAAATAAGCGTAAATAAATAAAAGACATATGCATGATGGAAATATCATCAACTCTGAAATCTAACACATTTCAAGCCCAGCTTCCCTAGTTAACAGCTCCATAGCCATAGGCAATGGCTTAAACCTCTTTGACTCAGGGTTTTCTCACCTGCAAATGAGATGAAATAAAATAATACGTGTTCAGTGCTTTATACAAGAACTGGCAGTGTGTGGTACAGGTTAGCTCTCTTTTCATGGGGACCTGCCATTTATTACTAAGACCCACCTGCCAGAATTAACGAGTGGGTTCCCTGTAAAAAAGTAATGGAATTAAAGCGCTAGGAGTATCTTTAGCTGAGATGATTCTATGAGCCACATGACAGTACAAAGCTTGTGTGAGCACAGGCTGAAGGCACTCTAAAGGAACAATGAAAGGTACTAATAACAGGAGATACACAGACCATCCCCTGTTGAAAAGTTCTACTAATTCAATAAGGGTATTTATTGAGTGTTTTAAGAGCCTTCTATGGCTCCATAAAATGGCAGATTTACATTGAACATCCACTTCGCCAAACCCATTAAACTTGTAAGAGGCACTCTCTTGCTGAAGATTAGATATCTAGCTTCTTAAGTATTAAATTTTCATACTGCTTTGGCAAAGAAAAGGCAACAAACCTAGCTAAAAGTCTGAACAAAGTTTTTTTTTTTTTTGGCTTTGTCCACAGGAAAAATATCACAACAGAATAGTCTCTGTATTTCAAGAAGGCTGAGATGACTTTACTTTTCAATTTGTCCATTTACCAAATTCTTACTGAGCACTTACTCTGTAAAAGGATTCAGGAATATCAAAAAATACTGGGAGGATAGGGTCCTTGTCCTCCCAGGACTGTGTGAGTCATCCAACTTGTTTACCACCGCACAACAGGCAGTAGTAAAGTGCTGTTACAAAGCAGGCAAATGTGCCTCGGGGGTTCAGTGGTCTGTACGGAAACAAGTGCACTAGGTAAGACTTCATGGAGCAGGGAACATCTGAAGTGGGATTTAAAAAATGAAGTGTATTTAAACAGAGAAAAAAAAAAAACAACTTAGAATTAAAACCCATAATTGATTTCAAAGCTACATTATCCTACCCTATTATGTGCCTAAAACACAAAATACCTTACACGAAACAAAAGGAAAAAGCCTAGGGCCAGATCATGGAAGGCCTAGAGTAACCACTAAAGTGTCTTCAGCAGATAAAAGCTAAGCAGAATATGAGCCCCAGTGAAATCAGAGTTGTGCCTTTAAATGCATGATTACACAGAACTTGCTGAAATTATTTTTTGGTTGCACCAAATTTTGTAACTCAAGACCTTAAGTCATCTGTTGCATTTCCCTTCCTCTCTAAGTCAACCCTAAATCAGCTCAGTATAATGGTATACAGCTAATGCTACTAAGAAAATAAAAATATTTGACCTATAACTGAAACGCACAACTTATTGTCCAACTACAACACCTCTGGCCTTATCTTATATTTGACTAGTTGGTTTCATTCTAAATCATTGGTCACGGTTGTCTGTTGAAGAACAACAGGTTGAGGAGATATACCAAGCTTCTTAAAAGTAACTTACCAAACGTAACCAGGGCTGGTTGAAGGAAGACCACCTGCTGCTCAATGGTACTAACTACCAGAGCAAGACTAACTACTTGGCCACTCTAAGCAATCCTAGACCAGTGAATCTCCTCATATTGAAAATTGCTAAGAAAGGAAATTCTATAATTTTCCTTTTATAAATAGCCCCAGTGATTAATAATCTTTAGTCATATAATTCTTTCTGATGGCCATGCTAGATCTTTCATCATAATACACATCAACTGTATACATAGTATTAGGTCAGTCTACTACAAAGTCAAGCAGTGAAATTATGATCAATCTGTTTGCAAAATACATACTAAGCATTTGGGTCAAGAATGCATACAAATTGTTCTAACAGCCTGAAATCACAGCAACCCCAAACTGAATGAAAGGAGGCAAAGTAGGGGAAGAAGTCAAACTCCAGCATAAAAGACAGGTTATGCCAAGAAACCAGGTACAGAAGAGGGGTGAGGAGGAAAGACACCCACACTTTTCATTCTTTGGACTCAAGTCACTCCTTCATCTATCCAGAGCCACAGCAACCCTGTAGATTCAGAGGGGAGAAGCTAAGGGACAAAAACTGCCACTGTTTCCACAATAAAGCGTGACACTCCCGAGTACCACAAATGCAAACCCATCACAGCCAAAACAGCCCTGAAAGGAAAAGAGGGAAGTTGAGCCCAGAGATGAGAAGAGTTTTTCTAGAGTCCAAGGAAACCTAAAGGTAGAAGTTAGTAAACAACATCAACCAATAAGACACTTTTTACCTAAGAAGTTTTAAAAAATTTAACCTTTACAATCACCTAACAGACTTAGACACTTGCCCTCACTTTCACAGATGAGGAAACTGAGCCTTAGAGAAGTTAAATAATCTGCTCACAATCTTTACAGTATTTCCCAAACTTCCTTGATCTGAACCTCATGGAAATGTTCATATAGACATGTTAAAATGAGTTCAAATGATTAGAAGAAATTAGGAAAGATTTCATAAAGCAGGTTAAATTGTGGCCAGAGATTCTAATGGATACACAGGACTCTGCTGGGAAAAGGAGAACATTTCAAGCAAAGGGCACTAGGAAGAAATCAATGTTCAGGAGAGAGACTGAAGGACTGAAAGAAGACACACAGATCAGAAGAAGTATGTGGGTAAGGTAACAAGGAGCAAGGTGGTTGCAGAGAGGCTTCAGTGTCTGCTCAATCTGAACCATTTTCTGTTCAAGACATAAAAGTCTCAAAAATGACTCCCTCTTTCTATCTATGCTGCCAAGACCCGTAATGAGTGAGGTAAATAAACTTACACAGATTTCATTTCCCTCATATTGCCATATTTTTTCTTGGAAATATGGTAAAGCTATGTTCCTGCACTAGAAATTTCAAATCGATACATGTAATTCATTTCACATGGTGAATAACTAAGACTCAAAAAGAAAATGAAAAATAGACTTAAATCAGAGACTGTGAGAACTAATCATTTGCTTATAAAGCTTCCTTAAGGCCTCTTTCCCATAAAATAGACAAGAAAAATGATTTACTGACCCTATTACATGTCAAGAAACTTACATATGTTATCTCAAATCCTACAACAACCTTTCACAGTAGATACTATTCCTATTTTACAGAGACTCAGAGAAAGCTCAAGAAAAAACTTGCCCAAGGTCATCTAGCATGAAATGGCAGAGCTGATATTTAAACCAAAAGTCAGGGATATGGGTGTGTAGGTGTGTGTGGGGTGTGGGGGTGTGTGTGTGTGGGGGGGTGGTGTGTGTGTGTGTGTGTGTGTGTGTGGTGGGTGTGTGTCTACAGAAGAATTTCCATGAAATAACTTTACACAGAAGCTACAGTGTCTTGGTTGGGGGTGAGGGGGAGCCAATGAACCTGGCTGATCCCTTACTATATCATATCCCTTCAGACATGCGGAAAGTAGCATACTTTCTCTTGACAACATTAAGGGCTTTCTTGCCCAAACATGCCTGCCACTAAGGATCTGGAGAAGGCTGTCTCAGCCAAACACAAAGCCACTGTAAACCTGCCAACCTTTCTGGAGCAATTACCAGGCCTGAAAAGAGGTAATCAAGTGCCTGTTTTCATAGGATGGTTATGCAGAGTTTATTCAAACTTAGCACATAAGAATCAGTTTTGTTTTATTGGGGGAAGAAGATTTGTCTTGCAAAATCATATAACTGGGAAAAAATATTTCCAAATTGTAAATATGACAAAGAACTAGTATCCAGAGTATATAAAGAACTCTTACAATTCAACAGTAGGAGGACAAACAAACCAAATATTTATATAACCAAATAAAACTAAATAAATGGGCAAAAGACTTGAACAGACAGCTCAACAAAGAAGATACATGAATAGCTAATAAGCACATGAAAATGTACTCTACATTGTTAATCATCAGGGAAATACAAATTAAAACCACAATGAAATACCAATTATACTCAGTATAATCAAAGAGATGGATAAAACCACGCCACTTTGGAAAACAGTCTGGCAATCTCTTAAAGTTAAGCATAATACTTTTTATAATTTCTTCGATCATATTACTGCATTGAAATTTTTATAAGGTTCAGTCAAATATTTAGAAATATTTTATTTTCCTTTCAAATTGGATTTAATCCTTTAATTGTCTAGATATTATTTTGATTTGTAATAGAAAGATAATGAGTTACTTGAGTAGTTTTTTAAAATAACTTTCATTAGAATTGTTCGGTGACCCCCACCTCCCACAAAAAAGCTAAGCATAACTTTACCATAAAACCCAGCTATTCCACTCCTAGAAATCTGCCCAAGAGAAATGAAAACTTACATCCATACAAAGACTTGTGAGTATTCATAACAGCATTGTGTACTCATAAAAACCAAACTGGAAATAAGCTAAGTATCTATCAACTGGTAAATGGATTAACAAAATATGTACACCCACTCAACAGAATACTATTCAGCAATGAAAAGTAATGGCATGGTGATACATACGACGACAGGGATGAATCTCAAAAACACTATGATAAACGAAAGAAGTCATACAAAAAACATTACATACATATTATATGATTGTATATATACGAAATGTCCAGAAAAGGTAATTTTAGAGTCAGAAAACAAGTAGATGGTTGGTTGTCTGGGGCTTGGGTGGGAGTAGGGATTGACTGCAAACAAATTAAGGGGGATCATGGAAATATTCTAAAACTGGACTGTGGTGATGGTATATAAATCTATAAATTTGTCTATAAATTTAATCAAAATCCTTGAATAAGTACACTTACACTGAGCAAACTTCATATATTATATCTCAACAGTGCTTTTCTCACCTGGAGAATCCCATGGACTGTATAAGTCCATAGAGTCACAAAGAGCTGGACACGACTGAGCGATTCTGTTCTGAAATTCCCTCATAGCTCAGTTGGTAAAGAATACACCTGCAGTGCAGGAGAAAGTGAGGTTGCTCAGCCATGCCCAACTCTTTGCAACCCCGTGGATTGTAGCCCGCCAGGCTCCTCTGTCCATGGGATTCTCCAGGCAAGAGTACTGGAGTGGATTGCCATTTCCTTCTCCAGGGGATCTTCCTGACCCAGGGATCGAACCCAGGTCTCCTGCATTGCAGGCAGACGCTTTAACCTCTGAGCCACCAGGGAAGCAATGCAGGAGACCCCGGTTCAATTCCTGGGTCGGGAAGATCCGCTGGAGAAGGGATAGGCTAACCACTCCAGTATTCTTGGGCTTCCCTTGGCTCAGCTGGTAAAGAATTCACTGCAGTGTTGGAGATCTGGGTTCAATCCCTGGGTTAGGAAGATCCCTTGGAAAAGGGAAAGGCTACCCACTCCAGTATACTGGCCTGGAGAATGCCATGGACTGTATAGTCCATGGAATTGCAAAGAGTCACACATAAATGAGCGACCTTCACTTTCACTTCATGCTTTTTAAAAAGTAATTAGTAAACATACATATGTATTTTCTATACATATATACGTATGTATTAAATAACTCCAGGGGAAACAAAAAAGTACATAAGAAAGGGAATGTAACCATATTTTATGATTCAGCTATATTCACTCATAATAATGTATGTATTATGTAAACATAAATAAATAATGAACAGTGATTTAGCAAAAAAAAAAAAAAAAGGCTTTGTTAGAAGGAAGGGGAGAGTGTCTATAAAACTGCTAATTTCTCACCTCCAATATAGTAAGTAGGAAGCCAAAGGATAGAGCTTCAAACTGATAAATCAAGAAATATCAGAACAAGCATGTGATTTAGGTGCATGGTTGTAAGTAACAAAAGAAATAAAATGGTCTTTCCTAGGAGAGAGAGAAGTTTATGAACCTTCTACAGGATGGAATGATCTAAAAGGCAATATCAAGTCTGAACCCTATGAATAGTTTGAAGCTGCAGCATTTACCAGCCCTTCATCCACTAGAGGGTGTAAGGCAACACTGCACAAGGACCTGAGCCACTGACGGTGACCTGATGTCTGACACTGAAGAGAAGCAACATTTGAATAAACTTTGCATGAGGCTGAAAGCAGGGTTCTAGGTAACCTACTGGGAAGAAAAGAAAGCGACCGCATACTTTTTGTAATTTAAAAGCAAAGTAGAAGTATTTTTAGTTTAAAAAAAAGGTGGGGCACTACAATAATTACTCTTGATTGTATAAGAGAGATATGAAGGAGGAAGGAATAGTTAGGCAACTTGGGATGGACATGCACACACTGCTATATTTAAAATGGATAACCAACAAGGACCTACTGTATAGCACAGGAACTCTGTTCAACATTATACGGCAGCCTGGATGATAGAGGAATTTGGGGAAGAATGGACACAAGTATACGGATGGTGGAGGCCCTTCACTGTTCGTCTGAAACTATCACAACACAGTTAACTGGCTATACTTAAATATAAAATTTTTTTTAAGAAATTTAAAAAAATTTTTAAAAGAAAGAGGTATGAAACATTTTATTTCTGAATCTGTCATTTTAATCCAGTCTCCAACTGGGAAATGGCAGTGGGGTAAAATTTCTCATTCAACAATTAAGTACTAGCTGGAACTGATACTAAACACAGCAGATGAAAAAGTTGCTGTCTAGATAGTTCTAATGTTGCCTTTTCTTTGCGGGGGGGGGGGGGGGTCTCTAAGTATTCATTCTTTACAGCAACCACAATGTAGTTCTGAAAAATGTAAAGCAGATCATGTCATTCTCTGCTTAAAATCTTTCAAAAGCTTCACATTAAACTGAGAATATTTTTCGTTTATTCTTTCAACAAATCCTTATTGATCTCCTCCTACACGCCCAGCTCTGCTCCAAGCAATGTCACAACTTGCAGAGAACTTATATTTTAGTGGAAGAGACAGACAATAAAGTATACACACTAAATAATTTAAGATAATAATGAGAAAGAGTGTATATGTAGATAACTTTAGACTGGTGTGGTCTGGGAAGGCTTCTCTGAGAAGTAAACTGTCCCTGTGACCTGAATGACAAGGTGAAGATCTGGGTCAAGAGCACTGCAAATCTGACAGCGATTCCACACCTGAAGCTGAAATCAAGGTCCACAAGTTAAAAAATGGAAAGAATGCCCAATGCACCTGAAGCTAACAGTAAGTAAAAGAGGGTTAAGAGATGAATTACAGAGGTAAGCAATAAGCTCACATAAACATACTCCTAAATCCATACAATGAGATATTATTCCATCAAAAATAGAAAGGACTGATACATGCTACAATATGGATGAACGTTGGAAACATTACACCAAGTGAAAGAAGCCAGTTACTAAAGACCAGTGAGTGAAGTCGCTCAGTTGTGTCCAACTCTTTACGACCCCATGGACAGTAGCCTGCACCAGGCTCCTCTGTCCATGGGATTTTCTAGGCAAGAGTACTGGAGTGGGTTGCCATTTCCCTCTCCAGGGAATTTTCCCAACCCAGGAATCGAACCCAGGTCTCCTGCATTGTAGACAGACGCTTTACCATCTGAGCCAAGACAAGATACTGTATGATTATGCTTTCATTAAATGTCCAGAATAGGCAAATACACATAGATAGAAAGCAGATCAATGGCACATGTGTGCAAAAGATGGTAAAGTGACAGCTAAAGGCTATGTATGAGGTTTCTTTAGGGTGGCATTCTTAAGAACAATTACTCGAATCTTGTTTTTCAAAACTGCAAACTGCAATCCATTAGTGAGTTCAGGAAATCAATTCTGGTCAATCAATTGTTAGTCACAATCAACAGTTTTTTTTTTTTTTTTTAATGGAATAGAATAGAAAATATCACAGAGAATCATGATGGTGTAATCACTCATCTAGAGCCAGACATCCTGGAATGTGAAGTCAAGTGTGCCTTAGAAAACATCACTATGAACAAAGCTAGTGGCGGTGATGGAATTCCAGTTGAGCTATTTCAAATCCTGAAAGATGATGCTGTGAAAGTGCTGCACTCAATATGACAGCAATTTTGGAAAACTCAGCAGTGGCCACAGGACTGGAAAGGTCAGTTTTCATTCCAATCCCAAAGAAAGGCAATGCCAAAGAATGCTCCAACTACCGCACAATTGCACTCAGCTCACATGCTAGTAAAGTAATGCTCAAAATTCTCCAAGCCAGGCTTCAGCAGTATGTGAACCGTGAACTTCCAGATGTTCAGGCTGGTTTTAGAAGAGGCAGAGGAACCAGAGATCAAATTGCCAACATCCGCTGGATCATGGAAAAAGCAAGAGTTCCAGAAAAACATCTATTTCTACTTTATTGACTATGCCAAAGCCTTTGACTGTGTGGATCACAAGAAACTGTGGAAAATTCTGAGAGAGATGGGAATACCAGACCACCTGACCTGCCTTTGAGAAACCTATATGCAGGTCAGGAAGCAACGGTTAGAACTGGACATGGAACAACAGACTGGTTCCAAATAGGAAAAGGAGTACGTCAAGGCTGTATATTGTCACGCTGCTTACTGAACTTCTATGCAGAGTACATCATGAGAAACGCTGGGCTGGAAGAAGCACGAGCTGGAATCAAGACTGCCAGGAGAAATATCAATAATGTCAGATATGCAGATGACCCTTATGGCAGAAAGTGAAGAGGAACTAAAAAGCCTCTTAATGAAAGTGAAAGAGGAGAGTGAAAAAGTTGGCTTAAAGCTCAACATTCAGAAAACGAAGACCATGGCATCTGGTCCTATCACTTCATGGCAAATAGATGGGGAAACAGTGGAAACAGTGTCAGACTTTATTTTTGGGGGGCTCCAAAATCACTGCAGATGGTGACTGCAGCCATGAAATTAAAAGACACTCACTCCTTGGAAGGAAAGTTATGACCAACCTAGATAGCATATTCAAAAGCAGAGACGTTACGTTGCCAACAAAGGTCTGTCTAGTCAAGGCTTATGGTTTTTCCAGTGGTCATGTATGGATGTGAGAGTTAGACTGTGAAGAAAGCTGAGCACTGAAGAATTGATGCTTTTGCACTATGATGTTGGAGAAGACTCTTGAGAGTCCCTTGGACTGCAAGGAGATCCAATCAGTCCATTCTGAAGGAGATCAGTCCTGGGTGTTCATTGGAAGGACTGATGCTGAAGCTGAAATTCCAATACTTTGGACACTTCATGCAAAGAGTTGACTCATTGGAAAAGACTCATGCTGGGAGGGATTGGGGGCAGGAGGAGAAGGGGACGACAGAGGATGAGATGGCTGGATGGCATCACCGACTCGATAGACGTGAGTTTGAGTGAACTCCGGGAGTTGGTGATGGACCGGGAGGCCTGGTGTGCCGTGATTCATGGGGTCACAAAGAGTTCGGACCTGACTGAGTGACTGAACTGAACTGAAGAACACAGTATGGATAAGTAATTTTGGTAAGACTAATTTAACTCTTATGTTTGTGTACGCGCGTGTGTGAGTGTACCGGGTCATGATGTGAAAGGTATTGTTTACTAAAAACTGCCATCTTTTTTAAGCTTGAAAGTGCTGAGCTAGACCTTGAACATCCTTACTATGTCCTCCATTCCAAATCTCCCCAAGGAAAGAAAAACAGCCATCATTTCTTTGCCACCAAAACAAATGAGTATGACAGAAAATGCACTTGCTATTGCCCATGGCTCTCAATCAAAATAAGCCCTAAAAGTTCGTTTGTGAAAAACTGGACAAAAATAAAGTTCATTCCAGGGATTAAAAAAAAAAAAAAAGATAACTGCTGAGAAAAGGGGAAATTAAAAATCCTTAAGACGAAAGAAAATACTTTGGTTATAAAAATCTCTTAGGTAAATTTATAATCTTCCCTCTAAATTAAAAGTAAGACTGCTACTCCAAATTTAAATCCCTAAGTATCTCAGTCACATCTGTCATCTTCTTTGAAAGTCCCATTTTGTCGGAATCACTTTATCATGTCCATATAACAGCTCTTGGACAGATTTTTTAAACTGAAGGAAAAAAACTCTTTAAGGAGCCACTGACTAGCAGTAAAAAAAAATCAGTCTAACACTGTGACATTACTTTTCTTTATATTAAAAATCCAAAATTGTAACAGGAAGTTTTATTTCATTCCTCATGGGCATGTTCTCCTTGACACTCCCAGGAAAGCAGTGTTCTCTAATGTAAACAGCAAATCACAATCATAGTCCATAGTGTAGCCAGCAAGCAAAAGTAAGTAAATTCATAAAATAAAAAAAGATAAATTGTAGACCGTAAGTTATTTTAACAAACAAAATAGGAAGAAAACTTGACAGAAGTAAGCTATGCAAGGAACTTCCAGTTCATATGAAAACTTTTCGTGCTGTTACATTCTCCAAAGATTCCGTAATATCTTATCTTGCCACAGGAGGATGAGAACATCCCCATTTAAAGAGGAGAGAACACTGACAGAACAGTACAAGAGGAGACTACAAGACACGGAGGCTGAAGATCCAGGGCTCAAGTCTAATTGTGCCGCTAACTACGTGATAAGGGGAAATTCATTTAAAAATCTCTGCAGTGAGGGACAGGGTGGGTAGGGAGGTGGGGCAGGGTTTCAGGATGGCGGAACACATGTATACCTGTGGCTGATTCATGTTGAAGTATGGAAAAAACCATCACAATATTGTAAACTCTCCTCCAATTAAAATAATTAATTTTTTTTTAAAAAAAGTCTTTTCCTAGGAAGTCTAATGCTAGGGGCTTCTTAAAAAAAAATCTCTACTTTGGTTTTCTTAGCTACAAAATAGGGATAATAAAGCCTGACCTTCCTAGCAGAGCCACTGTGAAGATCAAAACTGAATACACTTACACGTGGCAGCACGCACTGCAAACTGCAAAATGATTTACTAACATTCCGGTTCCTTAGCTGACTCCACACCTGAAACCAAGAGTCTGTGCTCTCATCTCCAGTGTGGATGGCAACGCTTCATGCCCACAGGTCGAGTGTGGGCAGTGCACCAAGCCATAATCCCAAACTTATCACCCCAGTTAAGGGGTGCTTAGTTGCTCAGTCATGTCCAATTCTCTGCGACCCCATGGACTGTAGCCTGCCAGGCTGCTCTGGCCATGGGATTCTCCAGGAGACAATACTGGAGTGGGCTGCCATGCCCTCCTCCAGGGACCAGTTAAGGGGATACTCACTGTATTTCTTCAATCATAGCTAGGATGACCATACATCCCATTCATCAAGATCTGTCTCAGACTGTTTCGACACTAGCTTCCCTTTTCTCTCTCAAAACTGCCCCAACTTGAATGATAAACTACACACAGTCACCCTAATACAGCAGATGTAGCGCTGTGGCACCGAGAGGTGACAGGCAAGGCCTAGGTTCAGGACTCCCACTGTAGTTCCGGGGGCCCTGAGAACCATTCCAGACAAAACAACATTAGCAGAAACAATTAGTTTCCCATGCAGAACTAAGGCCCCTTCTAATCGGTCTGCTGTTCCCAGGTCCCTTCTGAATAAAAACTCTGGTGCTAATGCACACAAATATTCTCTCACTCAGAGAACATTACAAACCCACAAAATATTCCAGCCTTAATCAACACTTGGGAACTCTACCATAAGCACGTGCATATACACATAAATCACAGAGCTAGGAATCTAAACCTCTACACTGTGTCACCAACCTAAAATTCTGCGTGGCCTGAGATAAAACATTCAGCCTTTCTGAGCAGGTTTTCACTTCTGCTAATTTGGACATGTCTGTCTCCTCCACTTCCACGGAGAGACCACATCAGCAAGCACTGTGATGTGCTCGGAGTGCTTTGTAAAAGCAATGGAGTGCTATCCTTGAAAGCCTGTTAACGAACTGGGAAAGAATGCTGAGCTGAAATTGCATAAAAAAGGAAAACCTCTACAAGGTGACAGGTGGATTTTTCTCCCCTCCTTTCCTTCTCAGGTTTTTGATTCAAATGTGTTACCAGAGGTGTGTGTAACAGGGTGAAAAGGGTCACCATAATGGTGAAATGCTGGCTCACTTAGTGCTAAGGAACTTTGTTGTTATAATTCTTAACCAGGGTCATGGACTCAAAGATTTATAGTTCAGTATTAAGGGATCTATGAAGCCCCCAAATGATAAATAAATAAAGTGAGTGAGCAGAAATACTACACATGACCACATTTTTCTTTGGTAAGTCAATGGCCAGAATAGAGAAAAGGACACTCAGAGGACAGAGTGACAGAGGACAAATTTCAGTGCTAGTTCAGCTACAAACTTGTATTGTTACCGTGGATAAGTCACTTTAATCTCTGTGTGTCTGTTTCCTTATCTTTCCAAAGGAAATACTTGCCTTATCCATTCAAGAGGTGGTGGTGAGGATAAGGGGAGAAAATACTGAAGAAAGCCCCACTCTGCAAAAGTCAAAAGATTGTCGTTTTATCTCTTTTAAAATCACAATTAGATGCTGAGAGGAATTCTGTCTGGAGATGGTTCCTATTTATTTGGAAAGGAAATGAAAAAAAATAAGAAAAGCAAATAAAGATTCACATAATTAAAGTTCACCTTCACCTCCACTCTCTGGTCTCTGGATGTGCTGAGCCAAAGGTCTCTGGGGAGGTGTAAAGACCACAAGTTCAGTTTCTGCCCAGCTCAGGCTGCTCAGTGACCAGTGTTTCACACTGATAAATGCCTCCCAAATCTCAGAGCACAAAGTGAGAGTTCACAAGGTTAGGCGCATTAATTAACAGGATTCATTTGGATTCTGTATTCATCAAATGCAACAAGCAGCCATTCAATATTTGCCCATTTGCACTACACTAAGGTCTCTAATTCAAAGACCCAGACAGAAAAAACAAAATAAAACCCAAGAAATCAAACTAAAATAAACCTGTCACCATCAGAATGTGCCTCAAAGTAAATTAAGCAGCTTTAAACCATAGCAAAAAGGTCTGCATAGGCCCACAGCAGAGACAGTATTAGTAATAAATGTGCAGCCTACAGAAGTGGGTCCCGCAGCAAAAGAAAGGAAAAATAAAGTAGCTCTAAGCAGAGACTACTTTTTGTGCTTTAACAAATTCCTCTTAATTCCTTCTGCTTAATTCCTTATTGATCTGTAATCCCCACAGGAAGACACATTATACAGTACCTTTTCAGATTCTTTTAAACTTCATAAGCCTGTTCCCCATATTTAACTTCAATTAGTTTTACCTTCCTATATCTAGAATAAGCCTATATCCAAAATAAGCAACATTTTACAAGAAAATATTTGAGTTAGTATACAAAAGTAGATTCAGAGACTGACCACGATCCCTTATGTTTTCAAGGTCCTAGGTGGAAAGTACAGGGTGAAATAGAAAATTTCACTCATTTCAAAGCAGCCCAGAGGGTTGTAGTTTTTTATTTTGGCTGCAAAAATCACCTGAAGGAATTTCTAAATACCTGAATGGTTAAGCCCAATCTTAGACTCACTCAATCAGAATCTCTGGGGCCTAGATCTCCAGGCAATGGTACTTTTTCTGTTATATGTCCAGGATATAGAACTGCTATCAAAGGACATGAATTTCACAGCTTACTGAAGCTCTAGGGCAAATCTAAACCAGAAAGAAAACAGGAAGACCTTCTACATTATCTTTAAGTCTGGGGTAAATGACCATCTCGTTCACCAAAAGCTCCCATAGGAACGACCTTCAGTGCCAATAGGGTTCCCACTGGGAGATGAACACAGAGAGGAACAGCACTTTCTCTTCCCCCCTTTTCGCCAAACCCTACCTGGACCAGTCTGATGCCAACTCAACACCAGAAATGCAAGAACTGAGCCAAAACTTCCAAATCTGGAAGGCACTCAAATAGTGATTGTTGATTACGGTGCCATCCTGGTTTTTAAGCTCAGCATCAGGGGTTTTGATGAGATTTAATTAAGTTCTAGGAAGGGGAACTAGGTCAACCCCTTGGTCTAGCATTCTGAAAATGCACATCCCTTAATGAGCATTATTGGACAAGTCTAATAATGGTGACTTCTTTGGACAGCCCTAACACAAGAGAAGACTCTACACATGGACAAAACCAGAGGGTCGACACCAAAATTAGATTGATTACATTCTTTGCAGCCAAAGATGGAGAAGCTCTATACAGTCAGCAAAAACAACACCGGGAGCTGACTGTGGCTCAGATCATGAACTCCTTATTGCCAAATAAGACTGAAAATGCAGACTGAAATTGAAGAACATGGAGAAAACCACTAGACCCTCCAGGTATGACCTAAATCAAATCCCTTATGACTATACAGTGGAAGTGAGAAATAGATTTAAGGGACTAGATATGATAGAGTGCCTGATGAACTATGGATGGAGGTTCGTGACACTGTACAGGAGCCAGGAATCAAGACCATCACCAAGAAAAAGAAATGCAAAAAGGGAAAATGGCTGTTTGAGGAGGCCTTACAAATAGGTGAAAAGAAGGAAAGCAAAAAGCAAAGGAGAAAAGGAAAGATATACCCATTTGAATGCAGAGTTCCAAAGAATAGCAAGGAGATAAGAAAGGCTTTAACAGCAATCAATGCAAAGAAATAGAGGAAAACAGCAGAATGGGAAAGACTAGAGATCTCTTCAGGAAAATTAGAGATACCAAGGGAACATTTCATGCAAAGATGGGCTTGATAAAGGACAGAAATGGTATGGACCTAACAGAAGCAGAAGATATTAAGAAGAGGTGGCAAAAATACACAGAAGAACTGTACAAAAAAGATCTTCACGACCTGGATAATCACGACGGTGTAATCACTCATCTAGAGCCAGACATCCTGGAATGTGAAGTCAAGTGTGCCTTAGAAAACATCACTATGAACAAAGCTAGTGGAGGTGATGGCATTCCAGTTGAGCTATTTCAAATCCTGAAAGATGATGCTGTGAAAGTGCGCACTCAATATGCCAGCACATTTGGAAAACTCAGCAGTGGCCACAGGATTGGAAAAGGTCAATTTTCATTCCAATCCCAAAGAAAGGCAATGCCAAAGAATGCTCAAACTACCGCACAATTGCACTCATGTCACACGCTAGTAAAGGAATGCTCAAAATTCTCCAAGCCAGGCTTCAGCAGTACGTTAACTGTGAACTTCCAGATGTTCAAGCTGGTTTTAGAAGAGGCAGAGGAACCAGGGATCAAATTGCCAACATCCGCTGGATCATGGAAAAAACAAGAGAGTTCCAGAAAAACATCTATTTCTGCTTTATTGACTATGCCAAAGCCTTTGACTGTGTGGATCACAAGAAACTGTGGAAAATTCTGAGAGAGATGGGAATACCAGACCACCTGACCTGCCTCTTGAGAAACCTGGATGCAGGTGAGGAAGCAACAGTTAGAACTGGACATGGAACAACAGACTGGTTCCAAATAGAAAAAGGAGTATGTCAAGGCTGTATATTGTCACTCTGCTTATTTAACTTATATGCAGAGTACATCATGAGAAACGCTAGGATGGAAGAAGCACAAGCTGGAATCAAGATTGCTGGGAGAAATATCAATAACCTCCCTTATGGTAGAAAGTGAAGAAGAAATAAAAAGCCTCTTGATGAAAGTGAAAGAGGAGAGTGAAAAAGTTGGCTCAAAGCTCAACATTCAGAAAACTAAGATCATGGCATCCAGTCCCATCACTTCATGGGAAATAGATGGGGAAACAGTGGAAACAGTGGCTGACTTTATTTTGGGGGGCTCCAAAATCACTGCAGGTGGTGACTGCCACCATGAAATTAAAAGACGCTTACTCCTTGGAAGGAAAGTTATGACCAACTTAGATAGCATATTAAAAAGCAGAGACATTACCTTGCCAACAAAGGTCTGTCTAGTCAAGGCTATGGTTTTTCCAATGGTCATGTATGGATGTGAGAGGTGGACTGTGAAGAAAGCTGAGCGCCAAAGAATTGATGCTTTTGAACTGTGGTACTGGAGAAGACTCTTGAGAGTCCCTTGGACTGCAAGGAGATCCAACCAGTCCATTCTAAAGGAGATCAGTCCTGGGTGTTCACTGGAAGGATTGATGCTGAAGCTGAAACTCCAATACTCTGGCCACCTCATGCGAAGAGCTGACTCATTTGAAAAGACCCTGATGCTGGGAAAGACTGAGGGCAGGAGGAGAAGGGGACGACATAGGATGAGATGGTTGGATGGCATCAGCAACTTGATGGACATGGGTTTGGGTGGACTTTGGGAGTTGGTCATGACAGAGAGGCCTGGCGTGCTGCGGTTCACGGGGTTGCACAGAGTCGGACACGACTGAGCGACTGAACTGAACTGATATATATCAACAACACTTCTAAACTGATAAGGAATAGTGGATAGGCATTCAAAGATACAAATGATGGCTAGAAATTCAGAGATATTTCTAGGAGATACCCTTTTAAATTTCCTGAAGAGTATCAATATCTCCAAACAGCAGGAGGTAAATTCCAGAGGCAAGGTGTCTTACATCATTTCTGAGGCAGCCTAACCTGTTCTACCCTAACTCAGTCTGCCTCACCAGATCCGAAAAGCACACAAACAGGTAAGGCGTTTTATACCCTTCCCTAAACCTTACTGAGGATGTCTTGGTGGGAGACAGTTTCACTCTAACCCACAAATGGGGCCTGGGCTTTCTCCAATCATCCTCCCTATCTAACAAAGAAAGGCAGCAGAAATTTCCCTGATTAAAACCATAACGCTGAATTCCCCCAGGAACAAGAATGGAATTTTCTTGTTGCTGATTACCACAGGGACTCCAAAAATCTGTGCAGGCAGGGGCTAACTGGCTGGGAATAAAGAGACAAGTCCAACACAAAATCATGAGACATCAAGAAAACCAGGTTAAAAAAATTATCATGTAGCTTGTAAAAGAAAAAACAAAAGCAATCACAATGGTGCTTGAGTGACTTTCCCGCTATAATATCCACAATTTCAATAATGTGATTACAATACCTTTAAAGTTAAGAAATATGTTTTATATATTGCTAATGTAAATTCATTGCTGAAACTAACCAAATCACTCTCCAAAATAAGTAATTCCAGGAAATGTTCTCTATCACGTAGCATTCTTAGATAAAAGACACACACACCAGATCTGAGTTATAAACAACTTATACCAACCTGGCTGTCCCGTGTTGGGAATCCATGATAACCTGGGGTCAGAGGCTCGTTCTGAGACAAAGAAAAGAAAAGAAAACCGTAAGACAAAAGACAGTGTTAAGAATCATCAGAAGCATCCAAAATGATCAGATATACCTTCCCACAGTAGTTCCTGAGGTGTGCCACTGCTCTACTCCACTCTACCTATATACATCTCTGAGTTCAGCAGGCAGGATAGCAAATAAACCAAAACCAAATGAAAAACAGTATTTGCTTAGGAGCACTATCCATAAAGCACTGTGTTCCTCCTCGACCAGCTAAATGCTTGCTTCTCAGCGCCTCTCCAACAGAGCACTCCAGGGGTTTGGGGCAGATCAATTCCTAACTTCACACTACGGGACTCCAGCATGTCTGGCCCCTGAACTCTAAAAGCTAGTAGCACTCCCAAACACTGGACAACGAAAAACCTTCACATATTTCCAAAAGCACCATCGTGGGGAAGGGGACAGAATCACCCCTACTAAGAACTGTCTCTTGACCTGGACAAGTTTTGACCCTTCCCTCTATCAGTTTGCCTTCCTTCAGTTTTGCCCCTGTTCCAGACTTCTTCTACCATCCTACATCCTATGGACTCAAGTGACTCCTAATACATATATGTGTTAAATTTATTAGGTTATTTGCATAATTTACTTTCCATATTATTTATAATTTCATTCATCTTTTTTTAAAGGTGTATCATACTGAGTAGGTCTTCCCAGGTGGCATGAGTGGTAAAGAACCCGCCTGCCAATGCAGGAAAGATAAGACACAAGGGTTCAGTCCCTCAGTCAGGAAGAACCCCTCGAGAAGGGAATGGCAACTCACTCCAGTATTCTTGCCTGGAGAATCCCATGGACAGAGGAGCCTGGCGGACTACAGTCCATGGGATTGCACAGAGTTGTACACAACCGAAGTGACTTAGCATGCACACACCCAGGTCATACCGAGTGTGTGATCTTCACATTAACCATTAAATCAAGATCCTTGAGGGCTAGAATGGTAACTAACAGAAGCTATGCAAACCCTGATTAAGTATAAGGTCATACAGTATGAGGACTCACTAATGGCTTCCTTGACTCATTCAGTCATCCAGTTTACACACATTCTATATCTTACATTTTGAAAGAACTGTTTAGATGACTGACAGAGTAGGAAAGATAAAGAAAACAAGACCCTTGCCTCCAAGGGAACGTTAAAACGGGAGGAGACACACATGCGCCTAAAGTTGTAAGTGAGAACACAGTGTTTCTGCAGGTTTTCAAGGTGCTCAATACAGCTACCTCAAAGATATTCATCCTCTTCTTCAATTCATTTGTATTTCCACTCCTACCAGTGGAAGGTAAGTTAAGAAGAATTTTCATTGATAGGACTTTCTTTTATGATGAGATAGTGAACCTTCCATCTAATGGTACTTCTGCTTTGATTTTATCTACATCTTTGATCATCAAAAATCCACACTCCTTTCAAAAACATGAAAGCAAGGTGTCAACTTAAGCTCCCTGCATAGACCCCATGTCTTTTCATCACGATTTCCCCACAGTCAAGCACAGTGTCTAACACATGCTGGACAGTCAAAAGAATGTGTAAGTAAATAAATGAGGTTCAATAATCCAAAAAAAAAAGAAATCTACTTCTGCTTCACTAACTGTGCTAAAGGCTCTGACTGTGTGGATCACAACAAACTGTGGAAAATTCTTATAAGAGATGCGAATACCAGACTACCTTACCTGCTTCCAGAGATATGTGTATGCAGGTCAGGAAGCAACAGCTAGAACCGGACATAGAACAACAAACTGGTTCAAAACTGGGAAAGGAGTATGTCAAGGCTGTATACTGTCATTCTGCTAATTTAACTTATATGCAGAGTACATCATGTGAAATGCAGGGCTGGATGAAGCACAAGCTGGAATCAAGATTGCCAGGAGAAGTATTAATAACCTCAGATATGCAGATGACACCACCCTTAGGGCAGAAAGAGAAGCAGAACTAAAGAGCCTCTTGATGAAAGTGAAAGAAGAGTGAAAAAGGTGGCTTAAAGCTCAACATTCAGAAAACAAATATCATGGCATCCAGTCCCATCACTTCATGGCAAATAGAGAGAGAAACAGTGACAGATATTATTTTCTTGGGCTCCAAAATCACTGCAGATAGTGACTGCAACCACAAAATTAAAAGACGCTTGCTCCTTGGAAGGAAAGTTATGACCAACCTAGACAGCATATTAAAAAGCAGGGACATTACTTTGCCAACAAAGGTCCATCTAGTCAAAGCTGTGCTTTTTCCAGTGGTCATGCATGGATGTGAGAGTTGGACCATAAAGAAAGCTAAATGCCAAAGAACTGATGCTTTTGATCCATGGTGCTGGAGAAGACTCTTGGTGGCATCACCAACTCAATGGACGAGTTTGAATAAGCTCTGGGAGTTGGTGATGGACAGGGAAGCCTGGCATGCTGCAGTCCATGGGGTCACAAAGAGTCGGGCACAACTGAGTGACTGAACTGAACTGGACTTCAAGGAGATCAAACTAGTCAATCCTAAAGGAAATCAATCCTGAATATTCATTAGAAGGACTGATGCTGAAGCTGAAACTCCAATACTTTAGCCACCTGATGTGAAGGGCTGACTCATTAGAAAAGACCCTGATGCTGGGAAAGATTGAAGGCAGGAGAAGAGGATGACAGAGGATGAGATGGTCAGATGGCACCACTGACTCAATGGACATGACTTTGAGCAAGTTCCAGGAGATGGTGAAGAACAGGAAAACCTGGCACGCGGCAGTCCACGGGGATCACAAAGAGTCGGACACGACTGAGCGACCGAACAAATTAAACATTCAGTTGCTGACTCATAGACAATTCAAGTTCTCTTTTTTTTTATTCCTAAGTCTCTATTTTAGACACTTATAAATTGTCTTCCCCAAGAGAGTACACCAAAGATAATTGCCTTTAAAAGTGATAGGTGCCAAAACAATCATGAGAAAGAATAAAGTTGAAGGGCTCACATTACAAAGCTACAGTAATCAAAACAGTGTAATACTTTTAGGAACAGACAGACAGACCAATGAAGTACAACTAAGAGTCCAGAAATAAACCCTTGCAGTTATGATCAACTGACTTTTAAAAAGTGTGCCAAGAAAAACAATGGAAGAAAGAATAACCTTTTCAACAAATGGCGCTGGAATACCTGGATATCATGTGTTGAAGAATAAAGCTGGCACTCTGTCTTACACCATATACAAAATTAACTCAAGACAGATCATAGACCTAAAATCATACAACACTTAAAAGAAAACAAGTGCTCGCTTCGGCAGCACATATACTAAAATTGGAACGATACAGAGATTAGCATGGCCCCTGCGCAAGGATGATGTGCAAATTCGTGAAGCATTCCATATTTTTAAGAAAGTTGTGGTACATATACACAATGGAGTATTACTCAGCCATTAAAAAGAATACATTTGAATCCATTCTAATGAGGTGGATGAAACTGGAGCCGATTATACAGAGTGAAGTAAGCCAGAAAGAAAAACAATACAGTATACTAACGCATATATATGGAATTTAGAAAGATGGCAATGATAACCCTGTATGTGAGACAGCAAAAGAGACACAGATGTATAGAACAGTCTTTTGGACTCTGTGGGAGAGGGAGAAGGTGGGATGATTTGGGAGAATGGCATTGAAACATGTATACTATCATGTAAGAAACAAATTGCCAGTCTAGGTTCGATACAGGATGTTTGGGGCTGGTGCACTGGGATGACCCAGAGAGATGACATGGGGAGAGAGGTGGGAGCGGGGTTCAGGATTGGGAACTCATGTACACCCATGGTGGATTCACGTCAATGTATGGCAAAACCAATACAGTATTGTAAAGTAAAATAAAAAAATAAAATAAAAATAAACAAAACAAAGGAAATCTTCATGACCTTTGATTACATAATGGTTTCTTCAATATAACTACAAAAACACAAGTGACAAAGGAAAAACAGATTAAACGAACTTCATCAAAACTTAAAACTTCAGTACTTCAAAGGACACCATCACTTCTGGGGATCTAATACACACACAGTGATTACAGTTAACAAGACTGTATGATATACTTGAACTTTGCTAAGAGAATAGGCTGTAAATGTTCTCACCACACAGACACACACAAAGATAATTATGTGACATGATGCAGGTGTTAGTTACAGCTATGGTATTAATCATTTTGCAATATACAAGTGTATCAAACCAACAAGTTGTACACATTAAACTTATACATTGTTAATGCCAACTATGTCTCAATACAGCTGGGGAGGAAAGGATACCATCAAGTTAGACAACAGAATGGGAGAAAATATTTGGAAATCCTTTGTCCAACAAGGGACTTGTATTCCAGAACATAAAAGAACTCTTAGACAAACAATCCAAATTTTTAAATGGGCAAAAGTTGTGACAGGAAGTTCTCCAAAGAGGATATACAAATGACCAATAACCACATGAAAAGATACTCAACACTGTTGGTCCTTAGGAAAATGCACATCAAAACCATAATGAGATAACACACCCACGAGGATGGCTACAGTCAAACAGTCAGACAATAACAAGTATTATCAATGATATGGAGAAACTGGAATCTCACACATTGCTGTTGGGAATGCAAAATGGTGCACACACTTTGGAAACAGTTTGGAAATCCCTCAAAATGTTAAAAAAAAAAAAAAGTGACCATGTGATCCAGCAATTCCACACTAGGTGTAACCAAGAAAACTGAAAACATACATCCATAGAAAGCCTTGTACACAAATGTACATAGCAGAGTTATTTCATAATAGTCAAAAAGCAGAAATAATACAAATGTCCATCAACTGATGAATGGAGAGGCAAAGTGTGGTAAATGTATAACTGAGTATTATTTAGCAATAAGAAAGGAATGCAGTATTGGTAAAACAAAGATGAACTTTAAAATATCATGCTAAGTGAAAAAAATCAGAGACAAAAGCCACAAATTATAATTTCATTTATAAGAGATATTCAGAATGGGCAAATCCATAAAGAAGATTAGTAGTCTAGGGAGTAAAGGGCTTGACTGCTAATGGTTACTGTGTTTTACCTTTGGTGATGAAAATGTTCTGGAATTAGTGATGATGGATTCACTACTCTGATTTTGCTGAAAACCCCAAAACACTAAACACCACTAAAAACACTTTAAAAGGGTGAGATTTATGGTCTGTGAATTATAGGTTAATAAACTTGTTATTTAAAAATAATAATAATAGGCAATGTTGGCTGGCTATTCTCACACTAAGTTTTACAGAGGAGACACCTGTTGCTTTGCTGTTGTTACTTGGGTGCTCAGTCATGTCCAACTCCTTTGTGACCCCATGATTAGGCTCCTCTGTCCATGGGGATTCTCCAGGCAAGAACACTGGAGTGGGTTGCCATTTCCTTCTCCAGGGATCTTTTCAACCCAGGAATCAAACCCACGTCTCTTGCATTGGCAAGCAAGTTCTTTAGCACTGAGTCACCTGGGAAGCCCACCTGCAGCTTGGACCAGAACAAAAATAGGGCTCCTTCCAAAACCCCCAAGAGCCTTGTTCGTTCTGGAGTCCATACATTTACTTCAACACCATTCCCTCCAGATTTTCACAATGCTGATGATAAAGATAATGATACTGAGCCATCAACCAGGCATGGTTCTGGGATGATGGGGAGAAAGGGAAGCAAAAGAGGCAAAGAGAAGATAATAAAACACAGATAACAGGTGGGAAAGGCAGACTTTCAACCCAGGTCTGTTGTACTCCAAAGCCCCTGTTCTTCCCGTTTTATCAAATTATCTTTTTTAATAATCATGCCATATTATTCCTTTACAATAAATTTCAAGACTGTCTGAGAAAGGAATTAGAGGATTAAGAAAGTCATCAAAAACACCCAAAAGCATCATTAACGAAGACCCATCACTCCCAGAGACTATCCTATACATATACTCTGAGCTCAACAACGCACAACACTTTCTTTAAGGGGAAAAAAAAACCCCTGCAAGCGAGCATTGTCAAACCTTTAATAGCAGAGACAGATGCACAGAGATGGGCCAGAGGAAATGGACTTCATCCTTCACCTGCTTAGCAAAGCGGTTCTCCTTTCTTCCCCATCTCTCACTCTTAGAACTCTCCAGCCCTCAGACACGTCCTGCCTCACTGAAGGTGGCCTACACTTAATGACACAGGTTTGCTTTCCTTTTTAGTTTTACTGTATATATACCTGTCCCTTCAAAATGCAGGAACTTTGCATGTTTTTGAATTTTATAGAAATGAATCCTATTGCATAGCAGTTTCCTTTTTTTCTCAATATTCTGAGATTTATCTCCACTTATGCATGCCACTATATTTCACTAACTGACCACTATATTCACTATTTGACCACTGCTTAGTTTTCTGTCTTATGACTATGTCACAATTTATTTATCCCTCTTGCTTTCCTGTTAACAGACTTAAATTGTTCCCCGTTATACTCACAAACCATGCTGCCTGTAAACATTCTTTCAGAGCTCAGGTGTCACCTTCCACCCATATACTGGCAAAAATAAAAATATGACAAATTGGCAAGAAGAGTCAATAGACATCTTCACATCTAACAGTAGGAATACAAGTATATTAGGACTACTCTTGGAAAGCAACTTTACAATAATTATTAAAATATTAAATACTCATACCTTTTTGTAATTTCGTATCTCTGATTTCTTTATCTACTCTAGAGAATCACCTGAACTTATGCTCAAAGAAGCATGTTGGACCATAACAAAAAGAACAGGGATCCTTCCAAAATCCCCAAGAGCCTTGTTCGTTCTGGAGTCTATACACTTACTACAACACCATTTCCTATAGACTTTAACAATGCAACTGCAAAGGTTTTTTAACTCAGTGCTGTTTGCAACACTGAAAAACTAAAAAGAACCTCAATTATAGCGAAATACTGTTATCAACCATTGTCTTTTTTCAACATCATCTGTTGAACTCTGAAAGCTTTTTAAAAGGTAAAAAATCTCAATGAACTAGCTCAAGTCATACTAAATGACCAAAACAGTCAGTGTGCTGTTCCTTTAAATCACCAAAGAAAAGAGGCATTCCTATGGGCTTCCCTGATAGCTCGGATGGTGAAGAATCTGCCTGCAATGCAGGAGACCGGGACTCAGTCCCTGGGTCAGGAAGATCCCCTGGAGAAGGGAATGACAGCAAAACAAATCAGTGTGCTACTCCTTTAAATCACAATACAAAAGAAGTATTTCTACATGAATATAAAATCATAAATAACTGCACAGAGAAGATCTAGAAGGATATACAACAAAGTTATAACAGTGGTTCCCTCTAAGGAGAAGAGCAAGATTTGTGGAAGGTTGACAGGGCATTCTCTATGGGAATTATTTGAATATACAAAATGTAAAATTCATGTATTAAGAACCAAAACAGTCACTATTACCAATGTTTCATAATGGTTTATACAAACAGGTATTTTGTGCAAAAACACCTTCATATAATCTTATTTAGTCCTCACAATGCAGAAAATGGGTTTCATAACCCTCATTTTACAGATGACAAAACTGAATTTCAGAATGATTAAGTGGTTTGCTGAAGGCCAAACAGCTAATGATAGTGGTTGAGCTGCCTTCAGATTCAGGTCTTTTAATTCTATACCTAGTACTCTATTACCTCATGACAACCTGTACAAACCAGTACTGGTCCTGGGAGAGATTGATATAACTGTCTAAAAACCTGCAGATCAGAGTTTTTTAATCAGAGTAAAAATAATTGCTGAAGTGTATCATTTTTAAAATGTTTTATTTCATATTGGAGTACAATTGACTAACAATGTTGTGTTAGTTTCAGGTATGTGGCAAAGTGATTGAGTTATACATTAATAACAAATTTAAAGCGGAGATGAAATTACATGGAACAGATGGGACAGAAATCAGATGTGTTTAAACTCCAGAGAGGAAAGGCTTTAGCAGCTGTACTGCCATAAGCAAGAGTTACTGACCTAGTAAGACTGGAAGACTTAGAAAATGACTGCCAAGACATAGAAGCTGCCCAAAAAAAGGAAAAAAAAAAAGGAATATGTAAGAAATTAAATACTAACCATAAGAATTTTACTACAGGTCAACAATTAAACCTGTTTAGAAGCTTCTGATTAATTAATAAATGTAACTAACAAATAAAGTAATTGTGATGGATCATGTATGTACAACAGACACTGAAAGAAGTGAAGAAAAAAATTACCTGATTTTTATACTCTTCACTGGCTGCTTAGAAGCTCCCACTGCATCTATGTTTGAAGAATCCACTTAAGCAGAAGCATCCTTCATTTATTCAGTAAAAGTGGAATGAACAACTGCTTTATGACAAGTACAGTGCTGGTATCCCTGCCCTTGAGGAGCTCTAAGTCATAATAATAACAAGATAATGTGACTGATAATACAACTAACATCTATAAAAAGAACTACAGGACTCCATAAGATCTTTCGGAAACGTGTGTACTGGAGTGAGGGGTGGGCGATGAGTGGGTAATAGCCTCTAATCTCGTATCAGAGGACAGGATCTCCACACTGTCAAGAACCAAGGAATACTGAAAAGACACAGTGGATTTTAAAACCACTCTTCTAAATGCATTCTGAAAATCATCAACATCATTTCTAAACGATTAGATACATACAAAGGGCCAATAACATATTTGCACATTCCAAATTCAAATCACCTAGAATACTGTGCCTAGGAGGTACAATAGATCAGCTTACTTAAGCATATTTTTTAAAAGAGAGGCACTAAGAGGACTCAGTGACACTGAAGATCAAAAAAGTCTGCTTTCAGTACAGAAATACAGTAGTGATATAACATACTAGCTATAAATCCTAAGCAACGATCAATAAAACTCTGAGGAGTCTAAGGAAGACACAACTCTGCTGGCCTCCCCTGGCTTCACCCACTTAACAGGCCATGTGTTCAGCATCCAGAGATTTATCACAAGAGTATTTTTTTACTGGCTTCTATCAGTGATGAAGGTTGTCTAGGAACAGGAGCACAAAACTGAAAATGTACAAGAAAGCTACATTAAGCAATTAGGAAAAAAAATTTAACCCACCTTACAGTCTTTCTTTTGTATCTAACAAAATCAAACCCACTTCGCAAAATGGAAGAGAAAGAAAAATGCTGAGACTGGAACAAAATAAGTTCTTGCCATCAGGCAATGTGGGAAGAGGAAAGGAAAATTAAGCAAAGGAAAGTAAGAATGAAGCTGTCCTCTAACAAACAAGCCTGGTCAATGGTACTAAGTTTTTCATTGACTTACTTATTCTCAGTTGAAAATTAATTTCATATTACCTTACATACATTTAACAATGAAAGTAAAAATTGATTTAGACCATATTGGCTAGGGAAGAAGAGCAAATCAAGTTTCACAGGGTATTTCAATACCTTTGTTTTGTGGCCCAAGTTACTTAAGTAGCCTATTTTTGAACGGGGACACGGAAAGGAACACCACAGGAACTGAAAAGGCAGCTAAGTTCCACATGTCATTACGTACAAAAACCAGCCTAGCGACAACCACTTCTGATCAGGAAGAGACTGCTTAACAAACCATACAAGGCTCAAGGTACCCAAAGATAAGAGGGCTAACCTGGTAGTATCTAACAACACAGTCCCAATAGAAAGTGCAATGGGTAACTGGCAAACTAAACTTTCACACTACTATATGCTGTGCTGTGCTTAGTCGCTCAGTCATGTCTGACTCTTTGCAACCCCATGGACTGTAGCTGCCAGACTCCTCTGCCTATGGTGATTCTCCAGGCAAGAATACTGGAGTGTGTTGCCATTTCCTTCTCCAGGGGATCTTCCCAACCTAGGGATCGAACCCAGCTCTCCCGCACTGCAGGAGGATTGTTTACCATCTGAGCCACCAGGGAAGCCCATAATAAAACAAAACATAAAGTAATTCATCCCACCTCCTCAACAAGAAAACTGACAGCCAATACCTCTTTGTTACAGTCACCACTTCCACCCCAAATATCCCATTTATTTAAAGACCAGTTCATACTGAGGGTGCTTTATCTCAGCCCTGGGGCTCGTTGCTATTATAATTTTTATAATATTAATTTAATATTAACTTAATGTTAAATTAATTTTATATTAATGATATATTACCATCTATTAATCACATTATTACAGTATATCTATTACATCTGTTATTCCTTAGAGTTCACTCTACTCCTTACAAGCTAATCCCTTATTACTTTGATCTGCTATTACAGTAAATAATTCTTTATGTTAAATTCCTTGTTTAAATTACTTTAGTCTCTTTGTCCTGATTGGACCCAGATTGGTACAGATAAGCTGAAACAAAATGCTAATAGCCACTGATTTCACACAGGACAGATATTATGTTTCATATTTTCTATACATTATCACTCTGTATTCTCACCAAAACTCTATAATATATCTCTCAACAGTAAGAAAACAGGCTTAGAAAATGAAGCAATTTGTTTATGATAATGTAAATCCAGGTTGGTCTGATACTCCAGTCCCTGCTGGTTCCCTACTATAACATTTATTTTTCTTCACAGAACCTAGCAACACTTTTTAAAGAACTAAACATCTATGTCCCAGAGAAGAATGAACAAAGCACTTCTGGCTGCTATACTTAGAAAGGGCAGCTTCCAAGGTTGGCCTCGACTGGTGCCTGGGAACTTAGATTTCAGGAGGGTTCTATTCCCAGAACCAGTTAAGAGTGGCTCACTGTGCCTAAATTGTGCAAACCATATGGTTGATGCCGAACACTGCTTTCCTTCTGGGAGTCGAGAATCCGAGCACATGCTAGGCAGAGGGTGCCTAAGTGCACAACCCTTCCCAGCCATGCCCCAGAAAGAAAACTTCCCCGACTAAGGCTCTCAAGAGCTTCCCCAGTAGACAACACTGCCACCACTGGCTGAAGCAGAGAAGCACACCCCTTGTGGCTCCACGGCAAGGAGGGCTGAATAGAGCCGATTTCCTCTGCGCATTACCACCATGCACCTGTAAGGGAAAAAGTGATTTTGCTTTGTATCCTCTCACTGCTATGAATCATGGCCATGAGTATATCTAGACACTGAATTCTATAAATCCTAGCAAATCACTGGAGCTGGGGTAGTCTTGGGGACCTCCTAATACAGCCTGTGACATGCCAAGTATTTTATTAAATGCAGAGGACACAAAGAGGAATGGGGCCTTTGCCCTCAAGGAATTTTACAGTCTATTTAAATTTCCCTTCTTTCACTTCTCTGATCTTCACTTCTCAGTCTGTTCACCACTTAAAATAGATTAGATACATTTCCTTGAGCTAAATCTCACTCTTGGTACTGAAATGATGCTAAATATTTAATAAGTCCATCAGGCAAAATCTGAGATACAAAGCTCTAATAAACTTGAAGGCCACACATATTTTCTTTTTACTTTCCCCATCATATTGTGTTCCTCATTAAAAATAAATTGACAAACCTTGTACACTACTGGTAGGAATATAAAATGGTGCAGCTGCTACAGAAAATTGTTTGGCAGTTCCTCAAAAAGTTAAACATAGAACTACCACATGGCCCAGCAATTCCACTCTTAGGTATATTCCCCAAAGAATTAAAAACAAGTACTCATGCAAGCACTTGTAAACACTATGCAAAAGAGCTGAAAGGTGGAAATAACATAAATGTCCATCAATGAACAAATAAATTATTGTATATACATACAAAGGAATATTATTTGGCTATAAAAAGGAATAAAGTGCTGAAATATGCTATAACATGAATGAACCTTGAAAATATGATGGTATATGAAAGAAGCCAGACACAAAAGGTCATGTATTATGCAATTCCATTTATATGAAATATCAAGAATAAGCAAATTTCTAGAGGCAGAAAGCAGATTGGTGGTTTTCAGAGACTGGAAGGAAGGGGAAAGTGATTGCTTAACAGGTGTGGGGTTGTTTTGGGGGTGATAAAAATGTTTGGAACTAGAAGGGGTGGTGGCTGCACCACACGTGAATGTACTAAAGAAAACCAAACTGTTTACTCTTAAAAGGTTAATTTACATGTTATATGAATCTCATCTCAAAAAGAATTTTTGCAAAGCAATACAGTATACAATATGGCAATAATGATGTTATTTGACTGGGTACTTGTAGCTTGAAAAAAAAATCAACAGTGACTACAATAGACATAGATTCAAAACAGTGCTGTATCTCCATATACACCCTATAAAACTATCTGAAAACTCAAGGCGGTTCTAAGATATGATAGAGTAGAGTATGTATACCTGACGCAGTAGAGTATGTATAAATTTTCCTTCAAAACCCATAGAAAATAAAATTATAACATTACTATACATTATAGTTATTATAACTATATTATTATAATTATGAAACAATATTATAATATTGTATATTACTTTGAATAGCATGCATGCATAAATAAAATCAATATTTTAAAGACATTTGCCTATTTCATCAACATCCCTAAAAATTTATATATTTTGGTAGGCTGGTCTTTTCAATGAACAAACAATTTAAAGACTTATATTCAGGGTTTCCTCATATTCAGGCATTTACAGCACATATATATAACTTTTTTTTCTCTTAAGTCTAGAAGGATGTATCCCAAAATGTTTAGTGATCATATGTCTTGGTGTTGAGGTAGGTTTACAGAGTGGTATATATATATTTTTCTTTTCCCTATCTATATTTTCTAATTTTTCAACAATGAATACATATTATTTTCACTCAAAACCATAAAAAAAAACAGGCCCTTTTATCTGAACCAATAGGTTCACTGATGGTGTCTCAGATGGTGAAGACTCTGCCTGCAATGCAAGAGATCCAAGTTTGATCCTTGGGGAGGGGAAGATCCCTGGAGAAAGGAATGGCAATCCACTCTAGTATTCTTGTCTGGAGAATACCATGGACAGAGAAGCCTGGTACGGTACAGTCCATGGAGTTACAAAGAGTCAGACATGACTGAGCAGCTAACACTTTGGAGGATTCTGTAAAAATTAAATGAGATAATACACATAAAGCCTTTAACACAGTATGCAGAATGTTATAAGTATGCAACAAACATTAGGTAAAATGGATATTATTAGGTTTCTGTTTTTGAAAAGATTCCTCAGGAAACATCTTTCATTACCTACAGCAAAAGCATTCACCTTAATCCAGGCCTGGGTCACCTGAGTCAAGCCTAAACAACTAACAGAGTCTCAGCTGGTCCAGCAGCCTTCATCCACCTCTTCCCAGTTTTCTCACCAGGGCCAGGGTTAATTCAACAAACACCACTCACAGCACTCCCATGCTAATGGCTCTCCACTGCTTACACGATCAAGTTCCAAAAACTCTAAAATCTGGTCTCACCTGTTCATTTCTTTCTTCTCCCTATTTATTCATTCCCTCAACAAACATTTACTGAGGGACATTCATGTGTCTGGTACTATGGTAGAAACAAAAAGACAAATAAGTTACTGATTCTTTTCTCGAGGAACTTGTAGTCTAGTGAGAGAGACAGGCATGTAAACAACCACAACATGAATCATGCAATAATATGTAAATATTAGGCCCAGAGGGAACAAGTGTACAAGGCTGACAATGGAGTGCAAAAAGCATGACGGAATCACAAAGAAGAGACATCACAGGAGGCAAGGTCTGGATGGGTTTGAAGATCTAAACTTTACTCAAATAACTTCATACCTAAGGGTGTTCTCCCATATCAACTCAACTCAAGTAAAATCGAGCAAAGTCCTCCTTGCCTTCACAGTGCAATTCCTATCTGGCTCAGAATACTTTCAAACTGAGTCAAGACCCATTCATGATTGATTTAAGAGATCTCAATCATTATTATAAAATCAAAAGTTAAAGCGGCAGTTCTCAAACTGTTTGGTCTTTGAATCTCTTTTCACTCTTAAAAATTACTAGAGATCTCAGAGAACTTTTGTTTATGGGAGTTAATAAAGATTAGTATTTGCCTATTAGAAACTAAAACTGCAGTTTTAAAACTATTTGTTAATTCATTTTAAAATACCAGTAATAAACCACTATGCTAACATGAAAGCTTTTACAAAAATTAACTATTTTGATACAGCCACTACGGAGAATAGTATGAAGATTCCTTAAAAAACTAGCAATAAACTAACATATGACCCAACTCAGCTGATAAAGAATCCATGTGCAATGTGGGAGACCTGGGTTCGATCCCAGGTTGGGAAGATCCCTTGGAGAATCACATGGACTACAGTCCACGCAGCTGAAAAGAGTCAGACATGACTGAGCAACTTTCACTTCACTTCACTTCATGACCCAACAAACCCACTCCTGGGCATTTAAACCCTGAGGAAACCATAACTGAAAAAGACACATTTACCCCAATATTACTGCAGCACTATTTACAATAGCTAGGATATGAAAGCAACCTAGATGTCTATCAACAGATGAATGGATAAAGAAGCTGTGGTACATATATACAGTGAAATAGTACTCAGCTATGAAAAGGAACACATTTGGTCAGTTCTAATGAGGTGAATGAACCTAGAGCCTATTATGCAGAGTGAAGTAAGTGAGAAAGAGAAAAACAAATGTCGTATATTAACACATATTTATGGAATCTAGAAAAGATGGTAGCAGGGCAGCAATGGTGACGCAGACTTAAAGAACAGACTTGCAGACACAGTTGGGGAAGGAGAGGGCAGGACAACATATACAATGTATACTGAAATATATACATTACCATATGGAAACTAGATAACCAGTGCTATGTGACGATCTACAGGGGAGGGAGGGAGGTCCGGGAGGGAGGGAGGTCCGGGAGGGAGGGGACATTTGTATACCTATGTCTGACTCAGGTAGATATATGGCAGAGACCAGTACAACAGTGCAAAGCAATTAAAATTAAATTTAAAGGACAGAAACATACCAAAAAATGTGGTGAGAACAGTGCCACTGCCATACATTTTTCTGCAGATATCCCTCACAGCCAACTTAATAGAAGATGGCTAAGATACGTGCTTCTGCTTTCAATCTGTTGTGATATTTTATTTTGATGAAACTATATGAAGGAAATTTGGCCTCCTACAGATATGTGTTTGTAAAAAGTAGGAGTACTTTCACATATCTATGGATATTCTTCCTTAATATAATATCAAAACTTGCAAGGTGACAGTTCCCTAAAAGTTAGTTGCAGTGTGGCAATGCATATCAGTGAATTTTTCATAAAATCCATTGGCCTGTCCTGTATTTTGAACAATTGTTTTACCTATCTTGATTATGTAACATCATGCATTGCTCATTTATAAATTACTGGTTCACTAAATTATAAAGATCTTCTCAATATTGACACATTTCATTATGTGTCATTAAGCAATGAAACTGGCTTTCCCCCCTTCTCCTTTAAGTGCAAGACTGTGGTGGTGAAAAAAAACATAATGACTACTAACCAGTACAGTTTGGCGCCGGTGCCTTGACTCACACTAGGATGACCCATCGTTGCTTATACATCAGTGCAAATGTCAACATAGTAGGAAAAGCACAGAACATCTTAATGTTATGGTGAGTTTTGACCTTGAAGACCTCCTAAAAGGTTCCGGTGCACCTTGCGAGGCAGGGGGTCGGGGCGTGGGGGTGCTGTCCACGGACCACACTTTTTAAGATGAGTATACTGGACTATAATAGAATTTTTAAACAGAAAGAATCAAGTATCTCATGTTTTAATAATCAGGGTAAGAATTATTCCATGAAACGTGTTTTGGTCACATATATACAGACCTAACTATACCAGCCTGTCATGTAAAATGGATCTCTTATCATGGGTCAAGGTCAAAATCCCATGGTCAAACAACTCTTATGTTGCGATATTCAGTTGAAACTGCTATTTCACTGAACTGAAGACTTAAAAAACAAAAACAAAACAAAAAAAACCCTCTAAATTAGCCTCAGTATAAAGGAAATATATACCAAAAGGATAACTCTGCAGCATTCCAAAATTCCTTTCAGACAGGCTAACATGTCAATCCTTTAGCCCAAAAGGTCAATACAAACATAATAAATTGTATTTTAACTGGCATACAATAGCTATTTCAATTTCACTTTTATAATCATTTCATCACTCACATTACTATTCAACATGATTCAGCTCTGTTGCTATTAGCTGAGTGACTTAGGGCAAATTACTCAACCTTGCTGATTTATTGTGCCTGTAGAGATGTTAAGATTAGGCATAATATAAACAAAGCACCGTGCCACCTTCTAGAGAAAAGCTGCTACAACAATTTTATTATCTACTTTGAGTTCAGAATCCTCCCTCACCTACGGCTGAGTGACAACAGGCCTGTCTGTTTCCTACTCTCACTGTTGCTTCCAATGCCTACTGTCTACAACTAACAATCCTCTGACCTAAACTCTCCCCCAGCTACTTCTGGTGTCCCCAGTGCAAGTCCCCAAACTTCCTCTCATCCTATAAATTTCCTGGTCCGAAAGAAGATAAGCTTATTACAATTCAAAGAGCTTCTGATAAATGCCATGTCAATGCTTTCTTGGAACTAGCCTAAAAGACTTCAAATGAAATCATCTGAATTTGTGGTGGGTTGTTTTTTTTTTTTTTTTAACAGCAATTTTTTAAAAAGAACACACAAACTTAAATTCCTAAAACATATGGTGAAATACTATGAATTCATGAAAGGGCTGTCTCTATCAGATCTCATCACACCTTAATTCTTGAACAAGCTCCACTCCATTATTTCATGGTCTACGTGTTACTTTCACGATCAGTTGAGAACACTGAGATTCAGAGAGGTTGAATGACTAGGTCAAGACCAAACAGCTAATAAGAGGCACAATTATAACTCTATTCTTTCCATTACTCGGTGACTTAGTCCAGAAAAGCGTTTATTTCCAGGCTAGGCAACAGGGAAGGGAAGTACAAGTTCAAACTGTCTTAGCCTGACTGTTTCTCTTCTACCAATGAGAGTAACAGAGATAATCCAATTTTTTTTGGGGGGGGGAAGGGACTTCCCAGGTGGCACAGTGGTAAAGAATCTACCTGCCAATGCAGGAGATACAAGAGACACAGGTTTGATCCTTGGGTTGGGAAGATCCCTTAAAGTAGGAAATACTAAACCACTCCAGTATTCTTGCCTGGAAAATTCCATCAACAGATGAGCCTGGTGGGCAACAGTCCATGGGTGACAAAGTAGAATATGACTGAGAAGAAGCATGAGCACAATCTGCCTTTTAACGTGAAGTTATCGCCCAGTTACCCTCATTGGTAGAAGAAAACCAGTGTTTCTTAAATTTTAACATGCATACAGGTCACTGCAGGGCATCCTGCTAAAAATGCAGATTCTGATTCAGTGGGTTTGGTAGGGTACCTGAGACTCTGCATTTCTGGTAAGATCTCAGGAAATGATGACAGACCTAATGCTGGGGGCTTACTCAAAGCAGATTAAACACAGTGGCTCTCAAACCTGGCTGCTCATCACTATCATCTGGGAATCACTGAACAATCACAGATTCCCAAGGCCCTCCCTCCTGGATGTTCAGTGGTGTCTGAAATCATCTACTTCATAATTTTGTAATTCAAAGAGATGTATAATTATTAATGACAACAGCCAAAGCAAGCACTGATTGAGCATATACTAAACGTTTAAGTGTTTTTCGTATTAGTGTACTTACCCTCAGCACCACACTGTAAGGTTGGTATTCATAGCACTACCATCCCTGTTTTAGACATAAGGAAACCAATGCACCACGAGACTGCTACCTGTCCAAGGTCAGTCACTGAGCAGGAGGACAGGGTGCAGACCTAAGCCCATCTGGCTCCTCAATCTGTGCCCTCAGACACACCACAGAACACTCTTCTTCCTCATATGCTTTCATCAATCATGCAGCCACTGCCAAACTATATAATCTAGGAGCTCTTGATCTGAAAATGAAAATGCCTTCAGAAACTAAACCTATGACTTTAAATATCCTTAACTGGGACAAAAGCTCATCATTTGAACACAGATTTGATTTTTTGACAACCCCAAATCAGGAAAAGCCAATTCAAAGAAAGCCAGTGTCTGATCAATCTAGGTATTCTTTTTAAATAAAAAATGCAGTGTCAGGCATTAAAAATGTTTTCCTCATCACTCATCTCTGAAGCTGATTCCAAAGGAGAGTTCTTTATGTTCTGCGCAGTGGTTATATCACCACAGTCAAAGTGGCTATTTTGAAGGACAATATTCACCTGGATGCAGAGATTCAGTTGTATGTGTTTTTTAGAATATTTGGCCCCTCAGACATTCCCAAAGAAACACATTTGCCCTTCAGCATCAGTCCAGACACGCACACGTATGTTCAGAATGACTGTCCTGAAGCATGCAGTTTTCTGCTGCAAAAGCAACGCTTTGATTTTCTTTCAGATTTTTAAAAAATAAAAACTGTGCTTTATTTATACACATCCATTTGCAGAAAAATAAATACAACAATCAAGCATTAATAATGAGGCACTGAACTGCATGCAGTACTATAAAAGGCATCCTACAAAGGCAACTATAGACCCGAAACAGGTGCACAAAGACCCTCACACACAAGGGGTAAAGGCACACACAAATACTTATAGATCCAAAACAGGTGCACAGATACCCTCACACACAAGGGTAAAGGCACACACAAATACTACAGGGAACAGAACTCTAAAAAGGTATTATATTTCTACATCTAGATTAGCTCCTTTGTTAAATGACTATATCCTTTCAACAAAGAAAATATTCTGCAAATTCAGAATGATTTACAGATTTTTAAAAAGCAGGCATTAATGCAGATCAGCACGATTCCACACAACCAACCTCTCTGCTTGAACTGGACTCCCCACACCTTAGTGAAGCCACAATTCCCTTGCACAAACTCCCATCCACCACCCCCCACGCACACCCAACTCCCCACCAACCTCACAGGGGTTCCTGGGCTGGTCCATGGAATCTGATGACATCACTCTCTCTTCCTTCCTGGAATTCTAAACCCTGCTGCTCTCCCCTTGCACACAGCTACCATCTCCATGGCAACCTCACCTCCTCCTGCTTCCCTATTGGCTTCATGGAGCAGGATACACAAAAAGGTTTTCCGTTCTCCCCTCACCACCCGCCCCCCAAAAATGATGCTTTCAACAGGAACCTGTGCTAAATTTAGCTACTTGGGATTCAGAGTCCTATGACTAAGAAAACAGAGAAACGTCCTCCTTCCCACATTCCACCCTCCTCCTTCCAACCCCACCCCAAAGTGGCTGCTTCACCTCATCCTCTCTGGCCCCCAACGCAAAGCAAGTAATGGTATCTGCTCAGCATTAAAAACATCTGGACCGTCCCACATATAAGGCTGGCACAGAGAAAATTCTCACGGCTTCCTCTTCTCGCAACAAGGGGGGGGGGGCGGAGGAAGAGCAAAAATAAAGGTACGCACTGGTCAAAAAACCAGTTAGGACATGTCACGGACTGAGTATCAGTCTTCTGCTGTTTCCTTCCATTCCAAGCCAAGGATCCGACACTCTGTGCCTAGAGGCAGAATTCCTAAGTCTCTAACCACTTACAAGACCAATTCTCTCCCTATTTGCTTGATATTATTTCCTCCAGCAGAGGGAAAACAGGAGGAAGAAAAGGGGAGAGAAATGAAGTTGAAAGACTGCACACTTCAGGGACCAAACATACTTAATCCTAGAACCACAAATCCTGGGTCAAATTTTCCATCCCAGAGACTGACCTGCTATGTAAACTGAAGCAAGTTCTGACATCCCTCACGTCAAAAGAAGCTCCCACACAGGGATGTTGTAAGAATTACTGACAAAATTAATGTAAAGTAGTTTAAGTCCCCAGGCCAAAGGGACTGAATAGAGTGTAAGCTGACATCTCAGTAGTAGTGAAATTCTTCTGGACATTAACGGAAATCAACTCTCCAAAAAGGAAGACCATGCCACCTTCTAAAAAATTATCCTTTCATAATCACAGATACAGCACAAAGTACACATAATTTCTTGAATCACAGAAAGCTCCCCCAAAGGTCTCTACTTCTAGTAAAATCCAGCTGATTTATAACTAGTTCTCAACTTCGGAGCTGGCCCTGCCCTTTCTTTGCCTAGTCCTAACTTTAACTTTGAAACTGCCACTCACTTTCCCTAAATGGCTCAATACGGACCAAGGTTTCATTTTCCAGTGCAGCTGCCCATTTCTAGGGAAATAACTTTTTCTCAGAGCCATATTTGATAGCTAAACGCTGAGTCAACCCAGTGGCCAGTCATATATGACTCTAAAGGACAAAGCATTAATTGTAACCAAATATAAGGCTCCAAGCAGGTCAGAGCCTTATAGTATGAAAGGGATTGGATTAAAATATGACACACCCAGAAAAACTGTGTTTTGGGTTTGCAGGGCAGAGACTCTGCTCCAGGGCACCAACTCTCCAGTGAAAAAACAGACATGAAAGGAAAATGATTTCATGCAATAAGAAACAGTCATTTGCCCCAAACAGAATTTAAACAATTTGGAACTTTCAGCAAAGTCCAAACGCCCCACTAGTTAACACACAGGCATCCAGAATAAGCTTCACAACTGCTATAGAAGACAGCAAAGGACATAGTATTTGCTAATAAACAACAAAACTCACATGGGGAGGCGGATAAGGAAAGGAGGAGACAGAGGAGGAACACAGCGTGATATGTCCATCTCTGAGATTTCTGCTTCCTTATCTCACTCCACGTGGACTCCGTGGACTCCATAACAAACTATTCCCTGTGTGATACCACTGGTCAGATGGTTCCACAGGCTAAACATGATGAACCCTCTTCTAACAATTCTCCTTAATACTCTTAAAAACAAACAGAAGGTCACTTACTTTACTTCACAATGGGAAGACTGAAGCACAGTTTCCAAGACTGCCATCCAATCAACTACGGAGCTTGACTTACATTATCTATCACCATGAAATCTATCAACAGTGGCCTGGACTAAGCTGACTGCTGCAAATAAAACTATTTATGTGGCTCAGACAGTAAATGAGGGAGACCCAGGTTCGATCCCTGGATTGGGAAGATCCCCTGGAGAAGGAAATGGCAACCCACTCCAGTACTCTTGCCTGAAAAATCCCTTGGATGGAGGAGCCTAGTAGGCTATAGTCCATGGGGTCACAAAGAGTCAGACACGACTGAGCGACTTCACTTTCATTCAAACACCCATTAAAGTGCACTTATCATATGCCAGAAGTTTTATATGACTGCTATTAACTCTCAAAAATAAATAAAAAACTATAAGTTGCATATATTCTTACCTCTCTTAGCACACAGAGAAACAACAATTCCAGAGATGTCAATGTGACCATGATTATAAAACTCGGTATTTAATTTTTTTAAAAGCCAAGATTCTAATCCAGATCTGTTTGAACTTACAACTTGTGTCTTTTCTGCTTAGCCTCCCATTTATAGACAGTTGGGGGTGGAAAGAAATAGTCAGAAATCACTATGTATCTGTGTTTTCTTATATCATCAATAAAATACAGGCTGTTAAAATCAAGGTCAAAGTCACACTTTTTAGGTAACACTAACAACAGACTGGTTCCAAATAGGAAAAGGAGTATGTCAAGGCTGTATATTGTCACCCTGCTTATTCAACTTATATGCAGAGTACATCATGAGAGACGCTGGGCTGGAAGAAGCACAAGCTGGAATCAAGATTGCCGGGAGAAATATCAATAACCTCAGATATGCAGATGACACCACCCTTATGGCAGAAAGTGAAGAGGAACTAAAAAATTAAAAAAAAAATAAAAAAATAAAAAGCCTCTTGATGAAAGTGAAAGAGGAGAGTGAAAAAGTTGGCTTAAAGCTCAACATTCAGAAAACGAAGATCATGGCATCTGGTCCCATCACTTCATGGGAAATATTGATGCGGAAACAGTGGAAACAGTGTCAGACTTTATTTTTCCGGGCTCCAAAATCACTGCAGATGGTGACTGCAGCCATGAAATTAAAAGACGCTTACTCCTTGGAAGGAAAGTATGACCAACCTAGATAGCATATTCAAAGGCAGAGACATTACTTTGCCAACAAAGGTCTGTCTAGTCAAGGCTATGGTTTTTCCAGTGGTCACTTATGGATGTGAGAGTTGGACTGTGAAGAAAGCTGAGTGCCAGAGAATTGAGTCTTTTGAACTGTGGTCCTGGAGAAGACTCTTGAGTGTCCTCTCTAAATCAGTCTATTCTAAAGGAGATCAGTCCTGGGTGTTCTTTGGGAGGAATGATGCTAAAGCTGAAACTCCAATACTTTGGCCACCTCATGCGAAGAGTTGACTCATTGGAAAAGACCCTGATGCTGGGAGAGACTGGGGGCAGGAGGAGAAGGGGACAACAGAGGATGAGATGGCTGTATGGCATCACCGACTCGATGGACGTGAGTTTGAGTGAACTCCGGGAGTTGGTGATAGACAGGGAGGCCTGGCGTGCTGCAATTCATGGGGTTGCAGAGTCGGACACAACTGAACGACTGAACTGAACTGAACTGAACAGTTTTAAACCCTGAGCAGGCACTCCATACTTATTCATTTCTTAATCTAATCCTATTAGTCTAAACTTCTGGACAAATGGCAACGATTCTACTCAGATCTTTTAAAATTAAAATTGGCTTGAGAAATTACATGCTGAAGTGAAATGATAAAACTTCAGATAACATATTCTGGAATTTAACTTTATAATATTCGAGATGAACAAAATTATCACTGGCTAATGCCTACACTGGCCCAATTATAACATCCTGATGCCGACACAGTCTCATCTGCTGGTTTTAATCTGTAAACCCTGTGCAGTCAAGATCTATACATTAGATTTATGATTTCTAAATTCTGCATATAGAACCAGAACATTTCGAAGTGTTTCTCCAGGGATTCCACTAAAATTGTATCAGCTGTTAAAGGACAATGCTAAAGAGGCCAAGGTTACATGTCTGATACCCATGTGAACCAGTTAGCATCACTCTCTCCTCCTGTCACAATATGGCCTCTGCTGTAAATACACACTCCTGGGTCTACTGAAAAATTAACACAAAGTATCACTACTTCCGAAAAAAGTTAAAATGTATCTAACAGTATCAAATACTATCAGTTCAGTTCAGTTGCTGAGTCGACTCTTTGCAACCCTATGAATCGCAGCACGCCAGGCCTCCCTGTCCATCTGCAACTCCCAGAGTTCACTCAAACTAACATTCATCGAGTCGGTGATGCCATCCAGCCATCTCATCCTCGGTCGTCCCCTTCTCCTCCTGCCCCCAATCCCTCCCAGGATCAGAGTCTTTTCCAATGAGTCAACTCTTCGCATGAAGTGGCCAAAGCACTGGAGTTTCAGCTTTAGCACTTCTAATCTGCAGAAAACAGCTATCGTCTTTCAAAAAATATGTCCAATCATTCATCCTTTCAATACTTATTGAACCTCTACCACAGGTCAATAAATCTTAAAAGGCTAGTACTAGAAGACAAATAAACAGTTATGTGTGGTATGTGACATGGTAGAGACGAATATGTATGGTAAAGTGAGAGGACACGAGAGACACGGGGACCTCTAGCAAGCACCATGGGAAAGGAATTTCAGGAGTTCCCTGAGATAGGTAAGGGCCTTCCAGGGAGAGAGAATGAATCTTTACAATGGTATGGTCAGAAAACAAGATGGAAAACTTAGGAGGACTTTCAAGTATTTAACTAAGGCCAGACTGAGAGTTGAAGGAGATGACCTGTTGGGAGAAGTCAATGCAACAGGATTTTCTACCCCAACCAGGTTAGGTTTTCCTAAAGTGCCTTATTTTGAGTTAACTTCCAGAGTAAAGGAGGGAATTTTTTTAATATCATGTGAAGAGTTCCTATCTTTTTAGCTGCCACGATAAAGGTCAATAGAACGCCTCTCCACAGCAAAAGAAACCACCAACAAAATGATAAGGCAACCTACCATATAGAAGAGATTTGCAAATTATGTATCTGACAATATATAATATCAGATGAGGTTAATAACCAAAACACATAGAGAACCATATCAGGTGGGGTTAAAATCCAAAATATATAAATAACCCATACAACTCAATAGCAAAACCACAAACAATCTGATTATAAAATGAGAAGGGGATCTAAATGGACATTTTTCCAACGAAAACCTACAGATGGCCAAAAGGTACACAAAAAGCTGCTCAACATTCACAGATCATCAGGGAAATGTAAGTCAAAACCTCAGTGAAGTATCATCTCACACCTGCTAGGATGGGTATTATCAGAAAGACAAATTACAAGTGTTGGCAAGGATGTGGAGATAAGGGACCCTTTGTACACTGCTGGTGGGAATGCTAACTGTTGCACGCAGTATGGAAAACAGTATGGAGGTTCTCAAACAATTAAAAATAGGACTACCATATGATCCAGTAATTCCATGTCTGGGTATTTATCCGAAAGAAACAAAAGCACTGCACTAATTCTAAAAGATCCACATGCCCAAGTTCACTGGAGCATTATTTACAAAAGCCAAGACATGGAGACAACTCAAGTATCCACTGATGGACGAATGAATGAAGAAAATGTGGTGTATAAATATACACAATAGAATATTATTCAGCTATAAAAAGAAGGAAATTTTGATGTTGCAACAACAAAGATGAATCTTGAGGGCATGAGGATGAGTGAAAAACTTCACACAGAGAAAGATGAACACTCTAAGATCTCACTTACATGAGCAATCTTAAACAAACAAAACAAAAATATATCCTAACAGAACAGACTGGTGGTTAGGGTGAGAGATGGGTGAAGATGGTCAAAAGGTACAAACTTCCACTTATAAAATAAATAAGAAATGTGGATGTAAACAGCATGATGACTACAGTCAATAATACTGTACTATATATCTGAAAGTTGTTAAGAGAGTATAGATCTCAAAAATTCTTATCACAAGAAAAAAATTTTGCGTGGTGATGTATGTTAACCAGCCATATTATAGTGATCATTTGCTATGTATACATATTTCAATGTTATATTTCAATTACATCTTAATTTTTTAAAAAGAATAAAGGTTAAAAGGAGGTGCATTCTTCTGAAAATGAAGCCTTTAGTGACTGAGAACATTTCATGAAGAGATTCTTCTGTTTGTAGAGCAAATTCCCAATTTGCTGTTCTGTGAGGCAGAGTGAAAGTTTCCTTATTCCTTGCAGAGAACTGGTTTAAAACAGTGATCAGCGGAGTTGGTTCATCATTTGAAACTCGGTGGGTTGACTATTTGACAAGCATATTTACATTAATAAAAGAAGCATCTTCATGTCCATACAACATCTCTAATACATAAACACATAAATGCATGTGGGTACCCACAACGTAAGCATCCCAGGTGGCACAGTGGTAAAGAATTCACCTGCCAATGCAGGAGACTCAAGAGACATGGGTTCAATCCCTAGGTCGAGAAGATCCCCTGGAGGAGGGCATGGCACCCCACTCCAGTATTCTTGCCTGGAAAATCCCATGGACAGAGGAGCCTGGTGGGATACTAAGAATTGGATACAACTGAGCGACTGAACATACACACAAGCTGCCAATTTTAATAGGCAAAGGAGTAGTGTATGTATGAGAGACCCTGATGCTGAGGAAGACTGAAGGCAGGAGGAAAAGGGTTGACAACAGAGAATGAGATGGTTGGATGGCATCACCAACTCAATGCACATGAGTTTGAGCAAATCCAGGGAGATGGTGAAGGACAGGGAAGCCTGGTGTGTTGCAGTCCATGGGGCTGCAAACAGTTTACACAACTTAGCAACTGAACAACAACAATGTATGAGAGAGAAAAAGCCGTCTAAAGGCTAAAACAATCACAGGTCAAAAGTGGAATCTAATTTTTAAGCAAACTTTTTACTGAAGTGACTATATATATAGAAATGGGGAAAAAAAATCAGAAGTACACAACTCAGTGAATTTCCACGAAGTGAACCCACGCATGTAAACAAGTTTCTAGGTTAAAAAAAAACAAACAAAGAACACTATCAGCACCCTGATACATTCTATACAGTCAGCAAAAACAAGACTGGGAGCTGACTGTGGCTCAGATCATGAACTCCTTATTGCCAAATTCAGACTTAAATTGAAGAAAGTAGGGAAAATCACTAGAGCATTCAGGTATGACCTAAATCAAATCCCTTACAATTATACAGTGGAAGTGAGAAATAGATTCAAGGGATTAGATCTGATAGACAGAGTGCCTGATGAACTATGGACGGAGGTTCGTGACATTGTACAGGAGACAGGGATCAAGATCATCCCCAAGAAAAAGAAATGCAAAAAAGCAAAATGGCTGTCTCAGAAGGCCTTACAAATAGCTGTGAAAAGAAGAGAAGTGAAAAGCAAAGGAGAAAAGGAAAGATATACCCATTTGAACAGAGTTCCAAAGAATAGCAAAGAGAGACAAGAAAGCCTTCCTCAGTGATCAATGCAAAGAAACAGAGGAAAACAACAGAATGGGAAAGACTAGAGATCTCTTCAAGAAAATTAGAGATACCAAGAGAACATTTCATGCAAACATGGAATCGATATAGGACAGAAATGGTATGGCCCTAAGAGAAGCAAAAGATATTAAGAAAAGGTGGCAAGAATACACAGAAGAACCGTACAAAAAAGATATTCACAATCCAGATAATCATGATGGTGTGATTACTCATCTACCAACAGAAATCCTGGAATGCGAAGTCAAGTAGGGCCTTAGGAAGCATAGTTAGCGGAGGTGATGGAATTCCAGTTGAAATCAAATCCTGAAAGATGATGCTGTGATAGTGCTGCACTCAATATGTCAGCAAATTTGGAAAGCTCAGCAGTGGCCACTGGACTGGAAAAGGTCAGTTTTCATTCCAATCCCAAAGAAAAGCGATGCCAAAGAATGTTCAAACTACCGCACAATTGCACTCATCTCACATGCTAGTAAAGTAATGCTCAAAATTCTCCAAGCCAGGCTTCAACAGTACATGAACTGTGAACTTCCAGATGTTCAAGCTGGTTTTAGAGAAAAGGCAGAGGAACCAGAGATCAAATTGCCAACATCCGCTGGATCATCAAAAAAGCAAAAGAGTTCCAGAAAAACATCTACTTCTACTTTACTGACTATGCCAAAGCCTTTGACTGTGTGGATCACAAGAAACTGGAAAATTCTGAAAGAGATGGGAATACCAAACCACCTGACCTGCCTCTTGAGAAATCTGTATGCAGGCGAAGAAGCAACAGTTAGAACTGGACATGGAACAACAGACTGGTTCCAAATAGGGAAAGGAGTACTTCAAAGCTGTATATTGTCACCCTACTTATTTAACTTACATGCAGAGTACATCATGAGAAATGCTGAGCTGGAAGAAGCACAAGCTGGAATCAAGATTGCCAGGAGAAATATCAATAATCTCAGATATGCAGATGACAGCACCTTTATGGCAGAAAGCAAAGAACTAAAGAGCCTCTTGATGAAAGTGAAAGAAGAGAGTGAAAAAACTGGCTTAAAGCTCAACATTCAGAAAACGAAGATTATGGCATCTGGTCCCATCACTTCATGGCAAATAGATGGGGAAACAGTGGAAACAGTGACAGACTTCATTTTTGAGGCTCCAAAATCACTGCAGATGGTGACTGCAGCCATGAAATTAAAAGACGCTTACTCCTTGGAAGAAAAGTGATGACCAACCTAGACAGCATATTAAAAAGCAGAGACATTACTTTGTCAGCAAAGGTCCATCTAGTCAAGCCTATGGTTTTTCCAGCAGTCATGTATGGATGTGAGAGTTGGACTGTGAAGAAAGCTGAGTGCCAAAGAATTGATGCTTTTGAACTGTGGTGTTGGAGAAGCTCTTGAGAGTCCCTTGGACTGCAAGGAGATTAAACCAGTGCATCCTAAAGGAAATCAGTCCTGAATATTCATTGGATGGACTGATTTTGAAGCTTAAACTCCAATATTCTGGCCACCTGATGCGAAGAACTGACTCATTTAAAAAGACCCTGATGCTGGGAAAGATTGAAGACAGGAGCAGAAGGGGACAACAGAGGATGAGATGGTTGGATGGCATCACTTACTCAATGGACATTAGTTTTGAATAAACTCTGGGAGATGGTGATGGACAGGGAGGCCTGGCGTGCCTCAAGTCCATGGGGTCGCAAAGAGTCAGACACAACTGAGCAACTGAACTGGACTGAACTGAACTGATCAGCACCCTGGAAACCCATCCAGGGCATTGGCAAAGTCACTCCTACCAGCTCACAGGAATGACTGTAACACCATGGATTCAATCTGCCTGTTTTTAAGCTTCATATAAATGAAATCACAATTATGAACTTTGGGGCTGGCTTCTTACACTCCACATCATATTCGTGAAATCGTTTCATCTGTTGAACAGAGCAACAGTTCATTCATTGTCAATACTGTCAAGTATTCTGTTTTATAAATATAATTTTAACTTACTGAAAAGTATTTTAGCACTGGTAAATGGCAACTGTGTTGTTTCTAGTCTGAGGCTACCACTAAAAACACTGCTATGTACATCTCTGTACATATTGTTCAGTGCACACATGTACACATTTCTGTTATGTGTAACTGGAGTGGAATTGCTCATCACAGGACACACTTACATTCAGCTTTGGTAGATATTTCCAACTGCCTATTTTCCAAAGTTGTTCCAACAAACATCCTCACCGAATGAACACCTGGTAACATCTGTCTTTTTCATTTCAGTCATTCTGGAGTTTCTGTAGCAGCATCTCACTGTGGTTATTTGCTTTATCCTGAAGGTTAATTTGATGATAACCACTTCAGGGGCATTTGGACATCATCTTTTGTGAAGTACCTACCAACGTACCTATGTTTTTGTTTTTTGTTTCTGGCCTGTTGAAAGATCGATTTATAGGATCTCTTTTATATATTGATTTGTAGAAGTTATTTATATATGTTGTGGATCTGAGCCAGATACCTAAATTGCAAATATCTTCTCCTACTCTGTGGTATGCCTTTTTATTTTCTTAACGGTGCATTTTAATGAAAAGATAGTGCTAACCGATTCAATGGACATGAGTTTGAATAAGCTCTGGGAGTTGGTGATGGACAGGGAAGCCTGGAGTGCTGCAGTCCATGGGGTCGCAAAGAGTCAGACACGACTGAGTGACTGAACTGAACTGAACTGAATTCTAATGTAGTCAATCTATCATTTTTTCCTTTACAGTTATTATTCATGTCCTGGTTAAAGTAAAGAATATCATGAAGACATTCTCATAGATTTTCTCTATAAACTTTATTAAAGTATCACTTTAAATGCATATTTAAAAAATTTCCAGGTACACCATGTATATATATAAAGTGCACAACTGAAGTTTTCCTCTAAAACACAGATCAACTCAAACAATCAGTGAGTTACACACATCACACTAAATTAAATTTACTGAGCACCTCTTACGTGCCCAGGACTGTGTTAGGTGCTACAAGAGATAAAAGCAATATATAAGAGGTGAGTCCTGACCTAAAGGAATATTAACCTTTGTTGTTGTTCAATCATTAAGTTATGTCCAACTCTTTGGGACCCCATGGAATGCAGCACGCCCTGGTAGCTCAGAATTGAATATTAACCTTAGCTGGCAGCATAACACTTAAATATTAATTGTGAGGAAGGACAGATGCTGAAGCTGAAACTCCAAACTCCACCTGATGCGAAGAACTGACTCCTTGGAAAAGACCCTGATACTGGGAGAGACTGAAGACAGGAGGAAAAGGGCATGACAGAGGATGAGATAGTTGGATGGCATCACTGACTCAATGGACATGAGTTTGAGCAAGCTCCAGGAGTTGGTGACGGACAGGGAAGCCTGGTGTGCTGCAGTCCATGAGGTTGCAAGGAGTTAGACACAACTGAGTGACTAAACTGAACTGACTGATGTCAGAGCTCAAAAATAACAATCCTCTACCACCCGCAACTCTCCAAGCACATTTCTACTTCACTAAGGAACAGTGAACTGTGGTGCTGGAGAAGGCTCTTGAGAGTCCCTTGGACAGAAGGAGATCAAACCAGTCAACCCTAAAGGAAATCAACTCTGAATATTCACTGGAAGGATTGATGCTGAAGCTCCAATACTTGGTCACATAATGCAAAGAGACAACTCGTTGAAAAAGATTCTGATGCTGGGAAAGATTGAAGACAGAAGAGGGTGGCAGAGGATGAGATGGTTAGATAGCATCACCAACTCAAAGGACATGAATTTGAGCAAACTCGGGGAGAGGTGAAGGGCAAGGAAGCCTGCATGCTGCAGTCCATGGGGTTGCAAAGAGTTGCACACAACTTAGCAACTGAACAACAAGAAGGAACAGAAGAACAAAGAATTTCTTTATTATGGCTACTGCTTCAATGTGCTGTGCTGTGCTTAGTCACTCAGTCATGTCCAACTCTTTGAGACCACATGGACTGTAGCCCGCCAGGCTCCTCTGTCCACAGGGATTCTCCACGCAAGAATACTGAAGTGGGTTGCCATGTCCTCCTCCAGGGGATCTTCCCAGCCTAGGGATTGAACCCAGGTCTCCTGCACTGCAGGCAGATTGTTGTTCACCATCTGAGCCACCAGGGAAACCCATGAATACTAGAGTGGGTAGTTTCCAGGGGAAACTGTTTTCCAGAGAAACTGCATCACCCAGGAATTGACCAGGGATCTCCTGCATTATAGGCAGATTCTCTACCAGCTGAGCTACCCAGGAAGCTCTATTGCTTCAATGCACACATCTAAAAACCGTACCATTTACCAACTTTCAAAAGTGTAGACCAAATGCCCTAGTAAGATTCAGTTCAGTTCAGTCACTCAGCCATGTCCAACTCTTTGCAACCCCATGGACTGCAGCACGCCAGGCTTCCCTGTCCATCACCAACTCCCGGAACTTGCTCAAACTCATGTCCATCGAGCTGGTAATGCCATCCAACCATCTCATCTTTTATCGTCCCCTTCTCCTCCTGCCTTCAATCTTTCCCAGCATAAGGGTCTTTTCTAAGAAGTCAGTTATTTGCATCAGGTATCCAAAGTACTGGAGTTTCAGCTTTGGCATCAGTCTTTCCAATGAATATTCAGGACTGATTTCCTTTAGGATGGACTGATTTGATCTCCTTGCAGTCCAAGGGACTCTCTAATAACTCTAACAAGGTAAACAGCTACAGTTTCAGTATTTTATAGCTCCACTACCTAAAGAAATAGCTGAATCCAGAAATCACGCAATCTTTTCCAGAATAAAAAAAATATATCATTCTAGTTACAGAGGAATGTGGCAGAAGGGGAAAATAAATATATATGTATATACGAACACAGGCTTCCCAGGTGGCGCAGTGGTAAAGAACTCACCTGTCAATGCAGGCAATGCAGGAGACTCCAGTTTGATGCTGCAGCTGGAGAGATCACCTGGAGTAGAAAATGGCAACCCACTCCAGGATTTTTGCCGGGAAAATTTCATGGACAGAGGAGCCTGGTGGGCTACAGTCCATGGGGTCGCAAAGAGTTAAACACAGCTGAGCACACACACACCCACACATACACACTCACATACCCACATAACTCCACACTTTTTTCCTATACTGTTTTCTAATTTTCTTGCCCACTGTTACTTAACCTTTTCTTCCTGGACTTGGGGACAAAGATTACTTAAAAAGGAAAAGCCAGCGTGACCCCTTCATAAAGATAAATTTAGGGAAGGTCAATTCCAGGATAAGAAGTTAAAGAGCCAGTAAACCAAGTTAGATGAACAGAGAGTTTTTAAACCAGAGTCATCCACTTTTCTTTATCCTCTTTTGTAACAAGCATTAAAATAGAATTATGCTACTCCAATACTTGGGAGAACATGTAGAACAGGAGAGAAATAAAGAAGTCTGCTAATTTTAGAGGTCAAGCTGGACCAAATGCTTCATGGCCTGGGATTCTAAGCCTTAAACATGTTTTCTGAAATGATGCAAGCATCCATTAGCAGAACTTAAGTGATGACCACAAGATAAGGTGGTTTACTAATTTATGACAAGAAGAAAAGAATACTAAGGGATTAAAACTCTTTTATTCAGAAAGTTTTCAAGTCTCTACTCTTACCTAAAACAATAGGCAAAATAAAAGGCAACTAAGAGTTACACTTTTCAGCAGGAACTATAATTTCCCATGATATTTATTCATTCAACAAACCTTCATGCTATGTACTACTAGCCTAGTTTCCATGTATACAGTACAAAAAAAGGGCACAGTCCTTGCCTTCATAAGTATAGCCAAATTGGGGGAAAATATTTTAACCAAGTAAACAAACAAATATTTAGTTACAAATTACAATAAATGTTTTTTTTAAAAAAATGGTGGTAGATGTACTTTAGGTTAAAGAAGGCCTCCTTAGGAAGATGACATCTAAGCTAAGAGGAAACCAATGAAAGAAGTCATCCTAGTGATCCCAACCAAACATGCCTGGTTGATTCACCCCTATCAGTTCCAATTCACTTCTCCCAAGGTCTGTGATGACTCCAACCCCCGCCCACCCTGCAATCTAGCCCTCCATTCTGAGTCCTGTCTCTGCCCAAACACATCAGCAAGACTTCATGGTGTGGTCTGCTTGAACCAAGGACTGAAACTGGGTGCTTCTCATGCTAGACCATATCTAGTATTTGACACATGCGCAAACCAGAGAGTGGACAGCCACCAAGGTGAGCAGAGGGCTCAAGGGCCCCCCATCTAGTCTTCCTCCACTCTGCCTCAGAAGACCAGGAAAGGCGTCTATCCGCCTCTAAATCAGAACCTCTGCCTTCTCACCATTTCAGAAGCAGCTTTCGTACAACTGTGTGTGAATCTATAATATCCTCATAAAAATTCCAATTAAAAAAAAAGCAGCTTTTTAAGACTCAAAGTCTGTCTATGAATAGTAAACAACTGGTTCACCTCCTTCCTCTCTCCAGTGTCAGCTTTACATCAAAGGCATGAAGTTAATTAGCATGCCTAAAAAGGGACGAGGATGATAATAAAAAGTTTAAAAATGATCTTTAAAAAAATGTCAATCACTATATTCCCCTTAGAAAAGAATTTCTGAGAAGAGTGTAGACCTCCTATGCAACTCAGAGTGGAAGAATATATACCACCTTTGGACCCCAAATGGGCTAAACCTGTCTCTCTGACATTAGCTTTGTGACACTGGGCAGGTGCGGTCTCCCCATCTGCAAATGAAATTAAGGCCACTTCATATTAAATGTGGGGCTTCCCTGGTGGCTCAGTGGTAAAGAACTCGCCTGCCAACGCAGGAGACCTGGGTGGCGAAGATTCCCTGGAGAACGAATTGGCAACCCACTCCAGTACTCTTGTCTGGAGAATCCCATGGACAGAGGAACCTGGTGGGCTACCATCTCTGGGGTTGCAAAGAGTCAGACACAACTTAGCAACTGAACAACAACAAAAATTCATTAGTTTCAATGCTATATTGCTAAGACTCGCTGACCAGAAGGTTGACCACGTGGCCTATCTTATGAAATCCCATTTTCAAACATTATTCCCACTAACATCAAAATATTCCAGAAATGCAAATACTTTCATTTCCAAACTACATCTCCCAGACAACCTTGATACCTAAAAACAGCACAGAACTTTTTCATTTGACAATATAGCCCACATTTAGCACAGGAGAAATACGTGGCCATCACATTCACAGGAAGACAAAAGGGACACTAAAATTACGGGCAGGTCATGAAAAGCGATGTTGTTGAGAATTTTATTCCTACATAGAATTTTAAAAATTTACAAGTGCAGTAAATTCACATTTATGCAGCAACATGAATACAACAGCCAAATGGATTGGGATGAAAGTGCAAGGACCTAGATGAACCCCTGAGCCCACAGTCTTCATTCATCAGCTAGATCCAGAAGACTGAGATTCAAACACCAAGCATACATTTGAACCAAAGAGTCTTAACAGGCATCTGCACGAAAAGAGGAAATCCAGTTTATACATAAAATACTGATATAGCCCTAGGTGGAGTCTGGAAGGCCCACAGGAACGACTCAGTAGCTAGAGCTGAGCATCACCTCCTCTTTGCACTTGTGCAGAGTGCCTGAGATGCCCTGCAGCAGCTGAGGAGCTGGCCAAACACAAGCCTATGTCAGGGCACAGAAGGAGGCATCCTCCTGTGACAACAATGCTACCGGAGACGTGAACACAAGATACCTTTCTGTCTCTACTGGGGTTTAAAGTCACTGTCAAACTCACCCTGCGGCACACAGCCAGAGAGGGCCAGGGATACTCAGTTTATAACGTAAACAAACCACGTATTATTCTGAACCCTTTGGAAAGGATGCTGGGATCGAAAAAATTGAAAAATGGAGTTGGCTTGGTTTTCCCTGTCTGCTTCACATTCTCATGTTCCCAATATTCACTTCCAGCAAACAGCTCCCAGGTCCAGAAAAAAAGCCTTTCAGCATCTGTCTTTAATTTGGCTGTTCCACCCTCCTCCCTCCTTCCTCTTCCTTCCTCTCCTTTCCCCTCCCCCTCCTCCCCATGGCTCCCACCCCATAAGGAATATATATGTCCCCATATATATTCGGAGAAGAGATTAGAGAGGAGAAAACAAACAGAGAAGAGATTCGAGAGGAAAGGAGACGAGGATGGGGAGATAAACGGAGCAGAAGAGGGTAGTTCACAGAAGGAGGCACAAAGACAGCCCGAGATGGCTGCCCCAAGGCCCCGCGGTAAGGGCTGTTTCTGATTAGGTGAGCACAATTGCTGAGCTGCACAGGAAGCGCTCAGGGGGCCCTCTTGGTCTGCCCCATCCCAAACACACTGAAAACCTTTGTACTGGAGCAGGCCCATCTGGAATCAGTTAAGACCAGGCTCCTAGCAGGCCTTTCCTTTAAAAAAAAAAAAAAAAAAAAAAACCTCTCTAAAACCACTAGGCTGAGCTTTCCCGCCTGCAACTTTCTCATCCCTTCCCCCCAAGTCACCCTTTAGAGAACAATTCTCCAGTTCTGGGGTCACCACACACAAAAGAGGCATATAAGAACATAATGTATTCAGAGACCCAGCATCCTCCCCCAGCCCAGACGATCAGAGCCTCCCCCCCAAACCTGCCAGAAAATTACAGAATTCGTGAAACTAAAATCCATTTTTACACAATTTGGGGATTTTTTTTTTTTAATGTTATTTTTGGGAATCTGAAGTGGCCTACTTTTTCCTTTATGCATTTAAATGAAGCATGCATTTGATGAAACTTTTATCTTTTTGTCCTGTCTTCTAAATCATGCAAAAAGCAGAGAAAGAGAAACTTTGGGATAGTTATAGCATTCAAAAGGGGAAAAGGTTTTGTATTCACATTCCTAAGCTAAATTGCCACTATTCGTTTCTGCACAAAGTCGGGTTTTACTGATGCTATTCACCAAAAAATTAAAAAAATAAAAATAAAACAGGCCTTCTCTGGTAGAGTGATAAATGCCCAGAACTGGGGACTTAGCAGACCTGGAGGACAGTCTTGGTGGCCGACTAATTGTTGTGGCTAGGAACTAGTTGACCTTTCTGGGTCTCTGTTTTGTCTCTGGTAAAATATGGAGTTGAGGAAGAGTCTCTAAGATTATGTCCGGCACCACTACCCCCTCAAATTCCACATACCTAACAAAAATATGAGTACATATACAATTAGCCTCCAGCTTCACCTAGGAATCATACCTTTAAGGTAAATTTTTTTTTAATTGTCCCCAAAGGCTGTACAAAGCTTCCCAGGTGGCTCAGTGGTAAAGAACCCGCCTGCCAATGCAGGAGATGCTGGAGGTGTGAGTTTGATCCCTGGGTCAGGAAGGTCCCCTGGAGCAGGAAATGGCAACCCACTCCAGCATTCTTGCCTGGAAAATCCATGGACAGAGGAGACAAGGGGGCTGCAGTCCATGAGGCTGCAGAAAGTTGGATACAACTCAGCACATACACACACAGGTCAGACGGAAAGGAGTTAGGCAGGTATGTGGTCGTGGAGAACGGGCTGAGTCTCAGCTGGATGTATTGCTGGCTCTTCTATGAACCACATTTCTGTCTTCACTTTGCTTAGTGATAGCATAACCAAGGCAGAGGATAAAAAGTTTAAAGTCAAGTACCAGGCTAGTCATCTGGGCCCAGCCACCTGATTGGAGAAGTATGGCATGAAGACCTGGAGAATCAAATTCACAAACTACTGAATTAGCACTCTGTCCTTTGTGCTTAGTTTAGAAGCTGCCTGTTTATTTAATTGATCTCAACAAATATTTATTGAATCTACCAAGAAGACCAGACTCTCTGGGCAATCCAAAACAGAATCAGAAACTGTTCTCTCCTCAGGAAATTGATAATCTACAGAAGAGACACAGAGATGTTTGGACATAACTGTAGTCCCAGACTTGATAACCCGGGGGTGATTATACAGTATTGTGAAAGATCCCCGACTGCTGCTTCCTCCTCGTGCCTCATTCTCTTATCTCTTATCTGCCTCCTTCTGCTCAAATGTTAAGAGGGTTCTAATAAATCTGAAAATTATCAGAATTACTTCACCGTGAAACTGAAAAGCTAGCATTATAAACTGCCTAAACTTATCACAGGGTTCAATAAATATTAAATAAGTCATTTGTACCCAGAGAGAGAAGGGCTGACCTATACAAGCCATGCCCCAATCCTCGCTGACACCAGCACAGAGCACTGAAAGCTGTCTCAACAGTCACACTCAAGACAATCCAGAACCCAGTCTTCACCCAAGCCTGGGTTCCAGGGATTAAAAACCTGTAGAGCAAGTGAAAGGTTTGCAACAGAACTGTCACAGGGCACGGCCTTACCCTTGGCCAAAACCAGAACGGCAGGAGTTACTATAGACCACAGGCAAGAGATGTGTGCTGTGCAGGATCACCAGCCTTCATCCCATGTCAATGCGAACAACGTTTCCTCACAACTAAAACTGGACAAACAAAGGTCCAGTTAGAGGGCCTATTCTGCCATTTCATAAAAAGAATCCCACAAAACTGATACTTGTTTCCTTAACCTCATATCCTAGGTAACCTGAAGGACGTAGATTCCTTTTCCTGGGCCATTCATCAGGGTATCCCATTCTGGGCCAGTTCCCTAAAAACATACTCCAGACAGTGAGTTAATGTTCCCCCTTCCCTGAACTGGCAAGACTTCAAAGGCATTCAGAGAGAAGGAAGAATCTGTGACCCGGGGCTCCAGAAACAGCAAGGTCACATTTCCTCCTGAAACAAGCTGAACTGCAGGAGATGCGTCTAAGGGCCCTGGCCCACACCCTCAACACTAACACATTTTCGAGATGGATGCAGAGCACTTGGCAGCTCAGCTGACTCCTGACCAGCTCCGAACAAAACTGGACCAGTCAGGATTCTTCATGGCAAACAGCCACAGAGGAGGCCAATCAAAACTGGCCTTGCCAAAACACGGCAGCCTTTTCCTTAAAGGGAAAACACTTCAAGGTGAGTGTTCATGTATGAGTATGTAGTTGTGAAGAGAGAAGCAGGTTTGAGATTTTCTGAATTCCTACCTTTGGTTAGCTTTATATCTATAAATTCCTTTTCCTATATTTGTTCTCCTCTGCGACAACACCAGCATTGCTGCAGACAGTAATAAAAAGCAGGTAAGGGCTCTACAGAAAGGTGGCCACAATCCAAACACTGCATTTGACCACAGGAAGCACGGGATCCACCATCATCTTAGCAGAGACCTGAGAGTCACCTTCTACTACTTCAGGACAAGGTCTAGAGCCTTCTCCCAGGGTCTCCCGAGACCCTCATTTTCCCCTCCTGCCTCTTCCCTTCAATTGACCCTGTCCCCGCTCCTGCCTCTTCCCTTCAATTGACCCTGTCCCTGCTCCTGCCTCTTCCCCTTCTACTGACCCTGTCCCTGCTCCCACTCAGAACTCAAGAGTCAGCTAAAACGCTGGAGCTAACTGCCCACTGATGCAGTCTCACTAATAGGCAGCATGGCACAGTGCAGGCTTCTCAAACCAGCCACAGCGACCCTTTTCTTTTCATAACCCCCAAACCATCAGTAGAATGGTACTTTTGTAATAATACAATAAAATAAGCTAACAGAAACAGTGAAATTAAGGACATGTACACACTGTTATATTTATGCTATATTTAAAACGGATAACCCAGAAGGACCTATTGTATAGCACAAGGAACTCTGCTCAATGTTATGTGGCAGCCTGGATGGGAGGGGAGTTTGGGAGAGACTGGATACATGGATATGTATGTCTGAGTCTGTTCACCTGAAACTATCACAACATTGTTAATCAATACAATACAAAATAAAAAGTTTTTTAAAAGAAGACAAACTATGACTAAAGATGAAATTTTAAAAAAAATGAAGACATATAAAATAAAGCCCAACTGTTTTAATTATTAGACTCAACACTCACATAATTAGTCCATAGAAATGTTATGAAAAGTCAATATCGTTTAATAACCTATGATGGAAAATAGGTTATTTTTCCAAAATAATCTATTATTAGGTTATTATTCAAAAATAATATGTGTTTATCTAACTGAATCACCTCACTGTGCACCTGAAACATTGTTAAGTCAACTATGCTTCAGTAAAATAAATATATACATATATTTTTTAATGTTATGAAAGTTTCCACATACTCACCATCAAGCTCTGTCCCTGTCCTGTAGTGAGTCTGTAAACCAACAGTAGACTAACACCAGTGTTCAAATTACGCTGATCAGCAATGGCACAGTAAAAAAGGAACGCGTTTTGACACCACCCAGTCTTAGGGAGGAAGCCCATCCACCAGGTACGTGACTTTGGATCTATCATTTAATTTGTCTCAATTTCTGTATTTATAAAATAAAAATGTAGTATTAACAAATACTTTGCAGGATTATGAAAGGATTAGGAAAATGTAATGGCAAGGAGCACACTACAGTGCCTGAATTAGACCAGGACTCCAATACTATTATTATCAGGCTTTCCCAGGTAGTCCCCAGGTATTTCTTTTCATCATTCTCTTTTAATCAAAAGGCAATTCCAATTCCAGTAAATCCTAACCTTGGGAGCTACTATTATCAAAACTAACTGTAACTAGCAAAAGCCAAACCTATGATTTCTTATTGTCTTTAGCATCCTTTTCTCTTTTGATGTCAGGAAGAACCAAATATTCCTGTTGTGCCAAAAAATACATTCCCATTTGATTTCTAACATTTTCTGTTTAATCCAAAATATATTACAGTTTGATTTATGGTAAAACTCATAGCAGCTCCATCACCAATTCTGCCATCATTCCAGCTTTCTTAATATGTTTTACTGAATACTGAGTAGATACAAGAAGAATATTTATAAATTATGTAAAGGATATAAAGAATAACAAAACCATGTCACCCAGCTTAACATTCTCATTTTCTCCCATCCACCCCCTACTCAATGTGCTGCCCTTCTTTATAGCTGTTCTTAAAGATCTTAGTGTAAGGCCCAGTTCCTCAGTAAGTGGGCTTCCCAGAGGGCACAGAGGTCAAGAATCTGCCTGCCAGTGCAGGGGCCGCAGGAGACGTGGGTTCGACCCCTGGGTTGGGAAGATCCCTTGAAGGAAGAAATGGGGACCCACTCTGATATTCTTGTCTAAAAAATTCTAAGGACAGAGGAGCCTGGTGGGCTATAGCCATGGGGTGCAAAGAGTCGGGCATGCCTGAGTGACCGAGCACACGCACACACAGCTTCAGTGAGTGACGTCCTCTCTCTAAGCCTCTCTCTCACCTACCACATGAAGCTCCCTGTTTGATTTCATTTAAGTTTAACACTCTCCATGGTAACCCCCTGGCTCCTCTGAGGCTCCTTACCCTTCTACTGTAGACAGTTCTAACAGCCATCCTCCCACCCCTGAACTGGTTATACTGAATTCTCCTACCAAAGGCCCTGGCTAACACCACCACTCTTATTATTCCCTCAGCTCTTCCTTCCTTTTCACAAGCACCCTTTGGTCCTTTTGCGGAGGCAATTCCATATGATCCTCCAAGATCCCCACTTCCTCTCAAGTCTAGATTCATCCTCTTACATACACTTCTCTTGGGTATTCACAACAGGGAAGCTCTATGGAAAGCCCCAAAGAATCCAATCCAACATTTTGACGCACTAAAGAACCTATCTTTCTCACTTATAATAACAGAATGGGAGAAAATATTTGCAAACATGTATCTGACAATGGACTGGTAACAAGAATATATAAAGAACTCTCAAAGTTCACCAAGAAAGCAACCAACTCAATTTTTAAAATGAGCAAAAGGTTTAACAGACTCATCATCAAAGAGATATGAATGGAAACTATGCTTCCCTGGTGGCTCAGACAGTAAAGCATCTGCCTGCAATGCGGAAGACCTGGGTTCAATCCCTGGGTCAGGAAGATCCCCTGGAGAAGGAAATGGCAACCCACTCCAGTACTCTTGCCTGGAAAATCCCATGTACGGTGGAGCCTGGTAGGCTACAGTCCATGGGGTCGCAAAGAGTCGGACATGACTGAGCAACTTCACTTATTCAAATGAAGAGCTGCTCAACACCACTGGAATTTAGAGAAGTACCAAGTAAATTTAGGCTTCCCTGGTAGCTCAGCTGGTAAAGAATCCACCTGCAATGCAGGAAACCCCAGTTCAATTCCTGGGTCAGGAAGATCCCCTGGAGAAAGGATAGGCTACCCGCTCCAGTATTCCTGGGCTTCCCTGGTGGCTCAGATGGTAAAGAATCTGCCTGCAATGCAGAGGACCTGGGCTGGGAAGACACCCTGGAGTAGGGCATGGCAACCCACTCCAGTGTTCTTGCCTGGAGAATCTCCACGGACAGAGGAGCCTGGCGGGCTGAAGTCCATCAGGTCCCAAAAAGTTGGACGCAAGTGAGCAACTAAGCACACACCAAGTAAAACCACAAAGAGACAGCACTACATACCTAATGGAGTGACTCAGATTTTTTAAAAAAAGAAATTAACAATATCAGATAGTGTAAAGAATGTGGAGCAACTGGAACTCTCTCATACATTGCTGATAGGAATGTAAAAACGGTAAGATGCTCCATTTAGCAGTTTCTTAAAACACTAAACATATACTTAAGGTATGACCTGGCAATCCCATCCCTATGTATTTACCCAAGTGAAAACATATATCCACATAAAAATCTATAGACAAATATTTATTGCAGTCTTATCGATAGTTGTCAAAAGCTGGAAACAACCCAAGTGTCCATCAACTGGTGAATGAGAAAAAAATTGTGGTATATACATAAACAAATAAGTGCTCAACAATAAAAAGGAATGAGTTACTAATCCATAAAACAGCATGGATGAAATGCACAAGAACACAAAGTGAAAGAAGCCACACCTCCAAAGACCACACAGTGAGCAGAGCTCAGATCAGTGATTGCCAGCAGCTGGGGTAGAAGGAAGCCCTGACTAGAAAGGGACCCGAGGGAACTTCCTGTGGCAGTGAAAGTATTCTGTATCTTGACTATCCATGGCTATCACTACATGCCTATATTACATTTGTCAAACCGACAGAAATGTATACCTTAAAAGGATGAATTTTATTGCATATAAATTATACTTCAATAAACAAACAAAAAATACATAATCTCCCTCAGAAAAGAATAGCAGCTCGCCTCCAGCATAGAGGAGTTAATGCAATAGGTAAGGACATGGGTGGGGTAAGGAGGTGAGGAATCTTAAGAAGGCACAGGCCAGCAGGCCCAGAAGCCAAGAACGCAGGGCACCTGGGGGAGCCGGGGAGCCACCAGGAAGGCTGGGAACTAGAGGGAACACTGGGGGGCCAGTGGAAGGCGGAGCAGAGAGCCCACTGGCTAAGGCCATGAGGAGTCGGATGAAGAGCTGGAGAAGACAGTCACACCAAGCAAATAAGTAAAATGAAGTAAGTAAATATACCGAGGATAAGAGTAACCCAATTTTCTCCCTAATTGGGAATGTATTTCCAATAATGGAAAGAGGTTGGCTGGATTTAAGATGGAGTTATAGATGTGAGTTCCCTGGGACTTCCCTGGTGGCTCAGATGGTAAAGTGTCTGTCTACAGTGCGAGAGACCCGGGTTCAATCCCTGGGTTGGGAAGATCCCCTGGAGAAGGAAATGGCAATCCACTCCAGTATATTGCCTGGAATCTCCCATGGACAGAGGAGCCTGGAAGGCTACAGTCCATGGGATCGCAGAGTCGGACACGACTGAGCGACTTCACTTTGAGCATTCTTTGGCATTGCCTTTCTTTGAGACTGGAATGAAAACTGACCTTTTCCAGTCCTGTGGCCACTGCTGAGTTTTCCAAATTTGCTGACATATTGAGTGCAGCACTTTTGCAGCATCATCTTTTAGGATTTGTAATAGCTCAACTGGAATTCCATCACTTCCACTAGTTTTGTTTGTACTGATGCTTCCTAAGGCCCACTTGACTTCGCATTCCAAAATATCTGGCTCTAGGTGAGTGATCACACCATCATGATTATCTGGGTCATGAAGATCTTTTTTGTATAGGTCACAAAGAGTTGGACACGACTGAGTGACTTTACTTACTTTACTATAGATGTGAACTTTGGTTTTTACCATATAAATAAAACTCAAGGTTTTATAATATAAAATACATAATATATACACACCTATAAACATTTGCACATACTACATATATATACAGAAAAATTTAGAAATAATTACAGATGGACATGGATGGTATGTGTGTGTGTACACATATTTACTTATATTTTCTAGCTCTGCTGAGAGAGCCAAGAGGCAATGACACCCCAGTAGCACCCAGACTATGGTTTCTAATCTCTCTCATCCACTTAGAAGAACCGAGCCTCCTTGGAAATGGCTGACTCCAGGGGTAGGGCAGGAAAAGAATAAGATAAGTTTGGAAAATCTTCTTGTGCCAGAATGTCAACAGACACTGAAGAAGCCAGTATAAAATGGGTCTTACTGGCCAAACTGGGAACAGCCTGAAGATTAAGAACAATTACAGAAATGGATTTCAAACCACAGAACACAGTAGGAATCCATGAGTTCATACTGACAGAAATAAACAAATAAAGGAAAATTCTTCCTTATAGTACAATGGCAACTGATAAATACAGACAGATTGATAGAGAATCACAATTGGCAACTACTACAGAAGTGGCTGGTTCAGGATGTTAGATAGCGCTCTGATGAGGAATAGGCTAGTGGTATAACCTCAAAGTATCTTGCCACAGATAATAATCTCTAACTGTAAGAGAAAAACTGGTGAACATAGTGTGGAGAAACCTGGCAAACACCAAATAAACCAGGAGATCAAGGCTAACATCACCGGTGGTAGGACGGGCATACACGGCCTGCCTCCAGGTCTGACGCCCCGGGGAGAGCACAGCCTGTCTCTGTGCCATTCCTGCCGGAAGTGACACGAACTGCTGTCATGGAGAACCAGACAGAGACAGACCTAGACACGCCAAGAATGTCAAGGACATGAAAGAAAGGCAAAGGCTAAAGAACTGTTCCAGACTGAAAGACTGAGGAGATACTAAATCCAACACATTCCTAGACAGGATCCTGGACCAAAAGGGAAAACGAGACACGATAGGGACAACTGGCAAAATGTTAATGGGGCCATGGATGGATGGTAACGTATCAACAGTGATTTCCTGATTTGGAGAGTTATATACTGGTCATGTAAGAAAGTCCTATTTGGGGGAATACACATTGAAGTGTTTGGTTCAAAAAAGTTCAGGAAAGGAATAATGATATAGGGTATATGTACACATACACACACATATAGGAAGGGTGGGCAATGAACCAAAAGCAATAAATTACTAACAACTGGGGAATCTGAGTAAAAGTAACATTGGATTTTTTAGTTTTTGTTTTGCAAACTTTTCTCTAATGGTGAAATTATTTCCAAATAAACTATCAGAGAAAAATAATAGCCACCTACTGCCTGGAATTGTGCAGGGTGCAATAATTTTTATCCTCACAACAAAAGCTGATCTTAAAGCTCAGAAGGTTAAAACCTGGTCCAAGGTCCTCCAGCTAACAAGTGCTGGACCCATCCTAACCAAGGTCCACAAACTCTAAAGCCTTCAATCTTCTACCACACCATACCACCTCATTCCACAAACAGGTAACCACTGTTTACCGAGAGACATGCCAGCATCTGTACTGATCACTGAGAATGTGAAAAGAATCAGATCATTCCACCCTCAAGGTATTCAGCCTAAAAGACACAGACTTGTTAAGTAGTAAAGGGTTATAGGCACTGTCTGTCATTACCTGTTCAGCTGGCCCTCACTCTACCCCCAAATACAGTATGACCCATTAGAGGGTAGAAGGTAACTTTTGAGATGTATAGGACAAAGAGGCCATGTGGGGTAGGCTTGGGTCACACAAGGGAGAGGTCCCTACCTGACCACAGACACACACACACACTCCCTCACTCACTTACTCTCTTTCACTCTTTTTCTCTCCCTCTATTCCCTCCCTCCTCCAAGGCCTGAACTGCCCAAAAGGAAAAAAGGGGGACGGGGAGCAGATATCCAAGTATATTTAAGGAGTCTCAAACTATTCTTCCCCTTAGGTTTTCATCATCCCCAGAGGTAGTCTGTGTTTTGTTTAAAGGGGTCCTTTTAATAATGAGTAGTAGCTGTGGTGGGACTAGAGCTGCTTGGCCCAGCTGACTGGAAAGGATTACTGCCAAGTCATACCCTTCGCTTTCCAGTGGTTTTCTACTCAAGAGCAAAAAACAACTCTTGTGTGTGAAAGAGACCAAAAGTCTGAATCTCTACCAAAGTACAAGAATCAGGTTCATGAGGATCCCAGCTTCGATGACTCTGAAAGCCCAATTTACCCCCACAGGAAGTGGGTTTTACCATCAATTATGTGCAAATTAAGTGGTTTTCTTTTCTGGTTATAAATCAAGTGAGGGAGGGTGTGTGCGGGCAGGGGAGGGGGAGAGGGTAGAGGGGTGAGGGGGTAGAGGGTGAGGGGCAGCTGCTGTGCCTCTTGATATTGTTCTGAGTTTCACAAAAGCTTGGGTTCAGACCACACATCACCTAAGTCAAGGGGAGGAGGGAGGCACAAAATGCACACTGGTTACACAACAGTACAAAGGACAGTCACTGCCCTCAGAAAACTTAATTTTAGCAGGGGACAGATAAATTTTTAAAAAGAGTACTGTGGAAAATCTGGAAAGAATACCTTCTAGACTGCAATTGGACCAGGATCAGGGAAGGCTTCCTTGAAAAGGGATCACCACTGAGATGAGATCCAAGGAACAAAAGTGGACTGAACTAAAATTGCCAGGTCTGCACATGTATGTGTTTTATTTGCTGGAGAATTTTCTGAGAAGGCAGGTAAAAAGAAGTATAAGAAAAGTATGTATAAAAGCAAAGAGGGAAAAGAAATAGCAAGTGATGCCATCTTGTTGGGACATAAATACAAAGAAAGAAGCCTGGGAAAGGTTTTTAGTAGTTTCATAATAAATATTTGATCACAACAATTCTATGGTATTTATTATTAGCTTCAGTTTACTGAGGCTCGAGAAAATTTAGGTCAATTGGACAGGGTCACATAACAAATGAGGGGCAGATTTGCTGTAAAACCCATCCTCTCTTTCTCTTCCACTCCCCTGAGAGTTTTACCCAGAATGTGGCTAATTCCTTGGCTTTCCAGACAAACCACCTATTCCCTGGATTTTCAACCCTTGCTATTCAAAATCCAAACAGTCACCAAAGTTAGTGTTAGCTCCATTGAGAGGACAATCCTTCAGTTCAGTTCAGTTCGGTCGCTCAGTCGTGTCCGACTCTTTGCGACCCCGTGAACCACAGTACACCAGGCCTCCCTGTCCATCACCAACTCCCAGAGTTTACCCAAACTCATGTCCATTGAGTCGGTGATGCCATCCAACCATCTCATCCTCTGATGTCCCCCTTCTCCTCCTGCCCTCAATCTTTCCCAGCATCAGGGTCTTTTCAAGTGAGTCAGCTCTTTGCATCAAGTGGCCAAAGTACTGGAGTTTCAGCTTCAACATCAGTCCTACCAATGAACACCCAGGACTGATCTCCTTTAGGATGGAATGGTTGGATCTCCTTACAGTCCACACCACAGTTGAAAAGCATCAATTCTTCGGCGCTCAGCTTTCTTTATAGTCCAACTCTCACATCCAAACATGACTACTGGAAAAACCATAGGCTTGACTAGACGACCTTTGTTGACAAAGTAATGTCTCTGCTTTTGAATATGCGATCTAGGTTAGTCATAACTTTCCGTCCAAGGAGTAAGCGTCTTTTAATTTCATGGCTGCAATCACCATCTGCAGTGATTCTGGAGCCCAAAAAAATTAAGTCAGGCACTATTTCCACTGTTTCCCCATCTATATGCCATGAAGTGATGGGACCAGATGCCATGATCTTAGTTTTCTGAATGTTGAGCTTTAAGCCAACTTTTTCACTCTCCTCTTTCATTTTCATCAAGAGGCTCTTTAATTCTTCTTCAGTAAAATCTAGTAATACTCATTTTTTGTTTTCACCAATGCAAATTTCAATACAAAAAAATAAAACATTTTCCCCCTTATGCTGCAGAGACCTCAAAAGCTTAAGGCAGCAGTAAGAAGACAGCCCACGCAGAATTCATTGTATGCTCTGTAATGCACAACACATCAGCATCTATTTTATTTGGCAGCAGGAAGAGATATAAGTTAGGGCCCCACAATTATCCCTGTAGAAAGGCACAGCAAAGGGAATGCAGGCATAACAGCTACAATAATGGTAACACAAATAGCCATCTGTACTTAGAGCCAGTCACGCCAAGAGCTCTCAACCACCCACACCCCTCATGCCTCCTCTCCTCCCATGCAGGTGGGCCAATTCCTTGCCATTCTTCTCCATCCCACATAATCCCACAGGAAGAGAGACTCTGCTGCCAGGAGTGGGAAGCAAAGTAAGCTGCTGTACTTCTGAACACAAAAGCCCAAAAAGTAACGGTCCTACCTCCCTACCCTGCATTCTACCCATTAAAGCAGGATTTCCCTATTTCTTCTAGAACTGTCTAAAACACAGAGACTTGTAGCTCCCCTGACAGCCCCCAGGTCTCATTCTGTGACACTCTCCCATCCCAGTTAGGATGGGTACCCTCTCCTCTACACCCACACCTACTCACCTCTGCACTGAGCACATCACAGGTCTGCCTGGGATCAGTTTCCCTATCACACCAAGAGCTCCCAAGGACAGGGACTGTCCTTCAATCTGCCTCCCTGCACATGGGCAACAGCTAGCACAGTGCTGGCCGTACAGGGGCTGAATTAGGTTCCCAGGGTACATACAAGGACTGCAGAATGAAACGGGAAGTGGGCAGTGGAAAAGGAAATGGTTCAACAGTAATCTGAGGTCTGAGGATCCAGGATGTCTGAACAACAACATGGTACGGTCTCTACGGACTAGACCGATATGTTGAGTGCAAACTTTACATTAAAAAAAAAAAAATCAGCCTTTCATTGTCTTTAATAGAGTGCTCTAGAACAGAAGATGCCACAAAGAGTATCATTTAAAGAAAGAAAGAAAGAAAGACCCTAACTAACCATAATTATTAGTGTGTCCCTCAAATCAAAACAGCAATAAGAGAGTGTAGCCTGCAAACAACGACCACAGCCCTACCACTCTGCCCCAGTTCCTAGCACACACAGCTTTTCAGGGTTCTTTGGGAGGGTGGGTGGGGAGGTACTTTTTGCCCACCGCTATCTCTTACCTTCCCCACTCTCCCTTCCTCCTCAACCTACCAAATAAAACAATGACTATACTGCAATACCCAAGAACCTTCAGAAAGATACATCTCCCCAGTTCTCCCAAGCTCTCCTTGAGGGCTGTTGGCAAGATAAGCAATTTGTTCCCAATTATAGCAGACTTCATCTGGGTGATAAATGTACTCAGCAATTCAACAAAGTGCTGGAAACGATGGACGATCTCAAAACCAGGCTCTGGCAGCCCATTCCCAATCTGCCTGCAGCTCCACACGACTGCAGGGTTTAACCAGACTCTTCTTTTTCTATAACCCATCAGCTACTTCCTCCCCCAGGGACATCTGCTCTCCAGTATTCCTTACCCATTCTACTTGTCAAAATCAAACAGAACCTGCTAGAGAGCTAAGACGGGGAAAGGATCTAATAAGTTCCCAAGGTTGTTTCAGTTTAAACCCTGTGGCCATACTTTGCTTGGATTTTTTTTTTCCTACCAAACAAAAATAACAGTAATTACCTTAGAGAGGTGCCAGTTTTCACTAGATTTTACTTGGAATCATTGTAATGAGATATCTGAGATGAAAGCCACCTCAGAAATAATCTCATCATAGCCTCCCTTTTCACAGAGGGAGAAAGGCTCAGAGAAGTTAAGAACTGCTGAAGTACAGTAACACAAAGGAATTCCCTGTAATGTCAGATCCTAAAAGGCAAGAGTTGTATCTAATTCATCTCCAGGGCCGACACAGTGCTCAGGGCTTGATAAATGGCTGGTGAACTGAACCAAACAAACACAACTAATTAGTCACAGGACTATGACCCCATGACGTTTGACTTCAAGTACACTGTGTTCTCATCATCTGTGACTAGAAAGCTAGGATCTATGGATGGTGGTTTACACACACAGCAGACTCTATGGAATTCAGGCTCTCTCCTTCCCCAACCACCAGGTACACTCCCTTCACCTCTGACACCATTGGAAAGATTTCCAACCTCTTTACGTTCCAACTGTTCTAAAAAACATACACATTTCTAAACCGATTTCCTAAACTATCTTCCACTCAGATACTTTTAATTCTCTTCAATTGCCCTCTTAATCTCCTTAATGACTATCCTTTTTGGGATTCCTCCTCATGTTTTCAGCAAACCACAACCTGTCTCACCTCCCATGTCAGCCCCCCTAAGCCAAAGGTTCTCAACTTTGACTGCATACCGAAGTCACCTGGGGAAGTTTTCATAAAACTACTTATTCCTGGGTCCCTCCCTCAGAGTCCCTGATTTCACTGGTCTGGGTTTCAGTTCAGTCCAGACAGCTCAGTCATGTCCCATTCTTTGAGATCCCATGGTCTGGGTTGGGTATGGCCTTTAAATAAGCTCCCTAGGTGACTTTAATGCACAGCTAGCTAACACTGAGAACTTCTGCCCTGCACCCTCAGAAATCCACTGCCTGGTCCATTATATACTCCAAAAATAACTACTGCCTACTGTCCAAGACTTGCAAAATGTTAGACTGTCCTGTGCCTGGCACACATGCTGCTAGACAAAAGGTACCTTAGAAACATGCCCTGGATTCACATCTGTTTGATAACAAAAATGCTTTGGTAAATATGTTGGCAAAGCCCTATAAATCACTAATGATGATGAATGGCCAGATCCTGCTAAAAGACTACACAGGGGAAAAAGCTGTATTGGAGTTTTCTGACTCAGAAACATATTTAGATTCTGATCTTTTACCAAGAATTCAAGGTCCTTCAAATCCAAATGGTCTTTGGTATGATAAACAGCCTTCTGTGGCCAACCCCAAAGAAGCACAAGATACGTCATGTATTTTCATGCCTCCATGCTTCGGCAGATATCAATCTCTATCTGCTTGAAAAACTTCTATTCATTCTTCAAAGTCCAGTTCATCAAAGTCCAGTTCAAATGCCTCCTTTGGTCATTCATTCAACAAATACTGAGAATCTACTAAGTGGCAGGCATTTTTATAGGCTCTGGAGAAACAATGTTGAACAAGACATAGTCACTAGTCTCACAGAGAGTAAACAAGGAGACAAATTAAAATAATTCCAGATGGTAGTTAAGTGATATGAAGAAAATAAAATAACATACCATCATAGAGTAATGATAGGTGGTAACTTTCCCCAAAGGCAGACTCACTGTATCTCAAGACCACATCAAGAACAAGGGGCTTTACCATATTCCACACTCCCAGCATGCACTCTTGGTACATACACAATGAATATCTTGAATGAATAAAAAACCCAGGGTAAGGAAAAAGGTAGAAGTTTAAAAAGAAAAGTTTCATAATCAACTAAGAGTTAAGAGACATGAACCCTCACCTGAGTTGGTGATGGACAGCGAGGCCTGGCGTGCTGTGATTCATGGAGTCACAAAGAGTCAGACACGACTGAACGACTGAACTGAAGTTTCTCCCACTAACTACAAGATGTGGGGCAAGGCCCTTCCTCCCTTGTATAAAATAAGTAGACTGGATTAGATTGGGGCTGTAACACTCCCCAGAGGAAACAGAAAAGAGAAGCATGCAGGTAGAGCCCTGTAGTGGTGGGGCCAGTTGTTTCTAAAGCTCCAACAGAGTGGCCCTCACAGGACCCCAGGGCCAGTATGGCGGAGAGAAGCCAGATATCTGTATTTCATGTGAGCTCTGCCAGTGTTTAAATATTACATCCAAATGTCTTTAAAATACTGTGATAGGCAAACAAAACCCCTTGCGGAAGGGTCAGACCATAGACTTACAGTTTGCAACCTCTATACTAGATCGCCTCTGAGTCCTTCCTAGTTAACAGTCCATTCCTCTAGAATGAAATATGTCCTTGCAGAAAAACACTAAAGAAGACACAACAGGATTAGAGGACAAAAAGAGAAAAGAACACACATTTCTACTGTGTTCTACTAAGATCACAGAAGAGCCTTCTTCATAATTCATCCGTCAGTAAATCCTCATTACTTGGAAAGAAAATTTTGCATTCTGGACAATAAAAAGACTGACTCCAGCCTTCCTTTAGATTATAAGAGCTACACACATGTGCTTAATAAATATTCCTATCCCAAGCAGTCAGGAGTGCCTAAAGAGGCACAACTCATGTGCACACACACAGACACACACACCCCACAAAGCAAGGAAATCAATTATGCTGAAGACTGGCAAGATGCCCCAAAGACGCAGCAGGAATTTGATATGAACAGCGGGATGAGGAAGGAGAATGAATAATTCAGTCTCCCTGATTCACTTAACCAAGTGCTGTCAGGCCCAAGCTGAGGCCCACAGCTCTCCGGCTGGGCTCCCTCATCTGCAAGCAACATGAGCTTCTGTCCGAATGGAAAGCCAACCGTGCTGGCTCAGAGGTGGGAGAGGGAAGACACGACTGACTGGCACCCAGAATGAGTCACGTTCTCTTTCTTTGCCCAATACATCACAAAGACCACACTTGAAAGCGAACAATGTTTTCACACTGCCATTAGCAAAGGAAAAAGAACATGTATATTTTATTCATGCCCACCCTCTTCAAGGAGGCCTCCATTAGATGAGAAAGCCAAAGGAAATAAGATAATGGGGAAGGCAAAGGAAAAAAGTACTGGCCAGTATATACAATACGGCTGAATGGCTGACAGTATATCCAGACACCTTCCTTGTGGCTCTAACATTAAAGACTATGCCTGTAATAGACCTGGGATTTTGATCCCTGAGTTGGGAAGATCCCCTGGCGAAGGGAAAGGCTACCCACTCCAGTATTCTGGCCTGGGGAATTCCACGAACTGTATAGTCCATGGGGTAGCAAAGAGTCAGATACGACAGAGCAACTTTCACTTTTCCTTACCCCTACTGTCCTGCTTCCAAGGATGAAGAAAGTTCCCAATGTTAACTACCTTTAAATTACCAAAGGTAACTGGTTTATGAACTGCTCATCAATTGTTTAACCTAAGTTCCACAGTATTTTTAGACAGAAGCTATTCTGAAAACAGACACAGAACTATCCTGAGTATCAATCAGTCATCACAAAATCTGTTGGAAACCAGGACTTTGCACTGTAGATTAAAAAAAAAAAAAGTTGCTACAGAAATGACCTAGGGAAGAAAAACAAAAAAACAGCCCAACTTGTTTTCATGTGTCTCTATGACAGGTTTGGTGTTTTATCTTCCTTTTTTGTTTGTTTTTAATGACAAGGATGAAATACTTGTAATCACTCAACATTTAAATCCCTCAGATCTACAATACTCACTGAGGCAAGTAATTCTTTCAGCCTTGCACTGGTGACCAATACAACAAGAAGGTATTCATTTCTGAACACCACAGTGCCAACAGAAGAGCAGAATTTAAAGTCTAAAAGAGAAATTAAAGTAGGATTCACCATAAAAAGAAAGAAAGATACATCTTTCACTACAACAAGTGAAATTTGTAGGTTTAGGGGCAGGAAGTTAAACTATTTCCAATTTCATAGCTTCTATTCCATCCACCTGCAATGTAGGAGATGCAGGTTTAGTCCCTGGGTCGGGAAGATCCCCTAGAGAAGGAAATGGAAACCCATTCCAGTATTCTTGCCAGGACAACACCATGGACAGAAGAGCCTGGTGGGCTACATACAGTCCACGGAGTTACAGAAGAGTCAAACATGACTTAGCAACTAAACAACAATTTCATCTATAAATTAAGAAGCAAGATTTCTTTCCGTAAATGAAGAGACAGTGAATGCAGGATAATGAGGAACATCTGAAACAGCCATTGTGTCAAGTTCCCAAGAGAGGTCACTCAAAAACAGAAAGACTACCCGACAGGAATCAAGCGTCCAGGAAAGGCTGGAAATCACGAAGGCAGACATCTAGATCGATCTAGGCCTGGGGTTTGCTAGGTAGTGAAAATCAAACGAAACAAAGAGAGGATACCGGCCAAAGAGCTGTTTAAGCAAAGAAGCCTGAAATCCAAACAAGATAGGGAAGGAAGCAAAGACAAGGGAGTCAAAAGACAGCGTGAGAGCAGAGAAGACCAAGGCTGTACATTTCTCAGTGACATTTTGGGAAAAGATGCGGTGGGAGTAAATGAAAGAGAGAACTGGAAGAGTGTTCCTGGGAAAATAAGATGCCCATCTAGATTTTCAAAAATGAAGCAGTCCCAGACTGACAGGACCCAAAGCGCGTCCTCAGAATAGGTGGTAAGTGGGCAACTCACAGCAGGGGAGCTGACGAAAGAACTGAGAGTGTGGGACTAGCTAAGGTGCTGGGTCCATCCAGGCACTCTCTGAAGACAATAGCATTACTCGAGGTAGGGCCGAGGTACCAAGATCCAAGGGCCAAGGTAGTTTTCTTCTGTTTTTCAAAAAAGGCAAGGTAATCAATAAGCCACAGTACTTAGTCAGGGAAGAGGGCAGATTACTAGAGTTTGAACGAGCAAGGAATTTCACCGAAAGGCAGACAATTCGATAGGAGCGCTGGAGACGGAAGAGAGGGGACAGGATTCTGACCTCCCCACTGCAGGGGGACAAGAGGGACATGCCAGGTCCTTGGAAAGAAACCACATGAAGTCAAGAGAAAGGGGCAGAAATACCATGCAGTTAAAGAGGGTGAAGAAATCTGTTTACTATGCGACAGAGAAAATGGGATAGTCGATGAGGGAAGAAGTCACTGGAAGTTCAGGTCAGGAGAGAAAAACCATCAAGCCAGGCCTGAGATCACAGCGATACACAGATGGCCATCGCTGCTTACATTCTGGATGCTGACCAAGGAGTGCAGAGTTGAGAGGAATGATCTGTTTGGCTGCTGCAAGACTTCTAGAAAAAACTAAAAACAAGAGTCCCAACAATTCCTTAATAGAAAACTGGAGGGCGCAGAAGGGCTTGGGCTTTTTGAAAGGAGTCAGCATTAGCCAGGTTTCAGTGACCCAGAGAGAGGCTAAGCTGCAGGCCGAAGGCAGCCTCTGTGAATCACAGGTGACCTACCGGCAGCCTCTGATCGTGGAAGCAGGGTGGCCTCAGGCTCTGCGAGGAAGAACCTGGCCTGGAATATCTATTTTACCACAGCAGACAAGAAAATTCTCTGAGTGGAGTCAGTTATGACCTGGACCCACGTAGGCTGACAAGGACAGGCACAAGAATCAGGCTTCTGCTGCTTCCAATAAATAATGTCAAATAAAGTTTACGAGAGGCTCAAGATTCAAGAATTTTGATGCCTCTAATTAAATAAATGAATAAGCTAACCGATTAATTTTTTCACAAATCTAACATATGTAACTCCTCCTTCGCTAAGTGCTTTACTTGCAGTATCTCATTAGTTTTCACAACCCTATGAGGTGGAAACTATTATTAACATTTTACAGATGAAGGAACCAAGCCTCAAAGAAATTAAGAAACTTGCCCAAGGTTATAAATGTATTAAGCAGCAGAGCCAATAGGACGCTAAACTCCAAATTCTTACTCATGAGCTCTATGCCTGACTCTCACCACACCAGTGGATGTTGACAATATATCTAAGTAAAAAGCTTGCAATGTGGGAGACCTGGGTTCAATCCCTGGGTTGGGAAGATCTCCTGGAGAAGGAAAAGGCTACCCACTCCAGTATTCTGGCCTGGAGAATTCCATGGACTGTATAGTCATGGGGTCAGAAAGAGCAGGACATGACTGAGTGACCTTCACTTCACAGAGCCTCTCAAATACACAACTCAACATACAGTTACTAGTAGGGAGAATATAAAGAATTAAAACGCATGAGCCTCAAGAAAGTTAAGTCCAGTAGAGAGACAAGAGGCTTCCCTGGTGGCTCAGATGGTAAAGAATCTGCCTGCAATGCGGGAGACCTTGGTTCGAATCCCTGAGTTGGGAAGACCCCCTGGAGGAGGGCATGGCAACCCACTCCAGTATTCTTGCTTGGAGAATCTCCATGGACAGAGGAGCCTGGCAAGCTGCACTCCATGGAGTCTCAAAGAGTCAGACATGACTGAGCGACTAAGCACAGCACACAGAGAGACAAGAGATAGTCACCAAAAAAAAAAAGGAAAAGCAACAATTCAGAACTACTTAAGTACCAAGATCATGATAAAGATAACAAAGGTTTAAAAGATAGTTAGATGCAACAGATTTTTAATTCTCTCTCCAAAGCAATAAACTCTCTAACAGCCCATTCATCTAAGCTTTCAGACTTCCCAAACATGAGAGATAACGTTAAATTCCTTAGGAAATACCTGAGTAAATCATACCAAGATACTAGAAAAAAATGCAGTTAAGTGGACTGAAATGAATACTTGCTCTCCTAAATCTTGAACCCTCTACTAACCCAACCATTTTCCATTAGCATACTTAGTTTCCATGTACTAAAGCTCCGTTTTGACCCAGAGCAGGCAAAAATCAACCTTCACTGTAATCAGTGTCTAATGGATCACCGACATCCTACATCTTACATCTTGCCACAGTCTAAATTTGAGAAGATTGAGGCTGAGCCAAAAACAAAACAGCCACCAGGAGGGGAGGCATGGATGAAACCACCACTGGAAACAGCAGCATGCTCTAAGCACACTCATTCACATAGTGTCTTAGTTCCCATACTACATTTTAAGCTACCTGCGAGCATCATCTATGTTTTCACCTGGTACACTGCTACACGTCTCTCAACACTTTCATTCTGTCTCAAAGGTAAATGAACTCACCTCAATTTCCCTACCTGCGCAATAAAAAACAGGATGGCACCCTGCCTTCTGTTCAGACCTCTCAGAGGTAGAATGAGTTATGGAATGGTTCTTAAGTGCTCTGAATCTCACCTAAGAGGTATGTGATATACAAATACACAAGGCATTCACCAAGTAACACCCAAACAGCTTATTCTACTACTCAAAATCGCACACACGAACACAGGTACACACCAGTGCTCAAAGTTCAGGCAAAGCTAAACTCATCTCGGCCCCTGATCCCTGAAGGGCCCAATTCGATTATTAGGTCAGAACTTGCACTTTCAAAATGAACAGAATTGTTCCAAATTATACTGTGAAGTAGCAGTTGAGGGTAAAATGGACTTCAACCACTGGACTCTGACCATCACCAGAGGCAGTCAGTGATATATGGGTATGCCAACAGGGGAAAACAAAAGAAAAATGGATACGTGGAGTGGTTCCAAAATATAGCCACAAATTCTTTGACCCTATTCCCTTCAAGAGGTGGAGGATAATTCTCCTCCCCTTGGGAGAAAGTAGATTTGGACACTTGCTTCTGACAGATAAGTAAAGCAGAAACAACAGTGTGCACCTCAGGAACGAGATCACAGAACTGCGCTTCTTCACCTGCTCTCTCTTCACCTGATCTCTCACTTGATCCCACCAAGAGAGTTCTGTCATGCCAGGAAGATGCTCAAAGAGCCAAAGAGACAGTCATGTTGGGGCAGGAGAGGGAGGGGGACCCACGCCTCCTGCCAACAGCCAGTGAGGAACTGACAACATGTCAACAGCCATGAAATGAGCCATCTCAGAAGTGGTTCCTCCAGCCCCGGTCCAAACTTCAGATGATGGCAGCAGCCCAGCCAACAGCTTGACTAAAACCTCATGAGAAATTCTGAGCCAGAACCACACAGCTAAGTTGCTCCCAAATTTCTCACCCACAGAAACTGTGAGATAATAAACATTTGTTGTGTTAAGTCAGTAAGTATGAGCTAATTGGTTATGCACGCAGGGAAAAATAACTGTAGCACACTAGGCTGTGAATCCCAAACTATCATCAAAGTCCCTCCAAGGTTCTGGAAACAGACACCACCAGAGAGAAGCACACCTGTACTCCACAACTTCCTCTTCTCTTCAAGCATGACATCTGACAAATATCCTGAGAGCCAGAAATATGAGCCATTTATGTAATTTAAAACTTTCTAGTAGCCACACTTAAAAGGAAATAGATGAGAATAATTTTAACAATATACTTTACTGAAACTAACATTCAAAATACTAACATCGAAATTTCAGCATGTCAGTATAAAATATAGTCAGTATTTTAAAAATTCAATGAAATTTTTTTTGGACTGAGTCTTTAAAACCTAGGGTATAGTTTATACTTCCAGAGTATCTCACTTCGGTCAAGTCACATTTCAAGTCCTTGACAGCCACAGGTGGCTACTGTGTAAGACAGAACAGGAGGCCTTCACGGTGGCTCAGTGGTAGAGAAACTGCCTGCCAATGCAAGAGACACAGGTTTGATCCTTGACCCAAGAAAACCCCACAGGCCACAAAACAACCAAGCCTGTGTATCGCAACTCCTGAGCCTGTGCTCTAGAGCCTGAATGCTGTGAGTACTGAGTGTGTGCGCCCTAGAGCCCATGCGCTCCACAGGAAGCCCGCGCACTGCAAGCAGACAGCGGCCCCCACCTGCCGAAACTAGAGAAAGGCCTGCACAGCAACGAAGACCCAGCATGGCCAAAAATACATAAACTATAAAAGTAAATAAAATCTTTAAAAAGAGCAGGCCTAGGATTTCTTCTACAGTTTGTTGCCCTTTCAGGAACATGATTGTGGAAATCAGAGGTGAAAGTAAGAATTTTTTTAAATACCTAAAGGATTCTTTTTTCTCTCTCCCTACTGAGATCTCCGTACTGAGGCTCCCAAGCTAGGAAGAAGTGGCCTTCACAGAAGGAAAGAGGGAGGGGACTGTTAAGAAAAGGAAGGACCACCCTGAAAAACTGAAAAGAAACTAATTCCACCAACAAAACATCAACACCAAGAAGCAGGGTGAGTACAGAGCACGTCACCACGGTTTTTGATTGCTGTTTCCCTCATCATTCATTTACCCTCCCACTACACACACAATCCTAGATCCAACTGAAAAGGAAAGATGCAGTTTGCTCTGAAATGGAAGGTCTGAAAGGGGCGGGCGGGAGCAAAGTAGAAGAACATTTGGCTTTCTCCAAAAACACTTTCTCCAGTGCACACATTTGCCTCCCCCCCACCAGTAATGTTAGCTTCTAGGATCACTGCTTGAAAGGAGGACAAATCAAACCCAGAGAGTTCAGCAGACAGTAATCTCAACAAGAAGATCTGCTCCAGTGCAACCAGAGTCACCCTCTTCCTCCTCCCGCTCCTCCTTCTTGAGAGGCTAGATTCAGACCATTGTGGAAAAAAGCCCAGTTGTGTGAGTCACTGCAGCCATTCCAAGCGGCCTGGGCAAAATCCAGCGGACAGCTGGAAACAGCTGCTGTGAGATCAACTGCAACTGGGCGGAAAGGAGGAAAAAAGAGGATGAATTCATAGTTTATCACACACGACCCCATTCTCGCCTCAGAAAAACTGGGTTTTATTTTCTCTCCCCAACAAAAAGTTTCTTCTCCCTGCTTACTTAAGATTCTTCTCCTAATGAAGGAAATAACAACAGGCTCACCACCCTGAGATAATGATCCAGTGTGGGACACCACCTCCACCGCATGTCTCCCACAGTACAGGGTAACCAAGAACCCATCAGGTGAAGTGATATGAGTAAAAGTTGCTCAGTTGTGTCCGACTCTTTGCAACCGCATGAACTATATATTATATAGTCCATGGAATTCTCCAGGCCAGAATACTGGAGTGGGTAGCCTATCCCTTCTCCGGGGGATCTTCCCAACCCAGGGATCAAATCCAGGTCCCCCGCATTGCAGGCAGATTCTTTACCAGCTGAGCCACAAGGGAAGCTCAGGTTCAAGAACCATCAGGTGGGTAGCTGTAAAGGCAAAACACTGTCAACTTGAACAAAACTCTTAAAAAAAATAAAAATTCACCAGGAAACAAGAGACTGCTGAAATCTGTCAGAGAAATAGCCCCAGGGAAAGAGGAGTTCCACTCTCCTTACATGATAATGATGTTATAAACACTGTTGATTAAGGGAAAATGAAAAAGTGCCAGAAGCAGAGTGTTTCTCTGCATAACCAGAAGGCAGCAAACCTCTAGACCTCTAATCCACTTTCCTCCTAGCCAAAAGGGTGCAGATCTTCACACATTAGTCCTTGAAGAAAAGGCCGCTGACCCCTGGTCCAGAAACTGTCCTAAAACTGGCAGTGTACCAACAGGTACCTTTCCTAAGCCAGAACTTCTTAGAATCTCATGGCTAAGGGAACAAGAGGGATTCACTGGCATCTGACACATTTAAACAATCAGTAATGGTCTCTGGTCATGAGACTCAGGCAACTCGTGAGCGCCCTCCTCTACTGGGTCTCTGAACCCCCAGCCATCCTTCAAAAGCCCCACGCCCACAGCTCATGGTATTTTTTTTTTTAATCAACACACACTCCAGGGTGGTCAGTCTTGGATTCTTTAGTCACTTTAGACATTCACATGGTACAAGTAGTACATATCCTCCTAATTCACCAAGCAGATCATCCATGAGTATAGAAGAGGTGCAGCCTTCAGAAGGGGGCTCCAGAGATTTTAAAAACCAATGAAAAGCTCCTTCAGCTCTCCCTGCTGCCCACCTGCCAGCAGTGACACTGTTTCTAAAGTAAGCTAAGAAGACTTAAAGCATCTCTATACCTTCTCCTCCTGAGTGCTGTTTTTTACTACAGGACTTTAGTTATTTCTTCCACTAATATTTTTTAAGTATTTATGATATTACATCATACACAGGACCTCTTGCAACTAATTGCTGAAGCCAGCCATTGGCGAACCTATAAATCGTGGAAGGAAGTGAGACGGGGAAGGAGCACAGAGGGAAGTCTGAGTCAGCTTCCAGGACCAAGGGAAACTTTTCCTGGCCTCCCAGGTTGAAGATTAAAATAATTAGTATGACAACTTTTGTTTAAAAAATGTAAAAGTCATAAAAACTTCTTCAGCTGCCATAGCTTATATTTTGGACCCCCTCTTATTCTCCTTTATGTTTTGTCTTTTCAAGCATACACCAAATCCAGAAAGACAATTATGATACAATTTTGTAACAAATATAGACTTTCTAACCAACAAATTAGCATATGTGACACCATCAATTTCAACTGTTATTTAATTTTGGCTGAGTTTATACAGCACCTACCCAACTGAATTGAAACCCGTGACAGAGCACCCCGGGATCTTCCTGCCCATACTACTTCATAAGAGCAGAACCTCAAACCACCACCTCTTGATTAGGTTTCACTTTATATAAAATGAGTGCAAGGATGAGATGGAAGACTGGATCTAAAATGCACAAAACGAAAAAACAAAAGTGATTCTTTCCCAAAGAAACCATCCTCCAGAAAAGGAAAAGAAGAAAGCTTTTGCTCAAATCTGAAAGATAACAGTGAGGCCTCTGCAGCCCCCCATGAGAACCCATCTACTAGCAACACGGCTAAGCTGCCAAAGCCACTTACATCTGCATCCCCTTCTCCTTCAGTATGCATTTCTGATAACTTCCTTTCCAACCAGCCCACGGTGACAGCCACTGCCATGACAGCCAGTCGTGATTGTAATAAATCCAGTCATCTGTTTTCCAGGGCAACCTGAAAAGGCCGAAAAATAAGCATGGCCTAGGCCAGCTCTGGCGGGATCCATGAAGCTAAAAAGGTAGAAAGGGGTTTGTAAGAAGATTACCATCAGCTAAAAAGTCAGAGTGTATTCAGTTCAAATGTGGGCTTGGTAGTGATCACAGATTTTTTTTTTCTTTTCCTCCAACCAAAGCAGCTAGGGAAAAGAATCATACTTGGGGTCCAAGGGGAAATTGATTTTTAAAAAATAAGAGGTGTATATAACTGAACACTATACTTTGGAGGAACTTGTCATATTAGAATTTTGGTTAACTACGCATTGCTGGATGGGTATAATTACCTATACTTAGCAGACAGGTAAGAAGTTAAACATCTCAGTGCAACATTTCACAGAAGACAGATGTCCAAAGACAGAAACTCAATTACTTAAAGGCACAAATTATGGGGAGAACTTCTTAGACATGGAATATAAAACATATGGGAATGCATTGTTAATTTTACACACTTAATATCTAAAAACAGGATATGCAAAAGTTATAGTCCTTTTAACAACGCTAAAATAGATATGCTATATTTAAAGACAGAATTTTAGAGCTGGAAGGGATTGCTAGACAACAAATCTGTAAAACAGCAATTCTAACAGACACTTAAGTCCAAGAAATTCAAAGCACTTAGCTTTAAATGCTATATATGTGCAGCATGAGTAAGACTTTGAAGCGTTAACTTTTGTACTTTATGATCTGTGCTAATTTATAGCCTCTGTATTATAGTCAATGTTATTTTAAAAAAGAAAAAGAAAGAAAACAGACAGAGATACGAGAAAGAAAGAGGAAAAAGGGAGGGAAGGAAGAAGGGAGAGTGAATGAATAAAAGTGCTCAAAATGCTCTAGACCTCCTGCAACAGGAAAAATGCATTCCACTGGGGTTCTAGGTACCTCCTTTCCTGTGTCTGTTTTCCTTTGCTTTTCCTCTATTTCTCTGGGTCTTTTGTCTCTCGTTGGCAGCCCTGGTTTCCTTCTCATCCTCCTTTGTGCTTCTGCTCATTGCCCTTCCATGTCTGCCTGCCTGCCTCTTTGTATCTTTCCCTTTGCGGACTCCCAAATCCACATCCCCACACAAGAGTAAATCCCACTCAAAAGTAAACAAGAAGTTTTAAAAAATTCTTTACAATGTTACAAATCAACAAATCAAACCCTTCCATCTTAGGAAACTGAGGTTCTGGGAGATTATACAATTTGACCAATGTCACAAAACTAGTAAGTGACAGAACCGAAACTAAAATCCAGCTTTTCCCATTAAAGTCCTAAAAGAAAGCACAGAATGTTATTTTTAAATCTCAGTAGATAAGGTCTCTCTCAGAAAGAAACAAGATCCAAAAACTTAAAAATCAATACCTTATATAGTTAATTACACTAAAAATTTTTATCTGGCTTCAAAACACACATAAACATATAAACAAACTCAAAAAACCAATGACAAATTAAGAAATTTTGTAACATGAATGGCAAAAGCTTAATTTTATAAAGTTCTTACCACCACCAACAACAACAAAACCCCACTATTCTTCCTAACCTTAGTTTATGACAAAGAAATACAAATGACTTTTAGGTATCTTTTTAAAAACAGACCTTTTTCATTACAAAAAAACAAAGATCACGGTACCAGTTTTCATGTAGCAGAGGACTGGTTAAAATCAGAGTATGGTAACATACAGTTTTCACTTTCATGCATTGGAGAAGGAAATGGCAACCCACTCCAGTTCTTGCCTGGAGAATCCCAGGGATGGGGGAGCCTGGTGGGCTGCTGTCTATGGGGTCGCACAGAGTCGGACACGACTGAAGCGACTTAGCAGCAGCAACATACAGTTTGCCAAGCTGATAGGAAAAAGTCATTCCACTATACACGCAAGTATACAATTTTGAAGGCTGCTTGGCAATACCTATTAAAAGTTTAAATGAACATACCCTTAGAAATCCAACAACTCCACTTCTCAGAATCTGTCCTCATGTACTTACTTGTATGTACAACTAGATATTATATATAAGCAGCATGGCTTATAGTAACAAAAGATTGGAAACAACCTTAATGTCCCGCAATAGTAAATGTTTAAACAAATCATAAACTACAACAAACCTTACTATGGAATACTAAATGGTCATTTCAAAAGAATGAAGCTGATCTGTACAAACCGAAACAAAATGTTCTCCAAGATGTTCTGTTCAGTGAAAAACAATGAAGAGACTTCAGGTACATAAAGGAGTATACATACATGCATAGAGTTTCCCCGTAACATAACAGAAACTACTAAGGTTTCTATCACACAAACTTTGCAAAAGGAACTTTAGGGCCCTTCTAGTTCCAAGAAGTCCTACAATTTAAGTTCTTCCTGACAGCTGCTGCTGCTGCTGCTGCTGCGTCACTTCAGTCGTGTCCGACTCTGTGCGACCCCATAGACGGCAGCCCACCAGGCTCCCCCATCCCTGGGGTTCTCCAGGCAAGAACACTGGAGTGGGTTGCCATTTCCTTCTCCAATGCATGAAAGTGAAAAGTGAAAGTGAAGTCGCTCAGTCGTGTTTGACTCTTCGCCACCCCATGGACTGCAGCCTACCAGGCTCCTCCGTCCATGGGATTTTCCAGGCAAGAGTACTGGAGTGGGGTGCCAGCTAACCTGCAGTAACTCTCCTAGAAGACCCATCCCCACTACCTCTCCTGGAGCTCTTAAACCCTGGAGAGAACGATGACTCTCTTCTCTGCCTTCCGATCAGTTCAACTAGGCACCTTGGTAGCCCCCTTTCCACTTCTCTATAGCTTTGCATCTTTCTTCACTGTCTCAATACTTCTCCTATATCCTAACATTAATTCATTTTCCCCATAAATACACCTCACAACTGGCATTCTTTCTGCTTCCCATTGCTGCTTTTCTATCAATTTCATTTGTTACTCAGCAAACACTTATTGGGTAACAACCGTATTCCACATATAGTAAGTTCTACCTAACAGGTGGTCCTTGTTTTAAGAAACTTACAGCCTAGGACAAATATTCAAAAGCAAGCCTCTTGGCATAGCATGTAAGAGGGAGAGAAACTAGATGAAGAGGAGGTAACCTTCCAATGTTTAGCTACATATACCAAGTTCAGAGCTCTGGATACCTCTAAGGAAGAAAGAGAGATTGGGGTTGGTGGCCAAAGTGTCCACTGGCTTTTATGTGTTTCAATTTTTAGGTTTTTTATCTGTAAGAATATATTTGTATATTAATTTATAAGTAAAACATAAGACTTTAAAAAGGAGGCAATAAACCCAAGCATGGTGCCTGGCAGATAAATGGAGCTCCATAAATGATCACTAAACATCTGTTCAGACAGAGTTCCAGAGTGGAGTGGAAGGAGAGAGAAACTATATTCTGTTGCCCTTACTCAACAACTCCTCTTTTAAAATCAACACAGGGTTTCTCAGCCTCAGCACTACCAACCTTCTGAGCCAGACCACCCTTCACTATAAGGGCCACCCCAGGCATTTTCAAAAATGACAGCAACATCCCTGGCTTCTACCCACTAGATGCCCACAGCACCTCCAGTTGTAAGAATCAAAGATGTCTGAAGACATTGCCAATGTCCCTTGTGGGCAAAATCTCTCCAGTTGGGAACTACTGAATTAATGCTTACATATTAAGCTACTTCCTCAAACTCAAACTGACAGCCCTTCCAAAGCCTCCAAGCTCTTCAAATCACTTATTTCCAGGGGACTTGACCTTTATCACAATCATCCACTTGATTACCATTCCTTAGGAATCATCACTACCTAAACTCTTCTAACATCAAGATCCCAAACTCGAGTCACAGGCCCTCTCTCTTTTGTCTTCTCCCACTTTTTTCCTCCAGCTGAATCTGTCAGTCCCCATTTACCAATGCTCAGCCCAGGGTAATGTGCACTTGGTCACACTCGTGGACTCCTGAGTACTGTTTGGTAGATTTAAGAAATCACCCAGACCACATCAATGCAAGCTGGCACTTAACTGAGACTTAGCGATGTTTTTATTTACTTTTCAATGAATGCTTATTACACTGGAACAGCACTTATTTCTAAAATGTCTCTACCTCCTCAAAGTGTCAACACAATCCCTGCCTAGAGGTTACTATTCTTTCCTACCTGAAGGATGACAAAGGTCTTCTGACATGAGCCTGGTCAACTTCCCTTCTCATTACCTCATACACAACAGGTGCTCAATAACTATGTGTTAAATTTAGGAAGGAAAAACATCATGGTTTTATATTGGCTCGACTTAAAAGAGCAATCTTTATGAAGGGAAAAAAGCTCTAAATTTCTAATTCAAGACTTTATTCTACAATACTAAGCAACCTTAAGCATGCCTTTTCAAGGCTACCAATAGCAATCAACGGTGTAAACTGCCGCTGCTAAGGGACCTTCTCCATAATCATCAAGGCACGCGATGACAAGGAATCACACTGCAAATAAAAACCCCTGCCCGTAACTGTGAGTGACTTGTAATTCCACCATTCAGTGAGACGCAGAGAAGTACCCTAACAGGACGCCAGAGCATCCGTGGCAGTGCCGTGTGCTAAAGGCCTGGCACTCGGCTCTCTGGGAAGACCAACCAGATATTCTCTGCGATTATAAAAATTAAGTATAAAAATCTGCCACAGGAGATAAGGGCTTTAACTAATTAATCAGCATAAGCAATTGTACAATATCTTTAGAACTAAGTGTTCCATTTTCACGTAACCCTAATGCCTCCCATAAATAGGAGTTTACTGTCAGAAGAAATGGGCAGCCTCTATGTTCCACTTAAAGAATGTTGAGGTCCTCACTGAATCTAAGGCATAACACTTTCCTCCAGCTTTTGTCTCCCAAGGCAATTAGAGAAAAAGAACCTTGGCCCTAGCTTTGGCAAAATAGAGCCAATCATTTCTCAAAATGTGTTCTAAGCCTTTTTCTTGACCTTCAGCTTATGGTAGCTTAGACAAGTACCTTAAAAGCATTTCCAGTCAGCCATTTTTGGTAACTTGTGAGCAAAATTATTTTTAGCTGAAAAAGTTTATTTCAATCCCTCTCTCATAACTCAGAAGCATCTGACCAGGTTTGGTTCAAGCTTTGGTTTGTGAAAGACTCGGGAAATCTGCTGCCCTCACACCCTCGGTCCCAACCCCACCGGCCCACACAGTTCCTCTCCTACCTGCTCCTTGGACAGTGTGCTTCTCCTGCTCGGATGGCCTGTGCCTGCCTAAGCCCTGCTCACCAATGGCTCCTGCAAAATGCTCTCCTTGCACCCATCCCAGCCTGGCTGGATAAAAATCCCTCTATTATGCTGCCATAGAAACCCTGTACTTATCCTATCAGGGTACAGAAGCTCCTTTATTTACCATCAGGTTAGGTCTGGAATAAAAAGCAGTTCCTAAGTCCATTAGTTCATAAAATTCCAATATGAAAAAAATCCAAGGAATCCATGGACGCGCCTACAGTAAGGGAACGTTTCTTAAGAAAACTAGAGAGACTTATGGTAGTGGTTCTGACTTGTTTTGTTTCTTAACTCACTTTATGATTTGCACATGGCCCTTTATATCATCTGCTGTTGAATGAATCATCCCATACACATATTAACATTTATCATCTCCTAATTTCACCTCCATTCTTATTCATCTCTATATTTATCTATTTATTCATATGAGCACTTTCCTTATAATCAAGTTTCATCCTTACTGAAGACAGTTAATAATAAATGTAATAAGACATAGTTAACAAGCACTGGAAACATTCCATATACCAATAAAGTGTGACAGACAAAATGACCACATGCCACCACCAGTACTACTGTTTCTTTGCTTGTGGTAAGCAGAATTGGCAACACTTGCATTCTAACATGTAACTTTACTCATTTTTCTCTGAAAACTAGCAAGTTTAAGGATCATAAGTAAAATAGCTCCTGTGCTTATTCCTATATAATTTCAATAAACTATTTTATTTTTAAAGCAACACATGCAGGTAATACAAAATTCAAAAGGCACAAAAGGTATACAATAAAAATTAAATCTTTACCTATACCCACTTCTTCCATCACTCGTTAGCCCTCCCAAGAGGCAACGAGTGTTAACCAAAACCTTGCATTTCCTGGCAAAGAGATTTGATGTGTACGTAGATATATACTTTTTTTCATTACACAAACAGTAACAAACTATACCCTTTTCAGCACCTTGACTTTTTATACTTGATGTATTTTAGTGTCATCTAAATGCGTTTACCTAGAACAAATTCTTTTTAATTGCTGCATGATATTCCATTTTCTGAATGTACCTTACTTTAATTCACAGCTCTCCTGTCAAAGAGCATTTTTATTTTTTTCAACCCTTTGCCATTTCAAATTATGCTGTACTATATATTCTTATATAGAGAAACAACAGTACCTGTAGGATCAATTCCTAGAGATGGAACTGCTGGATCAAAGAAAACACGCATTTTACATTTATTTTGGCAGACATTGCAATAGTTCTTCATGGAATATATATGACTTTTCACCCCCCAGCAACGTGAGTACCTATTTCTCTACCTACACTCTTACCAATACACAGCGCTACCGAATTTTTCTTCCCATGTAGAGTGTTCCAGAAACCTCCCCCAACAAGCCTCACACATTCCATACGAATCTCCTTTAACTCATAATCCTGGCATCTAGCATGTTGTAAGCATTCAAATGTTAAATGAATGAATGGGCAAAAGGGGAATTATCTTTTACATAACATGAAAAATTTACTTTTAATATAAAGAACAAGGAAAGGGATTTAAATACTAACAATTTTTCCTTTTGAAGAAGGAGGGAGAGAGGAAAGTAAGAAAGGATGGATTCTGCTCTAAAACGCCTTCTTCTAGAGGTTTATAAACAGCAGTGAAAGATGCCTGTCTGAAACAGTCAAGTATGGTCCTACTTTAAAGGAAGGTATATAGTCTATATTCAAAATGTCAAGAAAGCTGAAGGGCCTAAAAAGGCATAGCAAGATCCCTTCTCTGAAACAGGCACGGGATAGTGAAGCCTCTCACATCAGTATTCCTTTTACACGCTTTCCAGAGAATTGACTCTCATCATGTGCTGTACACAGTCACACAGCCAGTTAACGCTTCATTTATTTGCTTCTATGCAGTACTTGGCACAGTCACTGCTAAAAATCTTTCACTCAATACAGTAACACCGACCTCTGCACTGCCACTGGTTATGGGTTTGCTGGGGTCCCCAGTGTCCTGGCAGGTGCTGTAACAACCACTGAAACAGAGAGCACTTACATAGTGCTTATCATGGACCAGATACTCTTCCCAGCGTATTATATTTACTATATTAACTCATCTAATATTCACAACAAGATTGTAAGAGTTATTATTATCCCCCATTTTACAGATGAAAAACTGAAGCACAGAGGAGATAAGGAACTTGCCCAAAGGACACACAGCTAAGTAGATGGAGAGAAAAGAGTTTGAATCAAGGCTGTCTGACAGCAGAATGGCATCTCTTACCCCAGTACTTTCACACAGGGAGGTCACCGCTCTGGCAGAGCTCACAGTGGCTGTGGCCCAGGGTGCCGGGCTGTGATGCATGCAGCTGAGCCTCTGCCCGAGCAATGGCCACACTGCACGAGCCTCGTCTGCGTGCACACCCACTTCCCCTCTGCAGGGGCAGGGCTCAGTCCTCACGGTGCCTAGCGCCACCTGACAACAAACCCTTCGGCTGCGTTTTAGGTAAAGGTGGAGTAATAAAACCTCACCCTATTCCTTGGATTTGCACTTCATATTTTCAGTGCTGATGCTTCTCCTGCTGTGAGCCACCATTTCCTACAACTCATCTCCTCTGAGGCAAGATGTGCTTGCTAAATCACGCTACTTCCCCGAGATGCCAGCCCGAGCTCTCAAACTGCCTCTGGGTACCTGCTTGGAGTCCTAGAACACCAGAGACCCACACCCCACCATTCCTGCTGGGCAGGGCACTGCAGTCCATCGCCCACCCCGACCCCCAGCAGCCACCAGGCTGCATCAGTGGCTCTTATCAGGAACATGGAGTAATTTGAACCACTTGCCAACCCATCTCTCAACTGCTAATACGGGCGGCTTTCTGCTCTCAGGTTGCACAAATGCCTGGAAACCTTACACCGCGTGTGAAAGAAGAAGCAAATAGGAGAATCAACACAGCATCTGGTGCCCTCCCCTGCTCCCATTCACTGTGTGGGGCCACAGAGACCTCAGGAACAGAAAGACTGTATGGTGAGGTGAACATAACCACACAGTGGAGGTCAGCATTCTTCTAGGATGCAAGACACATCCCCACCGGGCTCATTCTCCAAACAGCTGGAATGCGACCTCCTCTATGATATTTTTGTGGAGACAAAGGTCCACTGCAGAAGCCAATTTTGAAAAGCATTGTTTTTAGTTCTTATCTTTAAATGCAGACATGTATACAGGTTAACCGACCTAGAATCAAAGCCTTAGCTTGAAATCTTTAATTCTACATCTGAATCAGAATCCACTACTGTCCAGTAAACATAAGAAAAACATGCCCTGTTTGTTGACTCATATGCGTTTACCTCCCATTAAGTCTTAGTCGCAGAGCGGTCATATTCCAGGGATGAAGAGCACTGCCTCAATCCTGAGCTTTCCACAAACAGAAGAGTGAAGTGAAACTAACAGCAATTATGGCTGCTGAGACGCAAACAACTATGAGGAACCAAATCTTTCTTTCTCACAATTCAGCACCAAACTCGGTTCGCTGAACAGCCTCCTGACAGCAGTAACATTCAATCAGGATAAACCTGGGCATTCTGGATATGTCTGGTATAGAAGGTGTCATAATGAATAAAATCACACTGCAGTTAAAGTTTAAACGCAATGACTCAAGGCAGATCTAGAGTATCATTACTAACTCAGTGACACACGGAACAGCTGACCCGAAATGGGCCCTACAACCACAGAAAGACAGGACCAGAAGCAGCTGACGTGGGCAGGTGGGGAGAAGAGGATGCCTACCTTGTGCTCAAGCATCTTTAAATGGTATCGTCCATCAAGGATTTATGGGTATTCACATGAAAGAAGACAGATGCACACTAGGTCTCTAACCCTGTGATTCCATAAAAACACAGGCTCAGACTTTATGAGATCCTATACTAATCAGAGTCATTCTTACCAGAGACATTTAGATATAGTTATCTCAGTAGACCAGAAGAGAATAATCCTAATTCCAGAAACCTAACAAGTGGAGAAAAATGTCAATATAAGCTGATATAAAATGATCTCCAAATACTTCAGAGAAAAGTATATAAATATTAACACTACCATTTGAGTTTCTAAAATGGGGGGGATGGAGAAAATATTATGCAAGTACTATCTCTGGACAGATACTGAGATAACCAACCATACTGGTTACTTTCAAGGTAGCTGGAAAAGGCAGAGATTTTGTACTCTTCAACCTTTTGCACAGTTTGAATCATCACCCATGTGAATACACTATGTGTTTAAAAAAATAAACGTAAATGATGGAAAAAACCCTCCATATAAGAAACTCCCAGAGAAATCACATCCGAACAGTAGAAAATTGTAAGAAATGAAAGATTCTACTTAGTCCCAAAGCTGAAAATCTGAGCATATTGCTTGCTCTCTCATACTTCCTTGAGCCTGAAACAACTTGTCCATAAAAATGGGCAGATTCTACTTCATCTCACTGAAGCAGAGAGCTGATCCAGGAAACTTTGAGATGACCTCAGCTCTCATGATTTCATACTATCCACCATTACCAATCCACTGATTTAGCTATTGTTCACCCATTATTTGATCGGTAATAAAACTAGAGACTGGTAACTTTAAGGCAAAAAAATAAAAGCAAAAACCCAAAAATAACATGTACCAAATTCTTATTATAATATATCCCTGGTACTGATGAAGAAGCCAAGAAAACACAGATTAAGAGACTGTTCCTGCCTTTAAGGAAGTGAAAAAAGTACTGAGATATAAGAAAACAGGGCTTGATAGGTATACCTACTCAGTGTCAGGCTCTGAACTAAGCACATTACATACATTATCTCTTTTAATTCTTATACCATTCTATAACATATTTTATAAGCAAAAAAGCTGAGCCTTTTCTTAGGCTGTGTAACCAAGATCACACAGCTGTGATGTGGAAAAGCTAGGGCTCCAACTCAGGTCTCTCTGTCTGCAAGTCCATTCTGGTTTTTATAATCATGAAGTGGGAAAAACTTTCCTAAGCATCACACACACACACACACACACACACACACACACAAACCGAGAAATCATTAATGAAAATATTAATAAGCCCTGTTACAAAAATAAATAAATAAATAACCTCCGATGGAGTAAAGCAAGGTGCAAAAAGAATGTATGGAGTATACTAGTTTGTGTAAAAAGAAAGAGGGTGGAATAACAAGAAACTAACATGGGGAAGAGGGAAGAGAGGAAGATGCTTCACTGAACATGTTTCTATGAATTTAGAGTTACAACATCTGCTTATGAAAAGCAAAATGAGATAGCTTAAATTTTGTTTAACTCTATTCCAAAGTTATGTCACTTTGTGTGTATGTCTGTCAGAATGACACCAATTATCATTTCTCAAAGGACAACCAATAAAAAAATGGCTTGGGATAATATGAATTAGACCATTTCCTTGCTTAAAACAGGATGCTGGACCAATCTATTTTTTTTAGATTTCTTCAAACTCTGGGGTACTGTAAGACCAAAGAAATATTTACTATTTGCCTAAAATGAACACTGCAGAAAACAATTCATAGTGAAGCTAAAATTCAGTAAGAGTGAATGATCCCCTACACCAACCTCAAGAAAGTCAAATATAAAGGTTTCTTGAAACAGGCTTCCAAGGATTAAAATGCAAAGCCTACTGGGGAACACTTAATCCAAACTACTGCTAGAGAGAGCAGTGCCAAGTAAGCATAAAGGAAGACTGCTCATCCACATGGACACATGGGTATGGGTTAATCACAGCATTTTTACACAACTAACAAAAATCACGAATGGTCCGTGGTAAGTATCTCTTTGAAAGGCTTCTGGTTTGTGGACACCACATGCCAGCTAGCCAACTGATCTCCAACACTGTAAAACACAATCAGCTCAGAGCCAAACTGCTGCAGCAGAAAGATCTATTTAGTGCCACAACAAGCAGCTGAAGACCCGTAACACAAAGTGCAGGACAAAAGATGTGTCGCTAATGCACAACCAGCGGCAGCCGGGGAGGGGAGGAGGCCACCAGCAGAAACCGCCTCTTCTAAGCCCTGACACAGACCTTTTATTGGTAAATATGACCAGCATCACTTCAAAGTCCAGGATGATACCAAGATTAGCCAAATCAGTTTACTAAAAATCAGTTTACTAAAAGTCAGACTGTGGCTTCAAGTGTCAATGCAGCATTCAAAATGCGCCATAAAATCTGGACGTGAGATGGCAAACACAGACAGGAGACGGGACACCTAGGGGACAGCTGTAGAGCACGGCTCTCCCTTCTTCAGACAAGGCCGCCTCTTCCTCTCTCACTGAGACGGGCAGTCTAAGACCAGCCACACTTTCAAAACAAGCGTTACCAATTCCCCTTAGCTTTGCCAGTGTTCCCACTGTGAGAGACTGCCATTGTGGAGGCTTCCTGAAGCGCCAACAAAGTCCCCAAGGCCATCACGCCAGCCACTGACAGTATTCCTGGAAGTTCGTATGAGGTGCAAGCCCACGAGCTCAGCTTTGTAGGTGCTGGGAGCCACCACAAAAACACCTTCCCATTTTGCCAGTTCTTGCTTTGAAATCACGATCCTACTACCCCACCCCCTGGAAACCAAGAAATAGCAGGTGAAAGCTGTGAAAGCCACAGATTCAGATGGATCAGGGGACAGGCCAGTCCGACTAGGGGATAAGCGACCTCCTTTGCAGATTCTTTTGCAAAGGATGGGGTGGAGGAGGGCTGGGCAAGAAAGGGAGGTGGGGTAGGGAGCCAAACAATTCTTGTCTTCTACCCCAAATTCTCCGGGGTCTCAGTGGTAAAGAATCTACCTGCCAATGTAGGAGACATGAGTCTAAGCCCTGGGTTAGGAAGATCCTCTGGAGAAGGAAATGGTAACCCAGTCCAGTATTCCTGCCTGGAGATTCTCATGGACAGAGGAGCCTGGTGGGCTACAGTCCATAGGGCCGCAAAGAGTTGGTCACGACTTAGCGACTAAACAACCACACCCTAAATTATTACCCATTTTCCTCAGAATTTTTATGGAGCACTAAACTGCAGAAGGAAAAGGAGGGAGGGGAGAGGCAAAGAAAATCTTAAGGCTGTAAATATGACTGTACAAAAATCCCCAAGAGGATGACCTATGAAACGAAGCTCCTGCAACAAGGCCTAACTGTGCAGCTGCTTTTCTACTTGCCTCCCTGTCCAAGATAAATAGAGCAGCTCACAGAAGCCCACCAACTTCCAGGAAAATGGAACCGAAGTCCTCTTGACTCCCAACAAACCACATACCCCTGAAATAAATGCCTAAATGAAATCCATACGGGTCTGCTCTGGAAACCATCCTGGCTGACAGCCGCTAACGCCCCCTCCTCCACACAGCTGCCAACACACGGAGGAAAAAGCTGCTCAAAATAAAGCAATTGGAAGAACTTCCCGTGAGCCTCGGCTTCAAAAGTGTTCCAACTCAAGCAGCGACTGGGGCCCACACACAAACCCCACGGTGCCCCCAGACCATGTCTGCAGTTCCTCTAGGCCTACCGGCGTGGCTCCTGCTCCCCACCCCCAACCCCTGAGCTGAGAGAGTCCCTCGGGTACCCCCCTGCCCCCTCCTTACAGTAAATCATGCTTTGCTTGTGGTATTTACAATTAGGATCCAACAAAATCGATGCAGCCCTGAAGAAAAGTAAACAGTGTGCCTCCTCAAAAACCACATGCCTGGAAAAAAATATCCAGTGCTCAGAGCAAAATCTCTTTCCCTTGGCAAAGGAGAAACCAGGGAACCAGCCTCTCTGCGGGAAAAATCCCACATACCAGGATATTATCTGGGGACTTAGGTCCCTAAAAAACCTGAGAATTGTGGCTGAACACACCCATGTGGAAGCCTAAACTTCAAAGGCTCGGTTTCCACCCTTGGGAAAATAGGTTTTTAAGCAGTTACTCAACCATTATCATTTGGCAATTCAAAACTGTCATCTACTTCATAAGTGGTATTTATCATGAGTGCTGTGCCTTAAATCCTCAACTGAAATTTCTAGATGCCACGTATGTGCAGAACACGTCAGAAGGAAGTGATATAACTGGTTGCTCTCGCTCTCATTCCCATTTTAGAATCTGCTTTATTCACCCAGCATCTGAACAGCCAGAACACTATAAAGTATGCCCATTCGCCTTTAAAGAGGCCCCAACTAAACTGGCAAGGGGAGTCTCGAGGCTGGAGAACAGGCGAAGATTAATAGGAGCACAAATCAGAGGACGAAGGGAAGGAGGTGGGTATGACGAGGGCCAGAGAGAGAAGATTCCTGTAAAATACTTCTATGAACCTGTCTCCAAAGCTGAGATTTATAAGAACTGTATTACGTTTACCTGTTTTCAAACATATCCAATGAGCCATCTGAAAAAGAGTGTGCATTCTGTGAGGTGTCTCAGGTATTTTTCTGCATCCATAAAAACAAGCTGTAAGAGCTTATGAAATTCATTGGTTGAGAAGGGAAAGGTGAAGGTCCATAGGTGATCAAATGGGCTTAGTCCCAAATGGTGGTAAGACATATGAACCACAGCACTCCGAGAGCTCTCAGCAGCGCCGCCACTGAACGGCAGGTCAACAGACTGCTCAATGAACCGGAACAGGTTAGCTCTAATTGCCCTGTCCTCATGTGGCTCTTCTAGTTCCTCAGTCACAAAGGCACTTTTTACACATACACATGTGCTCTCAACTAATATCTGAGCACAGGAAACCAAGGGTTGCCATGCCCACCCGACACTTTCAGCAGTTAAACTCCACCCCCTCTAAAGTCACCTTTAACCCTGATATCAATGGAAAGATCAGGCACCATTCACGAATCCCACAACACCTAGTCTTTGCAGGAGCTGGAGAGCAGACCAAGGGCCAGACCCCCCCAGGGATAATCTGGAAAAATAATTAAAGCCATCTGCTGGCTCCAACCGAGGAGCAAGAAGACAAAGTTCAGTTCAACAAGAAAGACAGTTTCTTGATTAGTCAGGCCAGGGCAGTGCTAGATCCTATGGACCCCAAAGGCTCCCTTGATCACACAGTCGGGCGGGGTTGGGGTGGGGGGTGTAGGGGGAGGGGCAGACAGCTGAACAAATGTTAATCTAAAAAGTCCTAAAACAGAGCTCTGGACACAACCGTCTGGAAAGCAGCAGGAATGCAGGAGGGATGAAGCATAGACAAAAGGCATCCAGGAGGAATCAGCATCCCAGCTTATTCCTGAAGACAGCCTTACCGATGAGATGAGAGGCGTGAGGGAAGAATGAGATGAGAGGCGGACAGAAGAACAAAAACAAAAGCACTGAGGTACGAATGAGCCTGAGCGGCACAGCCTGCTCGGGAAGCTACCAGTCCCTTGCCACAGACTAGAAAGAAGCTAAAAGGGAAGGCACAAATCAGGCCAGAAGGACCTGGCAGGCCAAACAAGAGAATGGACCTTATCCATTTGATAAGCTTTCTATGATTTTAAGCTCTTTTAGGTGGATTACCATGTTAATAGCCAGAAAGGTGAGTTTGAAGAGACTGGAAAGAGAGCACAAGAGACCAACTCATCCCAGCTCAATTTCCACAAACAAAAATGATAACAAAATGCCATCTATTAGATGCAATACATTTAACCAACAAACCTTATAAAATCTGGAACACAAATGACATTTTCACTCCTGCATCCCATGTGCCATCAAAACAGCCAGTGCCTCTGTCATCCACACTCCCAGGAAAGATCCCACAGATTCCTGAAATGGCCCCACGCCCCACGAAGGAGCCGTCTCAGTCCTTAGCAAGGAAGTGAATGTCTCCTCTTCCTCACACTGGAGGAACCTCCACGACCAGGTCCATACACCTCTTCACCCACGTCAAACCAGTTAGATTTCCCAGTTAGTACACTGTTCATCTGAGGTGGCTCCCAACTCTGTCACTTAATCAATCAGAAGCCCATTAACCACTCCATGCTGATGGAGCAATGAGCAGGAACTCGTGGAATACTGTGTAGCAGGTAATAAAGGAGGCAAGAAATAAACATTTACTGCTGGGTTCCATAATGGGAACTTTAAATAATCTCAGTCTGTGATTATAGCAGCTCATGAGAGGATGCAGTAATTCCTCCAGTTCACAGATGTGTGAACAGGAGCTCAGATGCTAAATATCCTACCAAAGGTCATTTCAGTTGGGTGGCAATGGGAAGAACCAGGATTCAAACTCCAATGTGAGAAATTCTAAACAGTGTTTCTTGCACTACACCATACTTCAAGTATGTATGGATAACAAACATCATGATATATCAAGGTTGGTAACAATGATGACAACAGCAGCTCCCCTTTAAAAACTGAGAGGCGACACCCATAGTACAGTTGTAGATGAAGGGATCACTCAGAAAAGACACAACTGAGTGATCACAACTGGAATCTCCAGATGTTCCCAAAATGTCACTCCTGAGCAGGAGCGACCAAAAAATGTTCAGACTCAAATAATCGAAGCAACCGGACTATACTCCAGAGAAATGTGTCAAATCCTCCATCCACTTCCCCTCAGGGTCCCCAGGATAACATGTGGAAACACTCCAGGCTGATGGTGAGCTCTGGCTCCTAAGTTGATTTCCCAAACCGCTTTACCACCCAAATTACAGAAATATGTCCAGGATTCACAAGGCAGTTCTGATCCGATTTGCCCCAATCCTGGCTCAAGCAGCTTTGCACTACCCTCCTAACTAGATCAGCGCCAGCCAATGGGTTTATTCAAGCTGATCTGTGATGGATTAGATAATGAAACCTTAGCCATGTAAGCTGCCCGCTTGCACTGGGGCTGGAGGGGCAAGGAACAGGAAACTAGATACTCGCAGGGGCCACCTAAACACCACACACACTCGTCATCCCGCCTCCATCTGTCTGCTCATGCTCCAGTTACTGCCATTTCCTCTCCATCATCTCGAGGGCTCTTCCCTCCTGTCTTTAAAGGAAGGGTACATTAGCCCCAGAAAAAAAGATGTGCACTAAGCTTTACAAATGTGTATCAAAAAACAATTCAAACAAGTCCGCTCACTAAAATGACCAGCTTTATTGGGTCTTCCCTGGTAGCTCAGCTGGTAAAGAATCCACCTGCAATGCAGGAGACCCCAGTTCGATTCCTGGGTCAGAAAGTTCCCCTGGAGAAGGGGTAGGCTACCCACTTCAGTATTCTTGGGCTTCCCTGGTGGCTCAGGTGATAAAGAATTCGCCTGCAATGCAGGAGACATGGGTTGGGAAGAGCCCCTGGAGGAGGGCATGGCAACCCACTCCAGTATTCTTGCCCGGAGAACCCCATGGACACAGGAGCCTGGCGGGCTGCAGTCCAAGGGGTCACAATGAGTCAGACACGACTGAGTGACTAAACACAGCACACGTTGTTTCCACAAATTATTAAAGCCTGATACCAAACTGATGGCCTGAGAGATGTCAAACCAAAGACTCACTAGCAACATTCTTGTTTACACCAAGAAGTACACTGAATTTCTTTCTCAGCCCTGTAATCTTGAGGCCTGTCTGCACCAGTCTGCTTTATATCAAAATGAAAGTTAAATCTCTAGTTAGCTTCTGTGATGTTCACATCAGTGTGATAGGAAAAAAAAAAATGACAGTGACTAGAAAAATGGGAGAGGAAGTTAGGAGACAAATTCAACTCAGGATAACCTCTTGAGTCACCCTGCAGAATAACTCTATTTTGAATTCAGATCTTTCTGCCTCTCAGACATTCCCAGCTATATACTCACAAGCTGCCGCCTTGTGAGTCTGGGGGAAAAAAATTAGTCATTTTTACATGACTGTGCTACCTCAGTTTCTCCAACTACAATATTTACTACTCTGGTGGTAAATTATGGGCTGTATTATGGGCTGAATGTCTGTGTCCCCTCCCCCCACCCCATCGCAAACTAATATGTTGAAGCCCAAGCCCACAATCTGATGGTAATTGGAGGAGGGGCCACTGGGAGGCGATTAGGTCGTAAAGGGAGGATCCCACCGCCACCACTGCATCCCATGATGGGGGAGCCCTTATGAAAAGGAGATTCTCTCTCTCTCTCTGTGTCCACTAGCCTACATGGAGAAAAGCCCATGTGAGCAAACAGCAAGAAGGCAGCTGTCTGTAAGCCAGGAAGAGAGCCCTCATCAGACACCAAATCTGCCAGCACCTTCATCTTGGACCCCAGCCCCAAGAACTGTGAGAAACAAATTTCTGGTGTTTAAGCCACCCAGTCTACAGTCCACTTGAGCAGACCAAGACATGCAGAAATGAAAAATTCAGTAATTTAGCGAGAGATTGTTCACGAAATCCCTTGGAAAGAAAGCATATTGGTAAGTCTACTCAAACGGTAGCACCCATGTTCAGTTTCAGCACCATACACTCAAAATCCAAAGAGACTTCCACCTAGGAGGAGAGAAACCCAGGAACAAGCAAACGGGAAGATAAACTAAGAAATACAGTGTCTACAAAGCAATTACAGACTACCTGCAAACCGTTCCCGAGACCAGAGAGTCCTCCTACTACTAGAATCAAACACTAACATGAACAACTTCTGAACTCACTTAGCTATACTAGACTTAGGATTCTATGGTCAGAAGCAGTCAGTTAGCCATGTAATAACCACATTCTGACATTTCACTACCATAAAGAATGTTGCTGAAAGCTATAAATAATAATTAAGGTGTACCTTGCTTTATGAAGGTGAACTTTCTAAGTTCCTAGAAAGCTGCACAAAAATCTGAATTTCTGCTCATCAAATTGTTTATATTCACTAGAGAAGCTGACCAAAAGAATTCATTCCCTGGTATGTTTCATAAGGCCCGGGTTTTTCACACATATCAGACTTGCTTAAAGTAAAACAAATCCCTAATAACTCACTTAACTTCCTACCAGGTTAGAGTACAGTATTTCCAAATACCCTCTTAAACAACTCACTACATTTCTCAAGCTGTGTTTCAATTTTCAGGTGGAATTTGTCTCTTCCCTCCTACTCTGCAGTTGAGGGTAGGAAACTCTAAACTGTTTCTAGGGCTGTGCCGACTCCTCTGCCACCCACATAAAGCTTCTGGATACTGGCCTAGAAAGGAGCGACCCTTCCTCCTCCCCCCCGCCCCAGGGGTCCTTCTTAGCACAAGGATTATAATGTAAGCACCACAGACTCTCTCATGTCCCCAGTGCTCCATTTTAGGAAGTAATGATTTATCCCCCAAAGCTTACTGGCTATAACTCATCAGGGTTCAGCCTTGGAATCTGCAGCTTAGAGCTATAGCTCCATTTAGTCTGCAGTCTTGGGACATTAACCCCAGCAAATGACTTTCGTCTAAAAATGGGTTAATCCTTTGACACTCAAAAGGTTAGGATATTTTCTGGAAGTACTCTCACCCTTAAATTTCATGGCATTTTTTTCTATCCCTTAATTATTTTAAAAAGGCAAAATTTTAACTTCAGCTTAACAGGCATTGAGCACTTACTATGTACTCAAAACTGTGAGGTATTATAAAGGATAAACACAAAGAAAATATAGTTCTTGGCTTCTAGAAGCTTACAGTATCACTAAGGAAACAGGAATAAAACAATGAGAAGACAATACAAGATGATGCATAATTAACCACCGATACAACAGGAGCCAAGAGGTGGGTCTAACTGGTGTGAATTAAGCTGTCAGGAGGGAAGGCTTCCAAAAGGAGCTATAACCTCCAAGAAATGCCATTTGTGCTAAGATATGAGAAAAAAAACAAGTGCTTCAAGATAAATCCGTATACCAAAAAGCAAGCTACTCTAGAATTTTTAAATGTCTATTTACACGAACCTATCCTGAAATATGACGCTGTGAAAGTGCTGCACTCAATATGCCAGCAAATTTGGAAAACTCAGCAGTGGCCACAGGGCTGGAAAAGGTCAGTTTTCATTCCAATTCCAAAGAAGGGCAATGCCAAAGAATGCTCAAACTACCGCACAATTGCACTCATCTCACATGCTAGTACAGTATTGCTCAAAATTCTCCAAGCCAGGCTTCAGCAATACGTGAACCGTGAACTTCCTGATGTTCAAGCTGGTTTTAGAAAAGGCAGAGGAACCAGAGATCAAATTGCCAACATCCGCTGGATCATCAAAAAAGCAAGAGAGTTCCAGAAAAACATCTATTTCTGCTTTATTGACTATGCCAAAGCCTTTGACTGTGTGGATCACAAGAAACTGTGGAAAATTCTGAAAGACGGGAATACCAGACCACCTGACCTGCCTCTTGAGAAATCTGTATGCAGGTGAGTAAGCAACAGTTAGAAGTGGACATGGAACAACAGACTGGTTCCAAATAGGAAAAGGAGTACATCAGGCTGTATACTGTCACCCTGCTTATTTAACTTCTATGCAGAATACATCATTAGAAATGCTGGACTGGAAGAAACACAAGCTGGAATCAAGATTGCCGGGAGAAATATCAATCACCTCAGATATGCAGATGACACCACCCTTATGGCAGAAAGTGAAGAGGACCTAAAAAGCCTCTTGATGAAAGTAAAAGAGGAGAGTGAAAAAGTTGGCTTACAGCTCAACATTTAGAAAACGAAGATCATAGCATCGGTCCCATCACTTCATGGGAAATATTGATGGGGAAACAGTGGAAACAGGGTCAGACTTTATTTTTCTGGGCTCCAAAATCACTGCAGATGGTGACTGCAGCCATGAAATTAAAAGACGCTTACTCCTTGGAAGAAAAGTTATGACCAACCTAGAGAGTATATTCCAAAGCAGAGACATTACTTTGCCGACTAAGGTCCGCCTAGTCAAGGCTATGGTTTTTCCAGTAGTCATGTATGGATGTGAGAGTTGGACTGTGAAGAAGGCTGAGTGCCGAAGAATTGATGCTTTTGAACTGTGGTGTTGGAGAAGACTCTTGAGAGTCCCTTGGACTGCAAGGAGATCCAACCAGTCCATTCTGAAAGAGATCAGCCCTGGGATTTCTTTGGAAGGAATGATGCTAAAACTGAAACTCAGTACTTTGGCCACCTCATGCAAAGAGTTGACTCATTGGAAAAGACTGATGCTGGGAGGGGTTGGGGGCAGGAGGAGAAGGGGATGACAGAGGATGAGAAGGCTGGATGGCATCACTGACTCGATGGACGTGAGTCTGCGTGACCTCCGGGAGTTGGTGATGGACAGGGAGGCCTGGCGTGCTGAGATTCATGGGGTCGCAAAGAGTCGGACACGACTGAGCGACTGAACTGAACTGATAGACATGTCTACACCACTGATAGCACTTCCTAAAACTGCTTCGCCCCTTTACATTCTCCTCCAGCTCCACTGGTCTCTTGTTCTCAAACACATCAAGTGTATTTATCTCTCAATGCCTCTGCACCCACAGTTCCTCTGTCTGAACCCCATTCCCTCAAATTCCCTCAGGTCATCCAAAGGTCACCTATCACAGAGGCCTTCCCTAACCATCCTCTTCACCACTCTTACCCCTTTCCCTGCTTTATTTTTCTTCTTAACACTTAAAACCCCCTAATAATAGTTGATTTCTTTATTGTCTGTCTCTCTCAATTAGAATCTTAGTTCCATGAGAGCGGAGTCTTTATTTTGTTTACTACTATATTTCCTAGGCTCTAAAACAGGGCCTGGCACTTAGCAGCTGCTCAATTAACGTCAGTTAAATGAATATTAAATATCCTATCATAATTATCAGAATGATAGGAAGGTCCTAGAAATGTAGGTGACTTAGGTTCAAATTTCATCTTTTCAAGAACATTACTTTTCCCGATTAGACCTCAAATTTCAACTTCTCCATAAAGCCTTCCTTGACCATTTCAGCAAGAACCACCATCTTTTGCTTCTGGCTCCAATGGCACAAATCCTCAGCATACTTTGGTTTTAAAGTTTGCAAAGCCTTGTGACAAGGATCTACCTTGTGGTATCCCTACTCTTGTTCCTCTGGAACTTACCAAAAAATTCATATATATATATATATATATATACATAATATACCTATATACATATATATGAAATATATACATACACACTTTTTTTTTTTCCAACTTTTCACCCATTCTGGCTCCCTCCCTTGATTGCAGACACCAAGTTCTTTAAAGTCAAGGAACTTTCTATATCTTTTTAGAGGTAACTTATAAATCATCCTTTACAAACACTGTATTTTACAACTATGGTAATAGAGGCCCCCAAAGAAGGGATTTTCCCAGAACCATGCAGACTGTTGCGGGCAGGGGGCTAAGTCAATGATGACGTGAATACCTGTGTGACATGGTGTACTCGAACTACAACAAAGAGAACCTATAAAGTGAAAAATAAAGATCCACAAATCCACACAGTGAAAAAAGCATTCTCTGTGGGATAGTTCTAAGGTGCCCATCGGTACCCAGAGGACCTAACCCACTGCTTCCTCTGCATACTCCAAAGTCTCTACACACTGCTCCATTTCCAAATACTGCTCTCAGCCAATCTGAAGGCAACCAGCAAATAATGGGCCCCAAGAGGAAAGAGGGGGAAGACAGTAGGAGACTCACTATTAACTGTGATTGACAGCAACAATAAATGGATAGATATATGCACACACCAAGCGGACACGCTCACCAGCACCCACACCCAATCTTCTCTCATCTTCCAGGGTCAACCCAGCTCACCTGAAGTCTCCCCATATTCCTCTATATTTTTCCCAAGGCCCGGGGTGTGTACTTCACACAAGCACCCTGCCTGAGGGAGTTCAAATGGAGAACAAAAGCAGGCAAGTGAAACAAAAGAATTCAAAAATAAACACCAGGAGGGTCACTTTACCCAAGTCAACACAAGTAATAGAGTGGCCTCTGCAAGGGAGACCAAGAAGCACAGAGCAAACATGTCAGGCTTAAATACAGCTCCGTCTCTAACACAGGAAGTCAGACAGAGCCTTGAAAAGCAGCAAGAGCAGAGCACAGGAAGTCTTTTAGCACTGCAGAGATTTCCAAGAGTGCTGTAATGGAGAGAGCACAGGAATAGGAATTAGAAGACCAGGCTTCTAGCTCTAGTTTCACTACCAGCTAACTGGGTGGCCCTAGGCAAGTCACTAGTCTGCTCCAGATTTTTTGATTCCTCATCTACCTAATGAGGTTGAAACATTTTGGGACTTGAACAAAAAAGATGGAAACTATTGACTTTCTCTCACCAGAAAGTACCTGTAAACTATTCCACAGAAGAATCTTCCAAGTCAAGAACTCCAGTCAAAGATGGTATCTCTGGTTGCTTCTGTAACATTCTATGATGCTAAGAGAATTAGGCAGATTCCTGGTAGGTAAACCCGCTATTTCACAGCAAGTATGTTCTGAACAGAGACCAAATCTAAAATCAAATCAAGGAAGGCTTCACACTCTTCCCCAACTACAAAGTCAACTGACAGGGTCACTACATTTGCCAGTCCCTTTCCAAACCAACCAGCTTCTCCCTAAGTCCACAATTCAGAATCCAATCTTCTAACAGTCCTATAAATTTTCTTTTATATTCCAGGACAATAAAGATCTAGTCAGTGTCCTAAGATACAACTGGCCAGGTCCTGTGTCTCCAGACTCACCAGATGCTCCACGAAGTTAATGAACTTGAGCACCACGGTGTAGCCACAACGCTACCCAACTCCTCCTACTTCTCACAATCCTCGTGTAACTGATTTAACCCACAACCTAAGCCACATCCCCTTTGGGCTCTCGAGGAGTTTTCTCGCTTTTCACTCCTGCCTTCTATGCCGATCCTGTTCTCCATCCCAGTTGTGTGTCCAGGGCTGCCCAAAACAGTACTCCCTCTTTTGGGAAGGTGTCCCATCACTGTCCCCCACCCCCACCCCCCACCCCCAGTCTTCGATTCGGTCCCCAGCTCTCCGGGCAACGGACCAGGATCTCTCGGCTTCCACTCCCCGCCAAGGAATTAAAGAAGGGTGTAAAGAAATGGAATCCATCTCAAGCACGTTCGATTTCCTCTCAACACCTATTCGTGCTACGTGCCCCCTCGTCCCCTCAGAGATCAGGACCCTCCAGGGCACACCAGGCTCCTCCTGCACCCTTAGCTTCCAAGTCGGGGCTCGCCCCACCTTCCAGGCAGGCCCCGACCGGCCCCCTCCCACCTCCAAGCCGGGACCCCGGGCAGCCCTCCCTCTAAGCCCCGCAGCCCCGCGCTGCTCCCGCCGCCCCCACACCCCGCCACGGTAACGGGGCGCCTGCCCCGCGCGGTCACCTGCATCCCGCCGCTGTCGGCCGCCGCCTCCTCCGTACGCGGCCGCTTGCTCAGGCCGGGCTCGGCTCCGTCTCCTCCCCCTCCGGGCACCGGCAGCTCCAGCTCTGACTCCCGCTTCATCCCCCGGGCAGCGGCGCCGGGCCCAAGCTGAGGCGGCTGCTGCGGCTGGGCGCCTTCCGCCATCCGCCCGAGGGCCCCTCGCCTCCGGGAGCCGGGCGACCCGCGACAGGCCACCTCCCCCTGGGCCTCGGCCCCGACTGTCGCGACAGGCGGGCGCGCGCCTGCACCCGCCCCCGCGTGCGTGCGTACGTGCGCGCGCGCGCGCGCGGGCCCGCTGCCCTCCTCGGCGGCGGCGGGCGGTAGCCTCTGGTCTCTCGCTGGCCGCCTCCCCGGCTCGGGGCCGCCGGCGGGTCGCGACGGGCACTCGCTCGCGCCCCCACGCGCACACGCGACCCCTGGCCCGGCCCGCCGCGCGCCCCGCCTGGCTCACTCACGAAGCTAGCCCGCCGGCCCGCGCTCACTCCCTTACACTGGCCCTCGCCACACGCCGGGCAGAGGGAGGAAGGGGGCGGTCCGGGCTCCTGAGGCTTGGGGAGGGGTGTTTATTTGGGGGGAGGAGGGGCTCGAGGCCGGAACGAGCTGACTGGCCGAGATCCTCCGACCCGCCACTGTGGCAGCACCGGGAAGGCGGGGAGAGAGAAAGGAGGAGGGAGGGCCCGGGATCTGGGACTCCAGCCCGCGCGGGAGGGCGGCGGGGGAGAGGGGACGGTGGTGGCCGAGCCCGCGGAGGGGGCGGGGCCAGCGCCCCTCGGCAATCTCCGCCGCCTCCGCTCCCGGAGACCGAGAAGGGCCGGGTGGAGATCGAGGGAGTTCGGGAAACTCCGGCTCGGGAGAGGGATTGTCCTGGAGGCACCGCGCCTCTGGAGTTCCAGGGCGAAGGGGGCGGAGTCTGTTCCCTCAGGGCGGGGCCACAGCCTAGAACGGGCGGAGCTTGAGTGGCCGGAGGGCAGCGTAGCAACTCCCTCTGGCGGGACTCAAGTTCGGAGTTGCAACGCAAATTCGCCCATCTGACAGGGTCGGTTCCAGGCAAGGGAAGAGGTGCTCTGAGGGAAGGAGCTCTTTACTGGGTCCCTCTCCCGCAAAAGAATGGGGCTCTCGAGTTGGAAGGTCTAGGAATGAGGCCACCGCTACAGGGCTCTCCCCAGTCCTAAAAGCCTTTAATCATAATTTTTATCACATTTCTGGTCATCTTACTAATACCTGATGTCTGTAAGAGCGTCACAGTTTGCACAGTGAATTCACAGACCCGTTTTGGACCGGGTGGTATAAGCAGAGTATATATGAGCTCTGTTTCATTGGTGGTGAACCTGAACCTTGGTTAAGTCCCTCAGATGAAAACTGGCAGATCCAGATCTCAGGAAACCAGATCATATTCTTTTTCTCTGGATCTTGCTGCCTAACACTTTCTTGCTTATCAGCTTCGTACAATTAGAGCTATTTGTGCAATAGCTTTTCTCTCCTACCAGACTGTAAGGACTAAGATAGCGTCTAATTTCTTCAGGTTCCATGTTGTGCCCTGTATGTTATAGGGACACAGTGATGTTGCATGAACAACATGGGTTCTGCTATCTAGCTTAAGCCAGTTGCTTGTCTCTTTGGACCCCTACTCCATTATTTGCAAAATGAGGAGCGAGTTCAGATCAGTGGTTTGAAACCAGGGACGATTTTGCCCCTTTCCCACTCTCCCCGGACATTTGTCAACATCTGAATATATTTTTGGTTGTTACACCTAGGGTGGGGTAGGGGTGGGAGTGCTGCTGGTGGATAGAGACCAGGAGGATTCTTCAACATCCAGCAATGAACAAGACAGTCCCCACAAGTTATCCAGCCCAAAATGTCAGTAGTGCTAACGTTGAGAAACCCCAGGTTAGATGATTTCTAAGTGCTTTTCATATAGGTTTATGACTTGTCCTTTGTACTGGGGTTTAACCCAAGTTAAAAGTTAGTGCTGGAACAGTGCAATGATAAAGATTCCTTCTTTGAAGTCAGAAACCAACCCAGCTTTGAATCCAATCTTTACCACCTACTGCCCATGTGATGCTAAACCAGCGATGACTTAAGAATTTTTAAACTGAAGGAAATTAGAACCGGCAGTCTGGTTGCAGGGAGGACTGGTGGCCTTATCTTGAAGCTGAGTTTTCATAGAAGGCACATTGTTTTAACTAGGCTGTGTTATAGACCAATAAAAATAGTCAAGTTTTAGCTCTGCCACTCACAAGTCATGGTACTTTGTAAAAGCTACTTAGCCTTTCTATGTCGTCATCTGAAAACTTAAGACCTTCCTAAAAGGATTATTGTGAGGGTTTAAATGAGTTATCATTATCACACATTAAGAACTTTGAACAGATGGACCTAAGAGAAGCACTCAATAAATAGTAAGAATATATCAGTATCACTACCACTGTGTGCATGCTAAGTCGCTTCAGTGGTGTCCAACTCTTTGCAACCCTATGAACTGTAGCCCCGCAGACTCCTCTGTCCGTGGAAGTCTCCAAGCAGGAATACAGAAGTGGGTTCCCATGCCCTCCTCCAAGGCATCTTCTTGACCTAGGGATCAAATCCATATCACTTATGTTTCCTGCATTGGCAGGTAAGTTCTTTACCACTACCGCCATCACTACCATTATTTTTTTAAATTTTGTCTTATTTTTGTCTTGGCTGCATTGCAAGGTATGTGGGCTCCTAGTTCCCGAGCAGGGATCAAACCCATGCACCTTGCAGTGGAAGTGTGGAGTCTTAACCCCTGGACCGCAAGGAAAGTCCCGTCACTGGGTTTTTTTCATTCTTAAGGTGACTTTGTGAGGCTGTTAGAGATCAAGATGGGCAGACCAGGGTCCCCAAATCAACCTTTAGTATAGTGACTGTTGGGCAAATTGAGTCTTTTCACCAAGCCTTCAATTCCTTGTTTGTAGGTGACAATAATAGTGACAGTGTTGTTCTAAGGATTAAACGAGACAAAATAAAGCACCTAGCATAGCGCCCAACAGATAGTAACTGTTTAATAAGTGGCAAATATTTATCATATAATTCGTTTTGTGATAGTAAGCTACTGGCAGGGACCCATGGGGTTGGAGAGAGGAGTCTAGGCATCTCTTCATACTGCTGGTTGGGCCACTGTGTTGGGAATCCAAGTGCCTGCAAGCTTGTTCTTGAGCTGAGTTAGGCAACTCCACAGCAGATGGAGCTTCATCCTGTCCAACCAAGTGTTCTGAATTTGAAGGAAAACCAGGATGTTTTCTGATGGCCTATGAAACAACAATGGCTAAAAAAAAAAAAAAAAAAAGCTAGGGACATCAGTGTTTGATTTTCCAAAAAAAAGTTTACTTTCTAGACTGGTATCTTAAGAATTCTTTTCCCCTCTCAACTCACCTTAACACTGGAATCTAAATGCTGCTAGGTCCTTCCTGGGCTGTTCCATGACCCAGAAAAAAAATAAGATTTGGGATCAGGGCTATTTGTGCCTCAAATTATTGTTATTCCAGTTGTGTGCCTGACCCTAAGAAGTAGAGCAATGTGGTATGGTTATGTTTGAATGACCAGGCAGAATAAAGAGAAACTGGACGCTGCTCTGTAAACACACATTAAGCATTTAGGGAGGGAAAGAACAGAAGCCTATAAATAGTGGCCAAATGTGCCCATGGCGGCACAAAGACCAGGATCATTACTTTCATATACATCTGCAGCTACCTGTTGGTGAACAGGTGGCTACAAACCATTACATAGAAAAAGGAAAATTTTTAAATATTTCCCTAGGAAGAATTTTGAGCTGCATAAACTACTGAAGTCCTAACATTTATTCATTTATCTATTCAACAAAAACTATGGGCAGGAGTCTGGGATACCAAAACATATAAGTAGCTCACAGTCCAGGGAAGAAGGGATGCACAAATAAAAAGACAATTGCAATGCATCACGTTAAGGAAGTAACCTCTCATAGTGGTCAAGATCATGGACTCTGGCATCAGACATGGGTTTGAATCTGACATGGCCATCTATCTGATGTTGGACAAAAAAGATCCTTAGCATCTCTAAGGCCCAGTTTTTTCATTTATGTGACAAGCATAGGTAGCAACCCAGTATTCATTCTCCTCTTACTCTTTACTAGCAAAACCTTAATTTTGTTCAGGCCAGAAATCTGCCTAGCTTAAAAGAAAAAGAAAAAAGGGCTTCCCTGGTGGTCTAGTGGTTAAGAATCCACCTGCTGGTGCAGGAGACACAGGTTCGATCCCCAGTCTGGAAAGATCCCACATGCTGTGGAGCAACTAAGCCTGTATACTACAGCTACTGAGCCAGAGCTCTAGAGCCCTCAAGCCACAACTAATGAGCCCACATGCTACAACTACTGAAGCCCAACACCTAGAGCCCGGGCTCCGAAACAAGAGAAACCCCTGCAATGAGAAGCCCATCCACTACAGTAAAGAGTAGTCCCACGTTTGTTGCTACTAGAGATAAAGCCCATTGTGAAGCAACAAAGACCCAGTGCAGGCCAGAAAAAAAAAAGAGAGGGAGAGAGAATTCTCAGGCTCCCTGGCAGGTAAGTGTGGTCACCTGACACAGTTCTGGTCAGAGAGATGTAGATGGGAGAAGTACACCTTCTGGACTAATAAAAACCACAAGAGGGAAAGGCTCTTTGCTCTTCACCTTTTGCTTTTTTGTCATTTATCCTTCCTCCCTCCTGGAACACACACTGGCAAAATGACAGCCCTCTGGTGTCCACAGTAACGAAAACCAAAAACTACATTCTAAGAATGGTACCATGGTGTCGCTATAGCAGCCCTAGCCCATTGTTATTTGAGCAAAATAAGTTTCCATTCACTTAAAGCACTATGGACAGGTTTCTGCATGCAAACTCAACTCCTCACTGATACAATCTGTAAACTGAGGATAATAATAGTATCTCCCCCTGGGGTTCTTTTGAGCATTAAATAATGCATGTAAAGCACTTAGCATGACACCTGGCTCATAGACAGACTCAATAAACAGTAACTTAGACCTTTTTACTACTATTATTACTCCTATTATCCTTATTAATATGGTTAGTAAATGTGCCAACAGCTCTAGGAGCCTATAGGAAGATGTAACTCCCCCTGCCTCAGGGAAACAGAACAAGCTTACCCTATAATGTTGTTTGATCTGGGTCTTTCAAAATGAGGAGTTTCCCACGATGTGGTTTCTGATCAAAAAGTGAGCACATTCCTGGGTGCCTGCAAGGGCTTAGGAGATGTTCATTAGTGTTCACCAGGAGAAAACTCTGATAAGGGGGTAATAGTTCTGGGCTGGAGGTCAGAGGGCCAGAACTAGAATCAGTGGTCTTCAAACTGAGACTGGGAGAAGTAAGTGGGTGCAGGAGCACCCAGCCACAGGGCCATTGTGAGCCCATAGGAGATAACAGATCATAATTCAAATACCAGTTATTGTTAACCCTGTACCCTGGTTCCTAACCACCATCAGAGGAGCTGATGTCACAAATCTCTGTATTTATAGGCTCTTTGAGAACACGAGTGCTTTCTTAATCCTCTCCTTGATTTCTGTGTATCCCTAGCTCCAAGCATACAGCTTGACACAAAACATGTGGCTATTCCAACAACCTTGAAAATATTCAGAACCACAGCCCTACATCTCACATCCCCCTGAAGACCAGATGAAGACCCAGAGCAGAGCAGAGGCTCTTAGAAATGCTGTCTTAACCGTGCACTTTCTAAATAGAGACCTGAAGTCCATCCCCAAACTGTATCATCTCTTTAATCAGAGGGAAAAGAGTAGATATAAATAGAAGAGAACGTTTTCTACTCAAAAACTTTCCTTTCCCAAAAAAGAAAGGTAGAGAATACCCTTGATAATTCATCAGCCGGATGAAGGGGAAACCACTCCTGCCATGTGGCTGGCTGATCCTGGAGCAGATACGGAGCCTAATGAGAAACCAAGTTCATCGCAGGAGGAACGTGTGATGTTTAAGCCTCATTAGGACTATAATACCAGCCGTCCAGACACAAACCCCACTGTTGACTTTGACCTCACTTCCCTACCTCCTGCTGCTCATGGCATTATTGAACCTGGGTTTTTCCTGTAGGCCAGAACCTTGCCAGCCCCTTTGCCCTTCACATAGTGTGTTTGTCTGGTTTCTATTTCTGCAGCGTGATGAAGGATGATAGCAGGGTATTGAATGGTTGTTTTCATTTAGTGCCGTTGCTGCCCTAACTCTGTCCCTTACCCCCCGCCCTCCTCTCAAGTTGGCTTTTCGTTGTCCATTTTGTGCCTTGTCCTCGATTTTTATTGTTTCCTTACAGAGTAGGGAAGGCATTTTATTTTCCAGGCCCTGGTATACATAGCCTCCTGTATGCATCTTTCCCACAAAGAATCATCATGTTTTGAAACTGGAAATGACCTCAGATGGGAAAGACAGGAAAGGTTCAGATATTCACTGAGCCCCTAATGTGTGCCAGGCCCTGAGCCAGGGCTTTTTTTTTTTTTTTTTTTGCATTTAATCCTCACAACAAGTCTGTGAAGCAGGTAGTATTACATCTCATTTTACAGATGAGAAAACTGAGACCCAGAGAGGTGAAATGACAGGTTCAAGGTTGTACTGAATGGTTACTGACAAAGGAACTCCCATTTCCCCTACTCCAAGCGCACCCCCCCTTCCATGCCTCAGCTTGTCTTTGATGACTTTTTAGGGTGTTTTAAAGTATAACATTTTTTTTGTTTTCTGAAACAGAAGGCAACTATCTTAAGCCTGCATTCGCCCAGGGTATAAACTCCTAGATCTCTGTTGGTCAATCAAGACATTGGGTCTTCACTGTCTCTGGCATCTGCTCAGGTGTCTTCTTCCAGGTCCTTGTCTGCCTGTGGATACCATGCCAGCTGGCCTCCGCTGAGCTGCCCTGTCTGGTCTTCCGTGGTTGATCCACAGAAAGAGCAGTTTACCCAGGGTCTCTCCAGGCAAGGCTCTGTCTTGTCAGATTCACATCTCTGTCAAGGGCAATGGAAAACCTCAGCTGTTCCCACACTGCTCTGGGGCCTTGGGAATCTCCCAGAGGCTGTCTCAAGTCCCTGCTATATAAACATAGAGGAGGCATCCCTCCCTCTCACACCCTTGCTGGAGATTGTTGTTGTTGTTTAGTTGATAAGTCATGTCCAACTCTTGCAACCCTATGGACTGCAGCCCACTAGGCTCCTCGTTCCAGCAAGAATAATGGAATGGGTTGCCATTTCTCCAGGGGATGTTCCCAACCTAGGGATCGAACCCAGTCTCCTGCATTACAGGGAGGTTCTTTGCTGCTGAGCCACTAGAGAAGCCCCTACCTTTGCTGGAGGGGAACCCTGTAAAGGAGACAAGACACAGACCTCCTGTCCTATCAGATACCACAGTGACCCAGAGCTGCTTCTCCCTGTCTCTTCCCCAGGACTCCATCCAGGAGGAAGTAGGAGGCAGGGATCCTCAGAGAGCCACATGAGGCTCCTGCTTTGATCTCCTCAGGTTTAGCCTCTCTCTTCTCAACCCTTAACACATTTGCCTCTCCTGGGTTAGGGCAAGAGACTAGTCCTGGCTGAATCCAATTTTGGAAAAAGCCTCTAGATTTTGCAGGGTATAGATTTCATTACTGAGTCATTCGGGATTTAGAATTAGGGAATTAAAAAGACCAGGCTTTTAAGTCACAGAGATTTTTTTCTCAAGCTATATGTTTCAAAAGTCTTTTGAAGTTGAAAAGCTTAGTCTGGACTCTTCTTTCTCTTTGCTTTTCCACTGAAATAGCTGTATTCCTGAAAGGAAGGGAGGGTGGGAATAGTGGAAGATACCAGGGAGATGGGGGAGAGAGAATATGAGTTAATATTTCTGTGGCAAAGACAGTTGCTGCACTGTGTCTTCATTCTGGGAACCTAGAAACTGATCTAAACCTCTTCTGCAGTTAGGATGGGGACATATGACAACATTCTGGCCAATGGAATGTGGGTAGAAGTTTCAAGGCTGGCCTCTGAAAACATCCCAGTCGATTCTGTTGCCCCTCCACAGCAGCAGTGGAGACCATGAGCTAAAGAGAGTAACCTCAAAGGAGGAAAAAGGAGCCTGGATGCCCAAGTCATCAACTGGAGGAGAGCTGCAAAAGAATGCAATGTGAGCAGAAATGAAACTTAATTGTATTGAGGCAGTGAGCTTTACTTAGGTTTTTGTGTGGGTGTGTGTGGGTGTGTGTGTGTATCTTTTACAGCAGCTTACATTACTCACCCTAACAAAATAAGTAAATGTTGTTCTACCTCAGCACCAATGTGTAAAAAGATCAGAGATGGAGAATCAGAAATTTGAGCATTTTGATTAAAATCTATGAAGCTGAAGTTATTTAAAATGACGCCAACTCTAATAAAACATTATCTTTGGACAATATTCAAAGCTTGACATTGAAGGAGAAGTGATGGGAAAGAAAATAAGAATGAAATAGATTAATAACAAGGACTAACTGCATAGCGCAGGGAACTATATTCAATGTCTTGTAATAACTTATAATGGAAAATAATCTGAAAAAGAATACATATAATATATATAGTATATAATTGTATATATATAATACACAATGTTACATATAGCATATGCATATCGTATATATTACATAATATAATGTATAATACATAATGTATTATGTACAAATTATTTTATGTTACATATGTTGTGTATATTATATATAGTATATATTTTATAATAGGGCTCCCCAGGTGGCGCTAGTGGTGAAGACCCTGCCTGCCAATGCAGGAGAATCAGGAGACACAGGTTCGATCCCTGGGTCGGGAAGATCCCCTGGAGGAGGGCGTGGCAACCCACTTCAGTATTCTTGGCTGGAGAATCCCATGGACGGAGGAGCCTGGTGGGCTACAGCCCACAGGGTCACAAACAGTTGGATATGACTGAAGTGACTTAGCATGCACATGCACATATTTTATAATATGATATACAATATAATGCTGCTGTTTAGTTGCTAAGTCATATTGAACTCTTTGTGACCCCACTGACTATGGCCCAGGCCCTCTGTCCATGGGATTTCCCAAGCAAGAGTACTGGAGTGTGTTGCCATTTCCTTCTCCAACACAATATAATATTATTAATATATTGTATATTATATACTATATTGTTGTATATATTATATACATTATATTATAGATAGTGTATATATTGTATATTACATATATATATATCATGAATCACTTTGCTGTACACCTGAAACATTGTAAATCAACTATACTTCAATTTTAAAAGTTTTTTTTTTTAAATACCACAGTGCTGCTGCTGCTGCTGCTAAGTCGCTTCAGTCGTGTCCGACTCTGTGCGACCCCAGAGACAGCAGCCCACCAGGCACCCCCGTCCCTGGGATTCTCCAGGCAAGAACACTGGAGTGGGTTGCCATTTAAAGTGATATCTCGAACCCTTTCTTTTGACCAGCCTGGCATAAATCCTGGCATACTGAAATGCTTAATAAGTAATGATTGAATGAATAAAAAATTCATTAACCTATCAACTCTGCTTACATTCAGAGTTTGATAGGGAAGAGCAAAGGAGGTAGAGATAAAGAAAACAGATGAAGAGGGAAAAAAAGTTGGGACTAGTGAGAAGGTGAAGTGGAAATAACGTTCCACAAGGCAGGCATCCTCCCCATCCCCACTTTGGGACTTAACATACTGCTTATCATCGAGAACTCCCTGTAACTTTGCTCTCTTCATGCTCACAGACACACAAAAGTAAGGTTACAATTCCTGTGTATTATTGATGTTAACATACAAAACGGCAAGTGCCACAATGAAAGGCAGCCAGAAGCTGTGGGTCACGGGAGGGGGGAATCTATTTTATCTCTGAGATTTGGAATCACGTACAAAGGCTTCTGAGGTTTGATGAAAGTGAAAGTGAAATTCGCTCAGTTGTGTCCCACTCTTTGCAACCTCATGGACTACACAGTCCATGGAATTCTCCAGGCCAGAATACTGGAGTGAGTAGCTGTTCCCTCCTCCAGGGGATCTTCCCAACCCAGGGACTGAACCCAGGTCTCCCACATTGCAGGCAGACTCTTTCCCAGCTGAGCCACCAGGGGAGCCCACAGGGCTCAATAAATTGTGAAAGTGTCAGTCGCTTCAACTGTGTCCTATTCTTTGTGACCCCATGGACTGTAGCCCTCCAGGTTCCTCTGTCCATGGAATTCTTCAGGCAATGTGGGAGTGGATAGCCATTCCCTTCTCCAGGAGGTCTTCCCGACCAGGAGATCGAACCTGGGTCTCCTACATTGCAGGTAGATTTTTTACTGTGTAAGCCACCAAGGAAACTCTTCCCTATCAAGTCAGGAACTGATTCACAGAAACATAGAGAAGAAATAAAAACCTTTATTACTGGTAAACACTAGGTTTGAGTGTGCAGCCAAACCTAGGGAGTGCTGGGAACCTCCGCCCTTGAATTAGACAGACTCAACCACCAAGCCACTGGCATAGCTGGAAAGCCACAAGCTGCCCCCAATAGGGACAGGCTCCTTACTGCATGGCTTGACCCTCTCAGACTCAAGCAGATTTGAAGAAAGAGTAAGGAAGTTGCTGAGTCATGTCCAGTTCTTCTTCCCAAATCACTGATCAGAGAAATCAGTCTCTGTCCAGTCGGCTTTGGCTAAGATATGTGACAGGAACAAATGCTTCTGATTTCTCAGTGGTGCAGAATTACAAGGATCTCTTGTTCACACATCCCTATATGAACTATAGTGAAGTCGCTCAGTCGTGTCCGACTCTGCGACCCGTGGACCGAAATCTACCAGGCTCTCTGTCTATGGGATTTTCCAGGCAAGAGTACTGGAGTAGGTTGTCATTTCCTTCTCCAGGGGAATCTTCCCAACCCAGTGATTGAACCCGGGTCTCCCACATTGCAGGCAGATGCTTTACCGTCTGAGCCACCAGGGAAGTCCATATTGGAAAAGACCCTGATGCTGAGAAAGATTGAGGGCAGGAGTAGAAGGGGGCAATGGAGGATGAGATGGTTGGATGACATCATCAAGTCAATGGACATGAGTTTGAGCAAGCTCCAGGAGATGGTGAAGGACGGGGAAGCCTGGTGTGCTGCAGTCCATGGGGTCACAAAGAGTCAGACAGACTGAGCGACTGATAAACAACAGCAACAAAGCTGACTCACTTTGATGTATAGCAAAACCAATACAACATTGTAAAGCAATTATACTCCAATTAAAAATAAAATTTAAAAAGCTGAATATAAACTCAATGTAAACAAAAAATAAAATAACCATGTGAGGCTGGTACCATTATTATCATCCCCACTTTGTGGATGAGGAAACCAAGGCTCAGGGAGGAGAGCCACCTCCCCCAGCACTTGCAGGGAAGCTTCTGACGCCTTGTCCAACCGCCATGACTCTGTCCCATCTCAGCTGGTGTCAGCTGGTCTCCGACTTAGACATCTTGGTGCCTCTCTTTCTTTCCAGCCTGTAATTTAGGATTTCTCAATTGTCTCTGTGCAGCCACCATCATGCCTCAGATACAGTTCATTCACGTTCAGCAAGTGTTAGGCGGCTCCTAAGTGGCAGGATTGTTGTAAACACAGGGAATATGACAGTGAAGGTGACAGGCCAGGTCTCTGCTCTCATAGGGCTTATTTTCTGGTGAGGAAAGAGGGAAAATCAGCTATAGAAATGTTAGCTGGCGGTAAATGCTACTCAGAGAATCAGACCACACTGATGGGATCCAGGGAGAGAAGGTGGCTAAGTTTTTGCTGGGAGACCAGAGAAGGCTGCTTTTCTGAGAGGGTCACTTTTAAGCCAAGAGCTGCATCACAAGAAGGTGTCAGCCATGGAAAGATATGGTGGAAGAATATTCCATGCAGACAGCACAGCATAAGCTGCTGCTGCTGCTAAGTTACTTCAGTCGTGTCCGACTCTGTGCGACCCCAGAGACGGCAGCCCACCAGGCTCCCCCATCCCTGGGATTCTCCAGGCAAGAACACTGGAGTGGGTTGCCATTTCCTTCTCCAATGCATAAAAGTGAAAAGTGAAAGTGAAGTCGCTCAGTCGTGTCCGACTCTTAGCGACCCCATGGACTGCAGCCCACCAGGCTCCTCCGCCCATGGGATTTTCCAGGCAAGAGTACTGGGGGGGGGTGCCGTCTTATCCGCACAGCATAAGAGAAGTTCCTAAAGGGACTAGTGGCCCGAGGAGAGTGTTAATAAATAATAACCACTGACTCTGGTGGCTTAGCAGTCAAGAATCCACCAGACAACACACGAGTTGCAGGTTTGATCACTGGGTTGGGAATATCCCCTGGAGAAGGAAATGGCAATCCATTCCAGTATTCTTGCTGGGAAATCCCATGGGCAGAGAAGATATGCAGGCTACAGTCCATGGGGTTGCAAAAGAGTCAGACGACTGAACAACAACAATAAATAATAACACTTGTTCAGGGCGTATATGTTCTTTAAAATTTATTTTATTGAAGTATACTTGATTTACAATGTTGTGTTAATTTCTGGTATACAGCAATTATATTTCTTTTCATATTCTTTTCCATTCTGGTTTATCACAGGATATTGAATATAGTTCTCTGTGCCATAGAGTAAGACCTTGTTGTTTATCCATTCTATATATAGTAGTTTGCATCTGCTAATCTCAAACTCCCAATCCCTCCCTCTTCCACATGCTTTGTAAGTCTGTTTCTGCTCCATAGAGCTTCCCAGGTGGCGCTAGTGGGAGATGCAAATTCGATCCCTGGGTCAGAAAGATCCCCTGGAGGAGGGCATGGCAACCCACGCCAGTATTCTTGCCTAGGGAATCCTCATGGACAGAGAAGCCTGACAGGCTACAGTTAGTAGGGTTGCAAAGAGCTGGACATGACTGAGGCGACCGAGCAGGCATGCACATAAGTGATACGGGATTTGCCTTCTGTTTCTTGCTTCCCTTAGTATGTAATCTCTAGGTGCATCCATGTTGCTGCAAATGGCATTATTTCATTCCTTTTTATGGCTTTGTATACATATACTACATCTTCTTTACCCATTCCTCTGTCTATGGGCATTTAGGTTGCTTCTGTGTCTTGGCTACTGTATATAGCGCTGCAGTGAACATTAGAGTGTATTTATCTTCTCAAGTTATAGTTTTGTCCTGACATATGCCCAGGAATGGAATTGCAGGATCACATGGCAACTCTATTTTTATTTTTACTTTTGAAGAATATCCATACCCTTTTCCATAGTGACTGCACCAATTTACATTCCCAGTAATAGTGTAGGAGGGTTCCCTTTTCTTCACACCTCAAGAGGGTCACTTTTAAGCCTACAACTGAATCACAAGAAGGTTTGAGCCATGGAAAGATGGGGGGGGAAGAGCATTCCACACAGACATAGGAGCATCAGAGAAGGTCCTAAAGGGAGGATATTGAAGAGGATATAACTAGGTGGATGTTAACAAATAATAATACTTGCCTTCAGTGGGTATATGTTTATCAGAGGCAAGCCACACTGGAGTCCTGTGCTTTGAAGAATTAACACAGAGAGGGCAGACTCCCAGCTTAATCTCCCTCCCAACCCCTCCTGGTTTCCCCACCTGTTTCAGCTGATTCTCTGTCAACACTGCTTGGAATCTGGTCCAGTTCCTAACTTAGGTGAAATGAACTGTTTCTTCAAGACTCCACCAGGGCACCGGAGCACATGCCACGGACAGGGCGCTGGACTTCTACATTAACTCCCTGCCGCCCTCCTACACCAGGGACTCGGAGGGAGCTGGAATCTCTCCCTCCCTCTCTCTGTTCCTCCCTCCCTCCCCTTCCTGGTTGTGCAGCACTCACAGAAAATGTGCTAAGCATGTCCTCTTAGCACTTTGCAACAGTTCCAGTGAGTCTTTAACACATGGTTACTTATTAACCTAACTTCCTCTCCAGCTGTTCATCAAGGGTGGCAGACCCAAATGCCCAGAGGGACCAGGCAGGGAAGGGACACGACCCTAAGGACTGAAGGCAATTGGGAGGCAATGGCAAACTCACTTTCCTGGAATTCTGGAAACTTGGATTCTTAATGTGAACTCTCCAGATATTTACATGTTGACAATTATTTATTTGGAAAAGAAATGAGCTCTCAAGTGCATTTTAAGTGCATTTAAATAAAATGCATTATAGATGCATTTTATTCATAAGGGTTTTCTCAGTATCTCACATAACAGATGACAAATAATATCTGCTCGATAATATTTCCTGAATGAATGAATGAAAAAGATAAACTTAATGGGAATTAATCAGATCTGCTCTTCTCATTGGAGTCCAAATTATCACTGACAATTTGTCACTGACACTCAAATTGTCATCAGCTGGCTTAGTCAAAACTGGATTGCAGATGAAATGTAGGGTGGGCTTAGTTTTCTTTGTTACATCATGTGATGGGATCAAGTATGTTTACTTGATTGCTTTACTATACTAAATGACTCCAGTGGCCCTGGGCTTTCTGGACAGGAGATCAAATGTCTCCAAAGCAGGCTTATTTGCACACATGGCTCAGCTGGGTTCACATACTAATCAAAGAGACAACTGGTAACTAAGTGCTTAGGACCCAGAAATGTTGACAAAAGTAGAACCGTAGAATATTACCACCGGAAGCATCACCTAGGGTCTAGCCTCTAGTCAAGGAGCCCCACTGAGCAGAGGAAGAAACTCATTTGAAAACTGACCCCCTCAAGGTCACATGTTTCTTGGGCCTGAGGCATCCCTCTTCTTCCTGCTTTCTCTGGCTCTGATCAGAAGCCCCATGGACTCATCTTTCCCCATTTCTAACACAGTGGCCAGTCTCTGTGAGAAACACCCACGTACGTCATAGTCCTCCAGACTAGTTAACAGTGTGGGCTGCCTGGACTAATCCCAGGACTGCTGCCCGAAGAGTGATTCTAGAGAAACAGAATTAGATTGAATGCAAATATTCTACTATCAGAAGCCCAGAAGGCATCTGAGAAATGTGATTCCAGGAGAAGGATTAGGTCTTCCCTACTTTTGTATCCCCAGGAGCACCTAACAGAGGGTGTTCTGTGTAACAGACACTAGGTACATATTTGAGTGGTGCCAACTCTGTGCTGGGGTTTCCCAGATGACTCAGTGGTAGAGAATCCGTCTGCCAAGCAGGAGATGCAGGTTTGATCCCTGGGTCAGGAAGATCCTCCAGAGAAGGAAATGGCAACCCATTCCAGTATTCTTGCTTGGGAAATCCCATGGACAGAGGAGCCTGGTGGGCTACAGTCCATGGGGTCGAAAAGAGTAGGACATGACTTAGCAACTAAACCGACCAACAACTCTGTGCTGGGCATTGTTCCAAACAGTAGTTCTCAAAGTAGAATTCTTGGTACTACGGGGGCCCCTAAAGCCCTTTCAGGGGGTCCTCAAGGTCAAAAGTGTTTTCATAACAATACCAAATGATATTTACCTCTGCATTCTCATTTCTTTCATGACTGTACAGTATTTTCCAGAATCTACATGATGTCTGACAGATTACAGAATGTGTGCTTGTGATCCTTGGGTTTTGAAAACTTCTCAGTATTAACTTCAAATATAGTAAATATCAATAGATACAACCCACATAAGAGTGTTTTGAAGTTCAATAATATTTAAGAGCATAAAACAGATCTTGGAACCCCAAATTCTGAGATTCATTATTCCAGAGGATGTAAGAAGCTAATAAGTACCATGAAAAAAAAGAAAGAAAAAGTAGAGCAGGGTAAAGGGAATTGGAAGAGCCTGAGGATGGGGGTGGGCGCAGGTGATGGGAGGCAAGGAAGGGGTGATGGGTGAGGAGGGGCAGCTTCCAGTATTAAATGGGAATGATACAAGTTGACCTAATTGAGAAATAAATCTACAAATCAAACATCTGACAACTCTGAGTTGCCATTTAAAATCCCTTCATTTACCCTGAATTTAAAATCTTTATTGAAAATTGAATCACGAATATAGGACTTCCCTGATGGCTCAGCAGGTAAAGAATCTGCCTGCAAAGCGGGAGACACATGAGACTCTGTTCAATCCCTGGGTCAGGAAGATGCCCTGGAGGAGGAAATGGCAGCTGAGGAAATTCTTGCCTGGAAAATCCCATGGACGGAGGAGGCGGTAGGCTATAGTCCCAAGGGTTGCAAAGCACTGGACATGACTGGGCCATTAAGCAGCAATTATGTGCATGTGATTTAAAGAAATTGGTTAAGAAATAAGAATACTTCCAGTAGCTTTAAAATTCTACTGTGAAGATAGTGTCAGTCTCCTCACCAGGGAAAGCCTTATCCTAATTCTTTTTTTTAATTGAAGTATAGTTGATATACAAGGTTGTGTTAGTTTCTGATATACAGCAAAGTGATTCAGTTATACATGTACATATTCTTCTGATTTTTGAGTGAAGTATTCTTTCATATATTTTGGCAGTGTTACCATCTGTATAGGATATAGGATCTATACAATAAAGGAGGTCTTGTTTAATTTTGGAAAACTAAGAAGCAAACCAGCCCAAACCACTGTAAGGGAAGAGCAGTATTACTGCTAATAGGTGAAGTCTTCTGGGAGAAAATGAACTGGACCAAGCAAGGCATCACAT